>NW_024351730.1:38635347-39080695 GCF_902729225.1 Pteropus medius | reverse complement strand
AGAGACCAATTAGAAGTTGGTTTTAATAATATAAGAGTGTGCTAGAGGGAAATGAAGAAATGGATGGAAAAAAAAAACAGTAGAAAAATTACAGAGCTAGACACTGAAATTATGATAGGTGATTAGAAATGAGTCAAGACAAGATTTAGACTGGATACCAGTAGTAACAGTGGCATCATTAACAGATTCTTTCTTTAAGTAGCGAAAACGTTCTTAGGTGTCCTTTGGCGACGACTGAGGCTTTTGATTTTTCTACTTTGTATAAACCTGATTCAGCCTCTGAGCAACTTTTAGTTTTTGGTTTATGCAAAAATTGTTATCTTAATGTAGCCTGATTTTTCGCAGATCATTACTGAAACATGACCACAGAAAAAATTTCTGACATAGCAGAGTTCAAAAAGGTATTAAATAAAAACAAGACTAGGGAGTTGCATTTCTTAAACATGTGCAATTTGAGGTCCCAGGAAGATATCCAGATAGATTGTCTACTGGAAGTTGGCATCATGGGACTGGACTTTGAGCCACTGGCCATCATTGGAGATAAAGTTTGGGTAGCCATCAGTAAACATAATAATTTTGTTGTAAGAATAAAAAGATTTACAAATTTATGAGTACTTTTTTGTCAATGGAAACTTCTGACACTTTTCATGGCAGTACCCTAAAATAAAACACTTATTAAAATTTCTGTTTCTATATTCTATGAAGGATCATTCAAAGTCATTTGGCTTGAGTTCTTATTTGTTTGGTGATGATAAAAATGAATTTTAATGAAAATATAATTTTTTTACAAGAACAAAATTATATTGAGCAATAGAACATTAAATGTTCTTTCTGCAAATTGTAATCTACAGTTTTCATAGGTATGAGAAATCCACTGTATCTACACCATAGGGAACAAATCATGAACAGCACAGTTGTGTTTTTAGAGCATGTCTGAAATAAAATGAAGTCTTTATGAGCATGAAAGTTTTTCTTTTTTTAATTGAGAATCTACAAATCAGTAAGTGAACGTATGATAGAAGCAGGGAACTCATTATTGCTACAGTGTTTGAAGACATTTCACTTCACTCAGGGAGATCTCCCACTGCTACTTTCAAATGGGCCCTAACCTCCTTTTGGGCACAAATGCAACGTGGGAAACTCTTCTCCTCCCCTTTTAAAATTCTGTTCTTTTCTTACATTCTTTGTCTAATTTATTGGTAGCACCAGTCAGCCAAGCCAAACACTTCGTCTCTTTCTCCCAGTACCCATATCCAATCAAAGATCTAATCTTCTCAATTCAGTCTTTAAGGATCTTTTAAATTTTCTTTCTCATCTCCAAAACCACTGTTTTGATACAGGCTTCCATTACCTCTCACCAGATATGCAGTATCCTTCTGCCTACCTGTCCCTTTTCTGTCTTCTACCCCTTCCAATCCTTCTTCCACACAACCACCAGGGTGATTATTTTTAAATGGAAATCTGGACCTGTCACTATCCTCTAAAAAATTACTTAATGGCTTTTTGCCAGGATTTCATTCAATTTCTTGATTCCACACTTGATTCCACACTTTTATCCATACTATGCACATGTGTCCTGTGTTCCAGCTCTACCAAACTTCCTGTGTTTCTTCACAGCTGCCCTGGTTTGGACTACTTCTGCAACACGGCAAGCGTATAGAGTGTCCTTTACCCATTTGCCCACTTAACCAGGTCTTCTTTCAAGATTCTACTAAAACATAATCTCCTCTGACTCTTCCCTCACATGCACGATTTGTTCCCTTTGCTTTAACTTCTGTTATTCTTGTATTTGTAATTGTTTTTTTCAATCTCTATTATACTGTGAACTCTTTAAGAACAAAGACTATAAGCGTGTTGTATTTGCAAGACCAAGCACAGAACCAAATACATAACTGTTACTCAATAAATATTCCCCACATGAAATTAATTTAAGCAGGTAAGCAAAGATGAGCTTGATGTTGGCACAATATTCAGTTCTTTTCTTAACCATAACATTGACAGGCTTTTATATAAAGCTTGTTGAAAAAAAAAATATGTATATACAGTTGACCCCCGAATAATATGGGGGTTTGGGAAACTAATCCTCTATGCATAAAAAATCACCATATGATTATTGACGCCCCTAGCACTAAGCTACTAATAGCCTACTATTGACCATAAACCTTACCTATAACATAAACGTAGATTAATACATATTTTGTATGCTATATGTATTATATATTGTATTCTTATAGTAAAATAAGCTAGAGAAGACAAAATGTTAAGAAAAGCATAAGAGAAAATACATTTACAGTATTTACTTTAAAAATCTACAAATAAGTGGGCTTGCATAGTTCAAACCTGTGTTCAAGGGTCAACTGTGTTAATCTCTACATATACATATATATGTTACATACATATTTGGGATATATATATATATAATTAGTTATATTTATATATAATAAAGTATTTGGGTATGAAACATACTTTTCTAGTTATTTCCTTTTAGATTAAATCATTTTTCAACATTATACCACAAATTTAATACATTTAATATACTTTATTAAGTAAATTAATTAATGCTATTTACAAAATGTTCAGTAGACTAAAGTAAAATAATGTTTTGAAAGCACCTAGTCCTTTTTTTAAATGTAAGATGAAAGAAACAAATTTGAGTATTCTGGTGTGAAGAAGAAACCATTGGCTCTTATTGAGAATTAAGATGAAAAGGTTACATGTACAGTTATTTGCCAGTGTAATGAGAATGTCCATGGCTCAGCTTATTAGAAATTGGGAAGTTTATATTAAAGCTAGTTGTCGTGCTTCAATTAAGTTAGCAAATATGGATGTCAATATCATCACAAATGCAATATTAGAACTGATGTTTGGTCCTGTCTTGAATGCAATGATTAAATTAAATCTGGCACTCAATTCCCTCAGATTGAATAAGTAGTAAGCAGCCTGGCATTTTCCTTATCACAGAAATCATCTTGGTATGCTGTTTTTCACTATTTATATAAATAAGCAGTTAGAGAAAGGTAAACAGACTCATCATTAAGTTGCTGTATTGAATCAGTAAAGTGATAATTGAGTCTTAACATACCAAAACAGAAATCTTGAAGATGGCTTTTACGGGAATAGTTTTTATAAAAGAGAAAACATTATATTAACAAAAGAGATTTGTGTGTAACAGCGCATTGTTTTTAATGCATTTAATAACAATAAAATCCATGCACATACAGTTTGGAATGCTTATCCGTTATAACTGTTTATCGGTTTGAAAAAGATGTCTGGCTAAAAGTAAATATATATCAGATAATTTATGTGTCCTTTGTTGGAAGAAGAAAAACATGAGAAAGTGCTGATGATTTAGCTTCTTTTATTTCATCCTCTTCTCTTTTTTATTCGTTATTTTTACACTTATCTTCAGCTTTGATATTGCATCAAGCTATGGCAGCATTGCTTACTGTTCATTCCAGGATACTTTTTTTATAGAGCCTCTGTTATCATATGCTGCTAACAATATAGTAAATGGAAATTTGGGGAAGGCAACAGTAGGAACTGCTGTGTATCTGCAGTAAGTTAATCAGATTGTGATACCCCAAAACTAACACAGCCCACAAGACTGATAGCCAGTGCTACATAAAATTGTTTCTTAGCAGGAAATCGACAGTAGCAGTGTAATTTGGACAATGGAGCATTTGACAGCTAACCCATCAAAAGCAGTGCAGCCTGAGGAAGTCACTCACTTCCAGCCTTACATTCAGCCAAGCATTGATAAAGCCGTGACTAAGTAGGAGAATCAATTTAGAATCAAATGATGGCAAGGCTATTTAGCCCATTGCCAAAAGGGGACACAAGCAGATAGTAAATTTCTTCTCCTGGGGACTCTGTACTATGTACTTAGCCAAATTAGGAAACGGGTCACCTGTGCCTTATGAATTCCTTTTGAGTGCCAGTTTGCTCATATATTAATAAGCATGATTAAAAGCTAAGCTCTTATCGGTTCCCAAAAGATTGATTTATGCAAAACGACACAGAACATTTCTAAATTGTCTCTCATGCAGAGTACTAGAAGTAATCAAATAGGCAAGATGATGATTGTGACTTCAAAGAAAAAAGATCTTTGGACAATGTGTATGTTATGTTTTCATATGGAAGTTTTTCAAACAGTGGGTCAGAAAGTGTTAAGAAAATTAAAAGGAATAAATATGTTTCCAGCTCCCAAATTTGGGAAAGCACTTCTTTGAATGCGAGATTTTTATGTGTTTTTAATATTAAGCAAAGTACACAAAGTTATTTCTCATTCCTCACAATTACCACATATTCTTTTCTGCTTAAAAATACATTTCAGGTTCCAGATCCCCATTCCATATCCCAACTTGCTTTAAAGAAAGGCCAGAAATGCCAGTGCCAGTGGAGTCAGGAGAGATAGCAGAGTTCTGACAAGGAGAAGCCAGTGGTGGCTACGACAACATGCCCATTGTCTTATATGCTGGGCTGTGTAACTGAGAAGAGTGATTCACTGCATTAGGTATACTAACCAGAACAGTACCACATACCATCAAAAGTAGAATCAAGCACTTGTGCTTAGGAATAAGAAGCTAAAGGGAAGCAGCTCTAAAAATGTTTCAAAGACCAACATGACAATGAACTGCACGCTTGAAACTATAGGATGTTATTAACCTGGGGAAATGAGACAACAGATTAATACATACTAAAAGCAAGATCTTTGTCACATGGAAAAGCCATCAAAGAGTGGGCAACAAAATAAATTCAAGGAAAAAGTATTATAGAAGTGTGACGAGCAGTTTAGTTAAGAAAAGAATGTTACTTTTTGAATTTTGTGTTTTGTAATAGTTGCCATTTTTCCAATTTTTAATTTGTTCTTGACGTTCTTCTCATTCTAAATAAAAAACTTAATTTGTACTCAAATTTATATACATGATTTTGGATTCTTATGAGGCCTCTCAAATTCTTTAAGCTTAAGGTCCCACAAAATCTGGAACATATTCCTGCAGGTCAGAGATGATGATGCTGGTAAAAAGACTTTACATTTGCCAAGTGCTGACACTGGGCTTTGAAACAGGCCACACTTAACCTGAACTCACTCATCAGCACAAATGTCAGATTGTCTGGGCAACCCAGAAACTGGATTTTACTCAGCTTCATTTGGATCTCCTGAGTTTGCAGGTGGATACTTTAATAATCCTAGAGTTTGGGTTTTCATTTCTTCTAGTAACAGTCTGTTACCGAGCAGCTGCCCCTCACACACACATACACGCATGCCTACATCCCAGGTATGTTTTGATCAATAGCCAACCACTATTAAACTGATATCATCCCAACATGAGAAGCCTCCATTGTCTGAATATCTTAATAGCCTTGTAATTCTATAGTTTTCATTAAATGTTTTAGTAGGATATATATTTTTTTTAATATCTAAGCACTTAGGTTGCCATTTAGATAGTTGGTAAGTGTACAGTAGTCCTTATCCATAGAGGATACGTTCCAAGACCCTCAGTGAATGCCTGAAACCTCAGATAGACCAAACAATATATATACTATGTTTTTCCTATACGCACATACCTATGATAAAGTTTAATTTATAAATTAGGCACATTAAGAGATTAACGACAATAATAAAATAGAACAATTATAACAATATACTATAATGAAAGTTATGTGAATGCAGTCTCTCTGTCTCTCTCTTTCTCTCTGTCTCAGCAAACTAGCATGAATTTGTTTCTCCTTTTTCACAATTTCACAGGTAGAAGATGCGTTCTAGCTGTAGATCTCAGCAACCTCAGCATACAATTTTTTTTCTTTAATTATTAAGTCAAGAACTTCCACATTTTCACTTAAAGGAAGCTCTTTACAGCTTCTCTTTGGCATATCTGAACTGAACTGCAGCATCACTACTCTTGTGCTCAGTGGCCCTTGAGTAAAATAAGCTTGAACACAAGCACTTTGATATTGGGACAGTTGATCTGATAATCAAGGTGGCTACTAAGTGAGTAAGGGGTGGGGAGCGTCTACAGTGTGAGTACTCTGGATAAAAGGATGATTCACATCCTGGAAGGACAGAGCAGAAATTCCTGACACTACTCAGAATGATGTGCAATTTAAAACATATGAATCGTTTATTTCTGGAATTTTCTATTTAATATTTTCTAACCACAGTTGATCATAGGTAACAAACCACAGAAAATGAAATCATGGATGAGAGGGGACTACTATATACACAATATTTTATGCAGTATTTCCAAAATACTATAATTGACAGTAAAACACTCAAAATGTAAATATCAGATAATAAAGTCGTACAATGTAATTTGACATTCTAATGTCTTAGCTTTAGACACATTCTTCAAAATGTAATTTTTTTTTTATTAAAGTTGGTTTTACTCGAGGTTACTCTATCAGAGACAGGGATGTATGGTGGTGGTGGTGTGGTGATGGAAGTGTGGATTTTCTTTTTCTCAAAGGTAGAAAAGGCATGTTTATTTGAAAAGATAAAATAAGAAGATATAAGAAAAGAACAGTCTCTGCTTCCATTTTCATTTTCTTCTAGTAGCATGGCACCCACACGCATACACATATTTTCCTTTCACAGCAGATCTGCTGTGAATTTCAAGTCATTCAACACCTTCATGAATAATTTCACAGAAATATACAATCAACACAACCAGCTCCATGATGTAGCTCTTCAAAGTGGCTCTCTTAGAAGCACTATGGTGTTCAGTAATGACAAGTGTTCATATCAGAAGCAAAGCGTACAACTCATTCCATGCCTATAAGAAATTCAAGTTGTTTCTTGTTGTTTGATGGCAGTGCTGTAAAAAAATTTAAAAATAGGATTCTAAAATAAAAAACTCATTAAGAAGAAACACAGTATATATAAACAGTAATGATATTAGGTATTAGAATTTAAAAAATATTTAAGTCCTAAGGATCTTGCTTCCTTCTTCTGTGTACCATATGAAATCCTCTCTAATGTAAATGAGATACATAAAAAATATTTATTAGAATGAAGAGTTTAAATTGTTATGGGAAAATTGAACAAAATATGAACTTTAACATTTCCTTGGTCATGTGGTCCCTGGGAGAAAGATCCTTTCTTTAATGAGGTTAAGTTAATTAAAGTGGGCTCAGAGCTATTAGCTACATGCAAAATCTGATTCTAAATGCCTAATCATAGAAATTAGGGATGATCACTTAATGAATTATAAAAAAATAGTGTGGTTTTACTCCAGGATATTCACAAAAGGAATGTTTGTCACACATGGAAAGAAAAGTGAGAAAAAAAGCATCACAGCAAATCTGGAGATTCATTTTGCAGGGTTTGTTTGCTTATTTTTATTTTTTGTTTGTAAATGATTAATTTTAAGAAGTTATGTTAAAAATGGTCACATAGAAATATAAAGTTCTTAGATATAAGGAAAATAATAATTTGTAATAATGATTATATTGGTAAATTAAGTGTTCTTTGTAATGCATTATTTATATTTCATCAAAATTTCACCATGTTAAAGAGATATAAATGCAAATTGGTAACCTTGATTTTATTTTTTAAATAAATTTATATGTTCCATATTAGCTTAAACATTAAAATAAAAATAAATTTTGAAATACATTTAAAGTACATTGAAAGTAACTAGATATGATAATATCGCTAAAACAGAAGTTGGAGCATGAGAAAATGAGACAAAATGGGATTGCTTTCATCAAGGAGAGTTAGGTCAACGCAGAGGGCATGAAAATAAAGTAAGGAACAAAGAGAATTTTCAAAGCAGAAACTTTAAAGAGGATGTTTCAGAAAGTTTCCTAATAGCAAGGAAGAAGTAACAGCATAGTAGTATAGCGAAGTGGTAAATGCAACAAATGCTGTAATAACACATACCATTTTTGTCATCAAGCCACAAGTCTTTCAGTGACTTTTCATGACTCTTTTTCATCTACTAGCTCAATATAACAACCCTTCTCTGGGAGTAATTGACAAAACCAACAAAGCTATGAGGCAGCACTGCCATCTTGTCACCTCCCTCTCTTAGGCTTGTACTCTCTCAGGGTCGTTATCTTTGCCTCAGAAGTGCCAAGTTCTTGTTAGTCTGATGGCTGCAGAGCACTGATCTACCACCATGTGAAATTAAATCATGTGAAACTAAATCCAAAATTCCACAAGGAATGGGGTCAACCTATCAGTGAAAATAATAGCCCATTTGAGCGCTTCTTCTTTCTCTGACCGGAAGGCAAGCTCTCCAGAGTCTACTGGGGATATTTCCTAAAAACACTTTGAAAGCTCACACATGTGCGCTGTGATTTTTAGAAAGCAGGATACTCCACTTGGGGAATAGGAAGGCCTCCGTAATGATGAAAAATGGTAGGAAAATTTCATGAGCATGTTCAGAGAGGAATTTGCATAATGTAATGTTTATGTTTTCTTAAGCTTAGATAATTGCTTATTAAAGACTTCAGTAAGTTTATAGAAATAATGCTTGCTACACGTTAGTCACTGTGTGGCATAAACCTATTTTAGCAAATTTTTCAATAGTGCACAGCATGCATCTGTGACTGAGACAAAAATCAATGCTTATGGATTTAGCAGTGTAATCCTATCACTTGTTCTGTGAGATATGATTTGAAATGTAAAGTACGTTAAGACTTAAGTGAACTTGGAGGCATGTAGTCTCTGGGGTGTTTCTTAGTATCCTATTTATTATTGATCAGACTGTTTCTTTATTGTCTCTCTACTCCTTGTCCCAGTTATCTTTTTTCCCCTGCTCTCCAGTAGTTTTTAAATTATGTGAATCAGAACCAATAAACTATCCTCAGAACAAATATTCAGTTCCTACTTGCAAAACAAGTAATAATTTTAAAGTTTTCAAACCAAGAACATTATCATGTGGCCAATTGGGTTAAATCTTAAAACTGAACACTAGTAAAATATTAGTTGAAGTTTCCAAGTTTTGTCAAGAAAATTTAGTGTTTCTGTATAAACATAACACAGTCAATAAGTTAACTACTTTTAAGCAAGCTTAAATAACTCTGAAGTATTGTGTTTTGTATTCACAAGGAGTCACTGATGTAAAATTTTAAGAGTTGTGGTTCTTAATCTAATATTTTAAAATCACATGTTTGCCCTCAAATTTACTATGAAGGAACAATTACGGGCAGTTTGAAATTGTCATATCTACCTGGACCAATTCATTCATCCATTCATTCTTTCATATATATGGGAGGCCTATGATATACCACATACTGGCAGGTACTGGGACAAAGTCCCCACCCCTGCAATGCTTACATCCTACAGATTCTCCACACGCTATCTACAGGAAGCTGTTACTAACTGGGATTTACATAAGTCCTGTTTGTTTGTATATGCAAAATATTAGACTTTTTTTTTAACTCCTTCAATGATCATCAGCTATGATAGTCTTAGGATATCAAAAATCGTTACAGTTACAAAGCCTTTTATCAGTCCTTTAATCTAGTCTGATTTGAGATAAAATTCTGCCCAGTTTAGTAAATGTTTCTCCCATTAATAGATTATATTTCTGAGAATCTGATATTTAGTTTCTATTCTGAAAGTGGTTTACAGTTTCCATTTACTATATCTTTTTTATTTGGACTATTCAGTTGCAAACTAATACAAATTCTGAAAACTATAATTTTCATTCCCATTAGAGTATTCTTAGTTTGGAGAAGAGTATGGCCTGACAATGAAAGGCCATTATGTACGTAGACTACTAAATCTTGAGTTTCTATAAATAGATGGCTTTTAGACATAAGCAAAAGTAGTGAAAAAAAATAAAAGAATATAGGTGTCCATATAAAGTATGACAGAGTGAAAATTATTCAAAACACTACCATCCAGAATCTGTGTGTGAAAATAATTATGAGGGAAAAACCCTGTCCCATGGTGTAAGCCCTTCTTCTTACATGGATGTGGAAATATTTAAAGCTAGCCACTTTTGGAGAAGGAATCCTGAATACTGTGAACACTATGGATAGTATCTGCTTACACATGCAGTTTGAGTCTTTTAAAAGTTATTTTGTCTTTAAAAGAGCAAATCCACAGAATGACCTTCAGCTACTATTAATCCATCTAAATGTAGGGCGTGAATGCAGAACACATCTGCCATCTGTCAGTTGAGAATTCCCCTGTCACTGCCCTGACCCTCACTCCATACAAAGTTCTCTTGGGGCTATGATAACTTAGGGAGGTCTTTCTTTGCTGGCAAGGAAGGAGTGCATTTTGACTAATCATTAAAACCCATTACCTAACAAAGTGCATGTTCTTAAGAAACACAGTGATACTTTCCAATGAATTAATCAGCAAAATAGACTATGAGAAGGTGAGATTAGCAGTCTCAGGAAAGATCAGAATCCATGAGATGCCAAAGCAGTTTCTAGTTGCCATAAATCTTAGCCCAATTAAAAGGATTTTTTTTTTTTTTGAACAATTTAGAATTCTATCAGGATTTGGTCTTTTTGCTGCTCCATGCTGTGTTATATCTGGGGCTAGGATAACGATCAAGACTTTCTTAGGGCTTGATAGGAAGAATAATTTTTTTGAATAATTGATCATTCAATTAGTAGAGCAAATGTTGAACAGTTGGACAGCTCTTTTTATCAGTGTTGATGTGAAATAATTGGCTGTAGTTCATTACAAAGCCGAAAATTGAAAAATGTGATTTCAAAATAAGAATATTAAATACAAACTTCCCCCCACAACAAAGCCTTCTTGCCTGCTGTTTGATTTCCTTTTCCTTCGATGCTTTTACACTCCACAGTATAATCAAGCAACTGATTATGTTCCCTGTATATTACTGAATAGTGATTTGCTTATACAAATTGTGTTTAATGTTAAATAAATGTTAATGTCGATTTGTAAGAAGGAACTATATTTTAAGAAAAATGCTTACATCTTAAATGATCAAATTTGAGTTTTTAACAATAAAATAATACATGGATGTATGGTATATTATGGGCAATAACATTGTTATCTTAAAAGTAATCTGAAAGTACTTAATCAAGGAAAATCTTAGGTAATTGTACCCTATGCTTATTTTATGTTAATTTTAATCTAATATCATAATTATTATTATAAAAAATATAAAAATCTTATTTCATTTTTTTTAAAAAAAGAAATTCCTAAAGGTATAAATTGATTGCAGATTCTCAAGCTGACCTCGTTTTAAACCAATATAAATATTGATATACCAATATATCTGCTTTTCCATAAAGAACATGGGAGCAATTTTAATATTTAAAACAACCTATTCTTTTTTAGCCCCTGGTATCAGATAACCTGATTTTTAGGGTAGAATCTGTGAATCACCTTATTCTTCAACAATACAAGATACAGAGGAAACATATTTCAAATACGTGTGCATATGTGTATATGTATATGTGTGTGCAAATATATATGAGCTACATCTATATCTCAAGGGCAAAGTTTAAAAAAGATATAGATATAGATATCTTAAGGCCATTAGTAAAAATTAATTAATTAATCAAATATCCTTTATGTTTATTTCCTTTATTTAAAAAATATTTTATGAGAAATATGAAAGATATTATAATTATATATTATATATAATATAATATTAAACAGTGAGCACTAATTTCATTTCTGGATTTAAGGGGAGTTTCTTAAGAATTTTTCCTTTGAGAACATGTCTTTTCATTTTAAAAAGGTACTTTGCTATTAGACTGTTCTAGTCTTATTTCTACTGGTTTTATTAGGAACAAATGTTAAAAGCTACCAATACAAAAAAAAAAAAAGCTACCAATATTTTTTGGCCCAAATTAATTATATGATGTTTTGGTTAAGATCAGTGTGTTGTGTTTACATATATTCTTTATAACTGTCATCTTCGCATTCATACTATTGTTTCATCTTCATTGCAGAAAAACTATGCATTTCTTCATACTGGTTTCTTTCAAAATAACATATTGGTTTCTTTTCCCTCTGTTTGGAGTTTGAAAATTTTATTTTTCTATAAAATTAAAGAATCAAGATAAGATGCTTTTATAATGGCTTCTTCTTGATAATTTTAATTAAATTTTAAAATAACTTCTTCAGTTATGTCCTTAATAACCAATTCTAATTCATTTTTATGTTGATTCAAAACTCTGATTACATACTCTCTATGTTTGTCATCTTCTCTCACCTTTTCCTTAATTTAACTTTTTATTTGTTCATCTACTTCCTACCTAAATATTTAAGAGTTGAACACGCGATAAGGTGGATAAAGGAAAGACAAATATGATAAAATGTTCACTCTCCAGTTTATGTTAAGTATTTTCAGGGTGTGTTCCTCCAGTATGTTGTTTTCCGTGTCGGTTCTATATAATGCTTGAGGTGCTAACTTAAATATTCACTATTACAGTTCAACCTAATATATTATTGTAATTTAGTTCCATGACATCTTTCAACTTCTCGAGAATTAATAATGTGATTTTTTTTTCTAAATTTTGCATTTACTTTATATGACCAATGTACTGTGTTTGATTTCTATACCTTTTGCCTTCCTTTTTAAACTAATGTATAGAAAGATTCTGACTAGCACCAGACCATACTATGCTTAGGCTTGGGTGAGAGGGCCTGCTGCCCTGGGCCTCATACTCTAGAGGGGCCCCATTCTGTCCCTCCTCCAGCTAATGCTCCTCCTCACCCACCTCTTATGTTGTGAGTACCCATGACTGCAGAATTCTCTGCCCAACTGTCTCTAGCTTGATTCCAGGTAGCCTGCACCTACCAGTTCCCTAGGTCCATTCTCTGGAGGGCAAAACTTGCTGTCAGTGTATAAATCCTTAGATCTAAGGGGTGTCCAAAGAGTAATTGTTTGTAAGGTGTGTAGACAGATCTTCTGCATGAGGATAGGGATGGCCACGTAGGTGCCTACAAGGTCATTCATGGCAACTAAGGGATCTGGGGTTGTAAAGAATACTTCAGCTCTTCTCATGCCACATGAAACTCATCATGGAATTCAGAGCACTTAAAGAATTATAATTTAAAACTTAACCATATAATAAATCCCTGGAAGATATATTTGTTAAGATCAGAGGATTACAAATATCTTATTTAATCGATTTTTTTTATTTATAATTTTTGAACTATTTACACATATGGTATTCAGGCCCCATTTGCACTCTTGTCTTGAGCCCTGCAAATGTTGGGGAAGATCTATATTGAAATATTATTTTCCTTTGTTTTCTTGGGCAATTTTTCTAATTCATTGATATCAGTACGAGAAGGATGTTGCTTTGTCACTTCCTTCCTCTTTTCTTAATGTCAGAGTGCACACTCTCTGAGTTTGTGTTGAGATGTAGACTTGCTTATAAATGAAGGATTATTATGACCCATTTTTCAGGTTTACTGACAGATGACAATTGGAGGCCAACTAGACAAGAGGCCTCATCTATGGTGATTCAATTAGAGATTGTCATCAAAACAACTCCATCATATTTAGAATTGCTTCACAAACCAAGATGAAACAATGTGTTTCTCCTGCCTTCTTATTTTGAAGCCTAATATAGTTCAATGGCTGAAGGAGAGTTAATGGAAGCATTCCACCTTCTTCCCACATTTGTGAAAAAAAGTCAGTGTCTTTCATTCTCTATCCCATAAACTAACAGCAAAGTCATTTATTTCCTGTGAACCAAAGGTCTGTTTACTTATTCAGTAGTCATTTGTTTAGTACCTGCTATGTGCTGAGGATATAGCAATGAAACAAACACTTTGAGGACATCTGAGAAAAATCATATTAAAAAATCAATGTATGCCCTATATTGGTTGAAGATAAAGGCTACAAAGAAGAATGAAGTAGTAAGTAAAGAGACAGAGAACAGTCAAGGAAGGCTTCTCTAAGGATACGACAGTAGAAGGAGATTCTGGATGAGATGAGAGAGCAGAGTAGAAGGACAAATGTCCCAGGTGACAAAATCACAAATAAACCTAAGGCAGAAGATTGCTTGCCTAGTGGCTTTTCACATAACTAGAGGAATACCAAAAACTTGAGTGGCTGGAATGGAGTTGAAGAAGGAGAGAGTGGTAGGATGTAAGGATGGGAAGCTGGTGTCAGGTTGTATACATGTAGGGCATTTGAGGTCATAGTAAAATGAAGCCATCGGGGGGTTTTAAGTAGTATTGTGGCATGTATTCATTTGTGTTTTAAGATCATTGTAATGCTGGGAGTGTTGTAAGAGTTTCAAGTCAAAGTAGAGAAAACTGCAAAGTAGAGAAAACTGTCTTGGTAGCACAAGACACATCATGGCTTGCATTCCATGGGTAGCAGAGGGCACTGTAGGAAAGGTTGAATTTGGGATATATCTAGTTTTGCAGAAATCAGCTTACAGTGCTGGCAGAAGGCAGAATTCTGCTACTTTTTTTTTTTTTTTTTTTTGGTACTCTCATTTCATGTTATAGCTTTCTAAGCACCTAGAGTCTGGTGTGATCTCTTACACTCAATTGTACAATAATCTAGATTGTATTCTTTTGTTATATTTGCATCCTCTGAGCACTGTAAAATGATTTTGGGGTACCTTGCTTAGAAGCAGAAGTAGAAAATGCCCCCTGTATTCACAAACCACCAATCACACATTAGTTCAGCTTTCTTTTAAGTGCTGTGTTTTAAATCTATTTTTATTGTAAGATGCCTTAGATCTATTTTTGAATGTGGAATAAGTACTGATTTTTAATAAAAATGTAGTATTACCCAAACAAGCCTGAAGAAATTGAAAATCAGGTTGTTCGATCTCATAAAATGTTTTGGACTATTTCTCAATTTTGTAGACTAAAGAAAGAGAAAGAAAGATTAAGAAATCTATTTGGAACCAATGGTGCCTGATAGAGCAAACTTTTCCTGTTTGAAAATTGCTTTTGTATATGCAACTGGGGAGGGAAGACTAGATACAATGTCTGAAATATCACAGAGATCACTATGCCTGCACTTGAGTCCATAGGTTCACCTAATTTAGGCCTCAAATACATGGATGCCAAACACTTAGAAAGCAGCTGTTTTTCTAAATGTATTAAGCAATTTACTTTAGGTAATGTAGCTTATAAATTTTTAATTTTGTAGTAAATAAACCATATCCTTCAGCATGCCTATTGCACCTTGATATTCAAAAGATGAAATATGGGCATATTTAGTGACTTTCTTCTCAGGATGCTCCACTGGAGAAGGGTCAATAGTTTCCTAATCAAAGTAGTCAATAGTGATTCCTCTTAGAAAGCTCAAGGAAATTAGCTTTAAACAACAAGCATGGGTGTCTTCGGTTTTACACAATTATGTGATAGGATTGTTACATGTTTTAGGAAGTGGTTTCAGGAGACATTGCATTGAAGAGGTAATTGATAGAAAACAATGTAATTGTCCAGGCTCTGGTGCTAGTTGCATTATAATCTAGAAACAAGAAAAACAGTTGCCTTGAAAAACAATATTGAGAAATGCAGAACATAGTCTTTATAAATAAATTGCCAAAGGTAGCAAAGGTTATTGCATTTTAATGTTTTATTTTGAAGAGAACGATGTTATACTGGATGAAAATTTGAATTAAAGACCCATTTGATTTATTCCTTCTCAAATGTCTATATGCTGTGAAGTTTTGAGCTTGTTTCCTTCTTGCGAAAAGCTATTTATTTAACAAACATTTATATAGCCCCTGTTTTCTCAGTGCTTTGTACATATTAACTCAATTAATCTATATAACAATACTTTGAAGTTAGGGATAAAATTATCTCCAATTCTCTAAAATGAAAAAAACAGAAACAAACAACAAACAACAACAACAAAAAAACAGAGGAACAGAGAGGTTAAGTTAACTTGCCCAAATTCATAAAGGCATTAATTAAATGGAGAACTCAGGCAATGTAGCTGCAGAGACATGGCTCTTAACTGACAAATCATGCTGCACTTTTCTTATCCTTTAATTAATTCATGGATTTATTTATTTATTTTGCTCTAAGAAATTTTATTTCTTTTACTTATAAAATTTCCCCCTTTGATGTAGAAAAATTGGGAAATACAAAAAAGAATAAAGACTGTATGAATATGCCTTTACTTAATTAGAATCTTATTGTCTTATTTCCCATTTTTCACAAAACACATACATGAGAATTTTTCTCATGTCATTATTTATTCTCAAAGACATGACTTTAATGATGGCTCCTATTACCTTTATTCTTCAGAGTAACAAAACAGTTTGGTCTTTTCCAATTCTAAGCTCAATCCCATTTGCTTTTACCAAACAAACAAAGAAAAACTTTAAATATATATATATATTTAAAACTTTTAAATATTTAAAACTTTTAAATATATATATATATTGATATTTAAGAGTTTAAATATATATATATTTATATCAAAACTTTTAAATATATATATATTTATCATAACTTTAGGTTCAATAAATGTTGAAGCACAATAACAAGTCTGCTTTATACAAAGTGTGTTTGCATTATTTTTAGGAGCCTAGATTTTCTCATCTTTTCCATTTCTTAGTTCTTTTATGATGCTATTTCTGTCAAGATATAACCTATGGGAAAAATCTACCAAATGGCATTATGGTGAGGAGCCTATTATAGCTGGGAAAAGCTGCTTAACTGAGGCATTACTGAAAACAGACTTTCAATTCACCTTTGAAGGCACTCCCTTTTCCAGTTGAAAGAAGGAAATTGGTCATAAATATTGAACCAAGAAAGTTTATCTGTTTCCTCTGTAGCATTTTAATAAATAAAAGTGAAAAGAAAATCAATGCTTGCCTATTTTCTAATGCCAACTCTGGTTTATTTCATTGTCTAATTAACATTTGACATACCATGTAATGTCTTAGAGCACACAGAATTCACTAGAAGCCTGAAGCAAATTCCAATGCTGTGATTTTGTTAGATCTCTTAAGCTAAGCTGTGATAGAAAAAGAGAATAGCAAAAACACTAGTGACTATTTTAATGCTCCAGAAGTCTTGTTTTCATAGATGGCATTTGTCCTTTTAATCATATCCAAAATTAATGTCAGCTGTTCTCAAAGTATTAGATGATAATGAGTCTCCAAAGTTCTTGATACTGGCTTAACACAGGTTATTCAGGGTTTCTTAGTTCTCTCTACTAGCATGGTCAATACAGGTTTAGGAAATTACACCTTGTCTCCCTTTTTATTTACTGCTTCTCAACTAAAATAGTAGCCTACTGTGACTTCGTTTGACAAAGCTATGGCCCATTTTTCTCAATTTGTGTTCCATTATGGTTCTGCTTAAACAATCAATTTACTGAACATGTATTTAGCTCTTACTGTGTGTGCAAAGCTGGACAGATGAAAAGATACATAGCTCTTAGTTTGATAATGGAGACGGCAAACAATAACCCAAGTTAGACTGGATGAAGTGCTCTGGAGACATAAAATGACCCATTCATTACACTAAGGAATCAAGAAAAGCCTCAAAAAGAAGGCAATATTAGATCTATGAATTTAAGGATAGGTGAGATTTTGCCAGCTAGCGAATGGATAATCAGGCAACGGATGAGGGTACCTTGGAAACAGAAGATTCAAGGAATAATGCTATTCAGAGAATTTATTCATTCACTCAACAAGTATTTATTGAACATTTACTTTGTTTTAGAAACTTTTCTAGTCATTTGCAATGGTAAATACTTAGATGAGCAAAAAATACAAAAATCTCTATTCTGGTGTGGCCCAAATTATAATGAGATAAAAATTAATAGTAAATAATGAAGAAATAAGGAAATTATTGGTAGGTTGGAAGGTGACATGTTGTAGGGAGAAAGAGCAAGAATTGGGAGTGCTGGATGGGTGAGGGAAGGTTGTGATTATAATAAGTTAAATGAAGATTAAAAATAAGAATAAGAAGCCAAGAATCAAGAAATAAGACTAAAAATAAAAGTCCTATATGATTAGAGGAAAGTGGGAGATATGAGGCTGGAAAAGTAGACCAGAGCCATATTATAAAGGACTTTGAATACAAATACAAGATGACTAACTCGAATGCCAGAGATAAAGGAGAAACATGAAAGGATTTTGGAGAAAGTTGGTAATATGGTTAGAATGCATTTTAGAAAAGCAAACAAACAAAAACCATAGGCAATGTGGTGTTTTGATGATCTAGGCAAGAACAGGTATGTGCTTCTGGTGGTAATGTAGGTGAAGCTTGTGAGGATGCAACTAAAAGCTGATCAGGAAGGAAAATGAGTAGAATTTAAATACATGTCAGATGTACCACTGACATGACTTGAAAATGAAGTATTTGTGAGGAATAAGGGAGAGAGAAGAAAGAAGAATTAAACTTGATTCTCATGTTTCTGACTGTTAACTTAAGAGAAAATTACATTTAATTAAGAATATTTGAACTAAGGGACACAGGAAGAGAATTAGACTGGTGGTCATCATATAAAACTTGTATAAATATAAATTACCTTGCTCATTGTAGGTGCATAAAAATATCAGCTTTCTTTTATGCCCTCCATGCTCTCGTTCTTGGACAGGTTGAATCTGGAGATGCAAGTTGCATACTTACATGAAGGTGCCCAACAAGATGGCAATTTGCCCTTGACCTATAGAAGTCTAAAGACACAGATTTATGAGTTATGGAACTAAAGTCAGGAAAGAAAAGGGAAAAAAGTCAACTTTAAGGAAATAAACTACCTTCAGTCAAATGATCACAAGAATTGAAATGTTAACTCAAATTTCAAGTCATTGATTTCAATAAAGAAATTTTCCTTCCAAGCTTTTCCCCAATTTCCCTTGGTAACTCTGCAATATATAGTCTATATTATGCTATCAAAGATATATAAATTCATAAATTATCTACATGGTAATACCACTCACAGTTCTGAGCATTTAATATTCTTTCATTATGAAACATTTTTTTAACTTTTTTTTACCATATTTGAATCAGAGAGAAAAAACACTTTAACTTAATCTTATTTAAACAGAACTAGCTTATTTCCTATTATTCCCTCTCCTGTTACATGAAGTATATAATAGAGAAATGAATACATTGAGGCATATATATAGAATTATGAATTACTATGAGAGTTATGACATTTTCTTTAGATGGCCATAAACTTGGACAATTCAAAACTTAGGAGATAATTCACTGAACTATCTTCCAATTTGTTATCAGACCAAAAAAAAAAAGGAAGGAATCACAAAGTTAATGTCAGCCATGTGCCATTTCTTGTCTGATTTAAAGATTGTTCTGTTGTATAATTAGGATAACCCTCCCCTTTTTCTTTTTGAATTGCTTAAAATTAGTGTTAACAGAGGGTGAGTTTTGAATAAAAATGTAGCTTTATTAAATGTCAGTAAAATATAGACTTATTGTGCTCTATGTGGCTAAAAACATGTAGTTTCTTTATAGGTTCATTTCTTATTTATCTATATTTATAACATTAAGCAAAAAGTAATGCCAAGGACTTAGAGATTAGAGACTTCTCTAGCTATTTATTGATAATTATTGTAAACATTATTCAACCCAAAAATTTTAGCGCACTAAAATCAGTCCTAAGCTTAATCAATGTGCTATTTCAAGCAATTAAAAAAATCATAATAGCACCAAACTTAAAAAACCAACCTCAGTACTCACTTTTGAATAATTGGTGCAGTAATGCTAGTGGGTAATAGTCACCCAACTTTACCTTCAGTGCACCTTTTTCAATATAAAGATAGCCTGTTTGGTCAGTAGAAATGAGTGATGGAAATTAGTAACTTTAAGTTTACTGATAGAAATAAGGACACTAAAAGCTTATATCAGTCTTGAAATCATATATGTGATTCTTCATTTTATAGATCTTGGAAATAAAGATGAAGATAAATATACCTTTGTCTATCAACAGAGAGGTTTGAGATTATTTTCTATTATGAGGAAACAGTTTTCTGAGGACTTAGGCACGCAGAATTCCTAGATCAATACTCTGTCCGCTGGTAACAATTAGTAGCATATCTCTAGAATTTCCTATTTATCATTGCATAAGTTCTTTCATGGTAGCAGTGTAGCTTAACGGAAGGTCCTAGGATCTATAGTGGCCTTGGAAAATCTGCTCTCACTTTACCCTTGGTTTCTTCGTCTATACCTGAAGCTCATAATTGAGCTGATTGTTGTAAGTATTAAGAAGGCCATGTACTTAAGTGCCTGCGTCCAGTGGGTTTTCAACAAATGTATTATTTAATTCAAAGTCTTGGAAATTATCTCTGACAAAGGAGTGCCAGTTAAACGAATGAAAAATGATAGATATTGACCATAACAACAAAGATAAAATATCAAACTAATAAAGTCAGCTCTATATTATTCAAGCCACAAATTAATTGACACATATTAAGCATAGTCCCATGAGTGTGTTTCTTCTTTTCCTGTTCATCCCTACCAATACTTGTTAAATTGTTATTAGAAAAATAAGTGTATCAGCATCTCATGCCTTTGGCCTCCTATTCCCAAGGATAACTCTTTTTTGTTTATAATAGAGATTTCGGGTAAATAATTTTGAGAGAAAAAGGTACATATTATGTAATTACTATCCCAGCTTGCCTCTTCTGAAAATTCACTGAAATTAGTAATTAGAAAAACAATTATTTCTTAAATTAGACAGTATGTTCTTTATGCATTTGAAATACACAGAGATAACACATGCTGTGCTAAAGTCATTGTTTACATCAACTGCCATTCAACTTCATGTCTCCCTGCAAGATTAACCTTTAAAAGGGTAAATTGTACTAGCTACTTTCCATTTCAGTTATACAGGCAATCTCATCAACCCTTAGAAAGGAAGCGCTGAAGTCAATGGTCCTCCAGTAGGCAATCATTCTGTATAACTCTGCTCTCTGTTTCCTGTTGAAAGTATGAGGTTGTAAATGATGTTATTAAATGGTATATTTTTAATGAGGTTTGGCTATACTGTGTTCTAAGGGTTTCCTTCATGGAATCCTTAGAGGCACATTACCACAGTGTTACAGGCAGGGTTAGAAATCTGCTTCTCATTATTGGGCCATGCAAGAGTATGCTGTATTAGAGGCCCAGGGCTACGGGCAAAGTTCCTTTCAAGAGCCAAACACAGAGTTTGTGGTGTGGAACCAAACTTTCTATGTTCATGATAAGTGCCAGGAAACTTCATGAAGGACGTTTCGCATCAGATGTTGCGTTGGTACCTCAGGAAAATGAGCATGCACCCTCTGTGTCGCTTACTGATAGAAATAAGGACACTAAAAGCTTATTGCATTAAGGAATTAGCAATAGTGCAATGTGCTAAGACAGAGTGCAGAGGTGAGGTATGGTTGAGTCACTTATGCAAAGAAGGCCCCAAAAAGCCTGATATGATAATGCTACTTTATAAGTTCCCCAAACTGAAGTTCCAGATGCCACTTCAGTATGTGTACATACAATCTAAGCAACCCACATCCAAGTAATCACCACATATTTCTTGGTATAATGCTATGGAGACTGTTTTCGCCTCCTCCTTGCCCAGCGAGAGTATACCAGAGCAGGCAGCAGAAGTTCATCAAGTTTTCAACCTTCCTGTCAACCTCAGGACTGAGCTGCAGGTACCAGACAGACAACATGAAGACCAAGACCTAAGTAAAATTACAGCTTTCCTTCTACAGACTGCCTGCCTATTAGAAAATGAAATGAATACTCTGAACTGCATTTTCTTTTGAATTATATACTCTTTTGAACAACCCCGTGATTATTTTATTCATATAATCATTTTTGTAGTGCTTTTCTTATGGTGCCTTGGTCCTACTGTGATAAAAATGTAAAACTACATGCAGTAATTGCAAGGAGTTGCCCACAATGGGTGGTGCAGTTTGCTGCTTCTGCAACTCCTGAAAAATGAAGAGCACAAATCAAGCTGCCAAACAAACGTAAGCAAAAAAGGGTAACAGAACAAAACAGGAATTAGCTGAAAACAAATACAGTAAAGCACCACATAACTATGTTTCGGTCAATAATGGACTACATGTACGACAGTGGTCCCAAAGGATTGTAGTCATCTAGTAGTGTCATAGGCATGGAAATGCAAGGCAGTGCATTACACACATCTTTGTGGTGATGCTGGTGTAAACAAACCTACTGCACTGTCAGTCTTATAAAAGTATAGCACATACACTTATGTGCAGTACATAATATTTGATAATTATAGTAAACGACTATCTTACTGGTTTATGTATTTACTGTACTGTACTTTTTATCATTCTTTTTGAGTGTACTCTTTCTACTTATAAAAAAAAGTTTGCTGTAAAACATTATGCTGTATTACACCAGCAGTGGTCTCACACATCTCATGTTTACCGCATCTCTTCATTGCATCATTTTCTCTTGTGCTCGATTTAATCTTGTGTGTTTTATAAAGTTAATGTAGCCTAGGCGCACAGGGTTTATGAAGTGTAAAGTAGTGTACAGTAATGCCCTCGACCTTCGCATTTAATCACCACTCATTTACCGACTCCCCAGAGCAACTTCCAGTTCTCTAAGATACATTCATGGGTAAGTGCTCTATCCTGGTGTGCCATTTTTTATCTTTTATACTGTATTTTTACTGCATCTTTTTAATGTTTAGATACACAAATACTTTCCATTGTGTTACAATTGCCTGTAAAATTCAATATATTAATATGCTGTATAGACTTATAGCCTAGGAACAAGAGGCTATATGGCCTAAGTGTAATGTGGGCCATACCATTTAAGTTTCTGTAAGTGCACTCTGTGATGTTTGCACAATGATGCAGTCACTCAATGATGCTTTTCTCAGAACATAACCCTATTGTTAAGCAGCCTAAACTCTCCTTGTCATTTAGGCCCGGAGTCCACCCTACCTTTGTTTGCAAAAAACAGCCACAGGAAAACAGGCGAAAGGACCCACTCTGATCAAGATCATGTAGCCTTTTCTTGGCAGCGTATTGGTGAAGAGGGTTCTGTGAATATCATAAATTATGTGCCCAGAGTAAATAAAAAACCAAGCAATGCAGCTTCAGGGGTCAACTTTTCAATGCAAGCAAATTTAAGCTCTCTCTCAATAGTGCTGTCCAGTAAAAATATAATAAAACCACATATAAAATTTTAAATTTCTAGTAGCAGCATTAAAAATAAATGAAGCAAGTAAAATTAACTTTAATAATATAATTATATAATCTAACATTTAAAGTGTGATCATTTTAACATGTATTCAGTCTTAAAAAAAACATTATTAATGAGATATTTTATCTCTTTTCTTGTGTGCTAAATCTTTCAAGTCCAATGTGTATTTTATATTTACACCACTTTTCAATTTGGACAAACCATGTTTCAAGTATCCAGTGGCTACATGTGGCTAGTGGCCAATGTACTAGACAGTTCAACTCTAGACTAAACTTTTCTTACTAATCAGAATTTGAAATGGATGCTCATTAGCTCCATTCTAACCTTAAAACTCTGCTCTGTATTCTTTTGTATAAAGAAAAGTAACAGATGGTAAAATTATTCTGAAAACCACTCACAAAAAAGATAGAATAATCTTGAAAATAACTTTTTTAAATTAGGCTTCCAAAGGTAGTCCTATCCATACTTACCATTTCTACTTCTTTTTTCTAGAATGTCATCTGCTTATTTCATCATACAAAGTCAACAAAAATTTTAATTTTTATTACAAAAGAATGAGTTTAAAAAAAATACTGCTCCAGTTGAAAGTTTTGTTTACTTTTTTTAGATTTGTGCTGTCCAATACATAACTCTAGCTACACTGAATGACTGGAGACTTAAAATATTGCTAGAGTGACTGGGGAAGTACATTCTTCATTTTTTTTTTTTATTTTCATTAATTTAAATTTAAAACTGATACTGGATTCAGTTATTGAAAATGGCTAAGTACATTTAGGACATTTTGGATGTGTGACTCTACTATAGTTATTGAACTATACATTTTATAAAAACCAAGTTTAAATCAAGTAATTCCAGTGAAAATTTAGCTTTCAAATTGAGACTGCTAAATAGATAAATAAAATGCACACTGGATTTCATTGACTTAGTACAAGGAAAAGAATGTAAAATATCAATAAATGTTTATGTTGAATATATGTTACAGTGACAATATTTTTGATATATTGAGCTAAGTAAATAGATTGAAGTTAAATTCAGAGGTTTCTTTGCATTTCTGGTAATGTTAATTTTAAATTGCCCATACGTTTTGCATTATATGTAGGGTAGTTCTGGTTTAGGTCCTTATGCTTTGGAAAATAATGGCTGAGAGTACAACGCATTTCTAAAACCTATAAATCATAACTGGTTTACAGGTGGCCCCTTGAAAAAGTTAAAGGGTTTAATGAGGTGCATCATGAATAAACATTAGCAGTCATCAGAGCTGGCCTACCTTTCAACACATTACTCTGTGAAATGTTTTTACCTCTTTTATCTCTAGGTTTTGTTTTTTCATGTATTTATGTTTTTAAATTAATTAGTAATTCTTAACATTGCCATAAACTGGCCTGAAATGTAATAGTAAGTCTATAATTTGTAAAGCGTTTTGAAATTGCCAGTTAAAAAAAAAAGATACCATAAAAATAAGTTGCTTTATTTCAATTCTGTGGAGAGGAAAAAAATGTAGATTTATTATATTATTGAATTTGTGTTTTCAAATACCTCAGTGTTCAATTGAACTACTCAGTTATGATATAATTTCATACATCACTGATAACTAGGTTTAGTGTTATTTTAGACATCAAAATGTTTTTAAATCATGAAAGAGGTATTCACACACTATGTCGAACAGACTGTCAGCACACCAGAGGCTAATTTAGAGTATGTCCGGATTATTTTCACGGGATCTATGCTTCTGTGAAAGCATCTATTCACTCCACTGTATATGTCTTTCATCAAAATGAATTTGTCAGCCATTTCTAGGGAAAACGTAAAATAATTTTCTAAATATATTATTTGCATTCCATTTCAAACACAGTCAACAAAAACTTCTCCTTAAATAGAAGCTGGTTAATTCAAAAAGACTTTCTTAAACAGCTACTATAGGCTGTGTGGTGGGCTAAGTGTGATAGGCCATGTCATTCATTTCCTTGAAACAACTAAAATCTACATGAAGTATCCCAATTGACCGAATGAAAAGTTTAAACATCAGAACAAAAAATATGAAATATTAAATTATTTTAATAAATAATAATGTGCAAAAGTCTGGATATTATTAGGAAAACATAATTAATCTTAGTATATTCCAGGTTGCTGGAGTAATCTATAAAGTTTGTGAGAAGAGGAGATCAAAATTTTAGAAGATACATATAGATATTTAATATGTAGAATGTTTAGAATATCTAGAATCTAAATTCAAATAAAGTGGCAGAAGACATAATGTTAAAAAGGACTAGGGAAATGAGGAGACCTGGATTCTAGTTTTGGCCTACCATTGACCAGTGATATAATTTGGAAGATACATTGTTAAGCTTTCTGAGCCTCAGTATCATTATTGAGGGAGTTAATAAACTCCTTCCTGCCTGATCCACAGGTTTGTAATGAAGATCAAATGAGATAGGTTTGTGAAAGGTTTTTCTGAACTTTTAATGTCTAGTCAAATGCAAGACTTTATTATGAGCCTAACTTTCTAAATTCCTTTGAAGGCTTATAATGTTCCTTTGCTTTCTTCGGCTGCTTGTAGACCTGATACCATTGTGAATTATTCTTGACACAAAGAGAAATGTTTTGGCATAAACTGCCTCACAAAGAATAGTTATTTTAAAATAAACTCAATGCTCAGCTCTGCTGCTTAACATGACAAAAATAAGTTTAACAATTAAAACATACAAAGTTAGGTTTGACTTTAGACTTAATGAGAATGTCACAGAGTTTTTTAATATCAAACAACTTTACAAATTATTTTACAATTAGGTTTCTATCTAACGTTTTATGTTAATGAAGGTCCTACCAGTAATAACTTAATATTCTGTTTTGCAAGTAATTGTCTGGCTAATTTAGTATCTGAGTTTTTATTTAAATGGGAGATTTTAGACTATGAAGCAATTTCTCAAGACAGAAGAATCCAGGGAAAAGACTGAGATTTTACTAGTGTTATCCTTGTTATTGTTGGACACTCCAGGCTGTTTAGATTTCTCAAGAAATTTAAGAGAAAAGGACATAGTGACTCATCTCTTGTAATAAATTTTGGGTAAAATATAACTTTTAAATTGATTAGTCTTTTCAACATCGCATGTATTTTATTAATATAAAATGATGCTTATCTTGACTTCATTTCTTAATAATCATAACCTTATAACTTTCTCTTTTGAAAAGTAGGTAATTCCAGGCCCTTTTATTGATAAGATCAGATAGTAGGTTTGTGGTGCCTTTACTCCATGAAATTCCACAGAAACAAATTTAATTTATCTTCAAATTAAAGAAAAAGAAAACATGTATTATCATTTATAATTTAGATATGAAAAAACGACTTTTCAGAAAATTTCTTAGTGTGGAGAAATATGATAGGGGTGGGTTATTTGGTACATGACAGTTTAATCCTAGTTAACAAGAAAGATATTGTCCTGTAGGTGAGTGCCGGACTGCAGATTTCTAGAAATGACCAGACCACCTGAGTCTCCTTATTGCACTTACCTTTTATGTTGTTTCTTCTCAATGATTTTTCATGTGCATTGATATTTGGGGCATATACAGTTTTAACTCTATGTATATTAAAAAATTGATCTGTGATTGAAAAGATCACTTGACTTTTCAACACACATTTGAGTGTTGAGGACACTTTTAAATATGATATGAGACATTAGAAGTAGCATTATGAAATAAAATCTTCAAACAGCATTACAAAATAAAATTTTCAATAAGGATGTGCTTGTAAAGGCAAAGTATGGTACTATTTCTGTTAGAAAATTAGAAGAATAAATTATGTATATTTTTGTTTTATTTATACTGTACTGTGCTCCATAAAGAATTTGGCAATGCTTAGAAAAACACATAAACCACAATGAATAAGATAAATCATTGAGGAAGCTGGTAGGAGAGGAAAATCATCAAGGCAATGATGATAATTTATGATGATGATGACATGTTTATTCAGTGGGTGCTCAATGCCAGGCACCATTGTAAACATTTTCCATGTAGAAACTCATTTAATCTTCACAGTAACCTTAAGTAGCAGGACCATCTTACAGATGAAGAAAAAAAGATTAAGATACATGTCCCAGGTTAACAGAGTTAAAGAGGCTGAACCATGTTCAAAACCTGTCACCTGGTCTTTACGCCTGGGTTCTGGGTCACTGAGCTTCACTCCCTTCTCTATAAAATAAGCACATGGAATTACTGTAGCATTTACAGGATACCACAGATTTGGTTCTAAGACCTTTAGCAGCTAAACTAAAGTTGCAAACACAATCATAGTGTCAAGAGGATAAAAATATCAATCTTCCTGGGGAATTGAAAATAGAACACTTTATAGATGTATTTGGAACTGCCTTACTCCACTATATATCAAATCATACCGAGTCAAATGCTGACCCCGTATCAATAATGAGATATAGCTGTTGAAAGTATCCACATCTCTGAATATCAGCATATGAGCCAGGTGGACACAGGTGTATTTTGCCAGCTCAGCTTAGAGCTAAACCTTTCAGCCTCCAGACCTTTGGTACTTTGCGGCGTGAAGGCCAGAGGAGGCTTCAGAAAGCTTCATATCGTGGTAAGGGCAGCAGCAGAAGGTCAGGCTAGGAATGACACAGATAGGTAATTATAAACATGCAGCCAACCTAGTAGCAAGTACAGATATGAGTGTGTGTGGAAACATCAGCCCAATACTTTATCCAAAGAGTTTGTTCAGCTTGGCTCGAATGCTGGGTTACAATTGCTTCCTCCAGCAGAGTGAGCTTCAGTATCTAAGAATAATAAAGCAATCAATCCAAGCTAGAGGCTGAACCTCTCTTGCCAGCAAAGGAGAAGTGGCCTAGTCTGGGTTTGACTCCAAGAGAGAGGCATCAAGCAAGCTCACGAGGATGGCAAGGGTAGCTGTGGCTGTTATTCTACCAGAGAAGCAGCATCTCTCTGTAGGTCACAGAGTTTTTTTCTGTAACTAAACAATTAACTTGGCATTGCTTCAGAAGGGGCATTATATCAAAGAACACTCTCTCTCTCTCTCACTCTCTCTCTCTCTCTTTTGTGACTGAGAACAAGAGAGAAGCAAAGCCTCTTTATATAGTGCATATTAATCACTATCGAAATACACAGCTGTTGGATTAATTTGGATACTAATTTCCTTATAGTTTGATTTTACCACTTAAAATGAAGTATTATCGCTGAGGCAACAGTGTGAAAGTATGTTGTTGTTAATGACCTTTGAGTCATAAAAGCTCCACTTGTTTTGCCAAATAATTAATCTGATGTTCAATGAATCTCCCACTGCCCAAAGACCTCTGTAATCCTGAGATGCGACATTTTATGTTTGCACAAGCTTGATTTAGCGGTGCCTCTGCCAGCTGGTCGCTCACAAATGATAGCACTGCCAAGAAAGACCAGAGAGATTTGTGTCTGGTTTGTGTAATGGTAAACCTGTGATGCCAGCTGTCTGCCAGAAGTTTCCTTAAAAACTCAAATATAGTGGGCAATAATCAGTTCACTAAAATATGTAACAGCCAAGAACTATTATGGAGATTGAAAATACTTGTTGGTGCAGTTTGGCTGACAGAGGTGTAGTTGAGCTAAGTTTTCTGTGTATGACTCAGGGGATGACATTTACATAAACTATGGCATGAGTGGCGCCCCCTAGAGTTGTGTAATATGGTAGCCTTGAGTTTTATATAATCTTTAGTTTTTACCTTTTTTACAGAAAGTACCCTATTATTATTTTATACATGTTTATGTCCCTACTTACCTAGAAACTCCTTCAGAACTAGTTTTATTTTCTTATTCTTCATATTACCAAACTCTTGCAGAGTGCCTATGGCATAGGAAACTTTTTTAAAGCTTATTCATTTAATTGACTACAAGTGGGAATATATTTTATAAAGCTAAGGATTTTTTTAGCTTTTATATTTAAACAAATAAGAATTTTCCAAAAAGATTATTTACATTGTATGTCAGCTCAGTCTGCACACTTTAATAGTTAGGAATCTTCAGGATGCAAGTGAAATAAGACCAAGTTAAACATAAAAAATAATTTAGTGGTTCATGTAATAGAAATCCCAGAAATGGATCCATCTGAATTCAGTAGCAGCGAGATCCATGGACTCGAATGAGGACCTCAAAACATTCGCTACATCGCTCAACTCTGACTTTCTCTGTGTTCGCTTCATCCAAACTTGCTCTTTCCAACCCACATCACATGACTGCTAACAGCACCATAATAACAGTCAGTCCTTTTAGTAATCATTTCCTTTCTATTACAACAAAATCCCAGGTTTCATTTTGATGATACTACCTAGGGTCGTTCATGTGCTCACCTTGAACCAGTAATTGTGGTGACAGTATTAGAATGCTTTGACGAACTGGAAAGGACATGAATGGGAAAGTGAACCACATGGCTTGAGAATATAGGAGATATTTTTGTCACAAAATAGAGAAAATGAATGATGGGCAAAGAAAAACATGTTTCCACTGCATTATCCTCCATTTAGCAGGTGATGAAATTAAAACTCAGAAAGGATATGTGTCTTGACAATGTAGATCTTCTGACATTGAGTCCAGTAGATTTTGCAATTATCTCTCATTAATTCTGTTATTCCTGTGAAGTATGAGGTTTATAGGTAATTAACAGTCAGTACTTTTTTAGACTTGTAGCATGGTACTCTGAGGATACTGAAGAACCAGAGCAGTGAATGGGTAAATTGATAATAAGAGTCATAGACAATTTTTTGACTCTTTGGTTCAGTAGGATTCAATTTTATTTTCCAATTTATGATAAAAAAAAGCAGCTTGATTTTTTTCTGACAGATCATATAAGAGGAAGCTTTTCGTGAAGTACTGGCGG
Organism: Pteropus medius; assembly: GCF_902729225.1. Classification (NCBI taxonomy): domain Eukaryota; kingdom Metazoa; phylum Chordata; class Mammalia; order Chiroptera; family Pteropodidae; genus Pteropus; species Pteropus medius. The sequence continues at coordinate 39,050,756 of NW_024351730.1, read as the reverse complement.
TGATTTCAACAGAAACAATTAAATTCAAATAGCTTCCTTGTTTCTCTGCTCTCCTGACTATTGAAAGGATTTTGTTTGCTTTGATTTGGATGTGGTTCTGGTTCTGGTGAGAGTAAAGTGGCACTTTGACCTGAGTAACTTGTATGTATTTTAGAGTCACAGGCGTTCGCTCTGCCTGCAGCACATGCTGCATAGGCGACGTTTTCATAAATACTGCATGATTCTGTATCCACATGTACACAGAACAACGTATCGTTGATAAGCACTTTTTTTTTAGTTTATAGTTTTACTTTTTGGTTCACTTTTTGTAGCAGTCAGTCTATAAGGTCTGAAAAGGATAATGATTTCACAAGAACTTGAGTTGAACTCATATAGAGTAAGAAGGTCTTAGGGGGTCCGCTTGAAATCAACTTGCTTATTTAAGTAGATTTGAAGAAAAACAGAGCATGAAAACAACAAATCAGTCTGACTTATCTAAGAGAAGTGGATAAAATAGTCCTTGCAGGAGGAAGCGTGTAACCCAATCCAGTAGTTTATCACATCTTCATGAAACCTTGAAATAGCTCTATGAATTTATATTGTTTCCGAAAGCCATATGAGCTGCATGTCTTGCCCTGCCCTACTGTGAACCTTGAAATCAATCCATTGCTCTCTCAAACTTTGGAAAATGATATGCTGCTAATGTCAATGAACTAGCTGTATTCACAGCATGGGTTTTCACTCCCAGAGTTTACTAAAGTGGAAGACAGAAAGGGTAGGCCTCCTTGAAAATAACCACATGTGCTCAAAGACCTAGATTTTCTAGGCATGAGTGCACTGCTGATAAAACACCTCCTTAATGTAAGGAAACCTTGTTATTCTTCCTTTCCACAAATTGTTTGCCTTCTTTATATTTGTAAAGATTGTCAACTCCTATTTCTTTTTCGGAGGTTTGATAAAACAGAGACCTCGTTGAAAGGGAAATGGATACCGTTCAAAGAAATACACCTCCTGTAACAAAAAAGGCCAAAGTTGTGCCCTCGGTGCCCCTGACTTCTGCTTCAGTTTATATTAGTTCATAATCATTATTTATAATAATGATACCCTGAAGAAACTCTTTAAAGGTGGATAAAAAGCAAGTTTAGATTTTCAGCTCAAGAATAACAGCTAAAAGTTGTTAAATTTTGCACTTGAGTTTTACTACATATCTTAGGATATTTTCTTTATATTTTTTTGCAAATCGGCTTATTTGTTATTACTTATTTGACAATAATTTTAACAGTACTAATACCTTATTCTTTGAAGCAGTTAACAATTTTCAAGTTGCTGACATATATTCTATGCCACTCGTATTTTATTTTTCTACTCCATATTGTGGACAGTGATTTGCTAAGTCTTTTTTTTTTTTTTTAACTCAGAGACTAGCTTTTATAGGTAATTTAAAGCAGTTATTATAAATATGTTGGTTGAGTAAACTAGAAAGTAAAGCAAATAAAAGAGCAATAAGAACATATTGTAATCTCTAAAGAGACTAGCAGATACAAAATTATGTATTGAAAAAGTAGCATCTGTATATTTCTCATTGTGACCTATAACTAATAAATAGATGTTGATACCTTCCTGAGAAACTCCAGAGAAGTGATTATTCTTCTGGTGGTTCTCTAAGTCTGTGTGAGTGTTAGTCAAAGGAGATTTCTGCTCCTTATTCGCTGTGTGGACCTTGGGCAAGTTAACTGGCTTCTCCGTTCCTCTGTTTTTTCATCTTTATAAAAATAGAGATAACAGTATTACCCATGGTGCTGTGGTGAGAATTAAATGAGAGAATAAATTCTTAAGTACTTAGTAAGGTACCTGGCTTTATAAGAATTTGATTTGTCGTTGTTGTTTGTAGTTGTTTAAATGTTGTTGCTAACAATAATACTGTAAGAAAATTGTCTTCATAAATAAGTTTTCATGCTGTGGGAGGCAGCATCACTCAGAACAGTCAGGCTTAGAAAGACAGAAGAACCTGGCTTCCTTTCCTAGCTCTTTCAGTTTGGGGAAACACACTCAAACTTTCAAAATCCAAACTTTCATCTATGAAAAATAGAAGGAGATTATTATAAAAAGTCACATCTCACAGTGTTGCTAAAAAATGAGATGACAATATAGGATCACTAAACAATACAGAGAAAATTGGTTTCATAAAGAAAACTTGCTTTACCTCTTATTAGAAACAGCACAAGTAGCAATTACTAAACTGAGAAACCGCTTCTCTGGCTTCCAGCGAGTGATGGGTAGAGCCCATCATTAAATCTCATTCGATTTGTAGCCCTGGAACTAAATACACGTGATCAACAACAAAAGGTATATATACCTGATCTTCATATTTTTAAACAAAGTAAAAGGAATTTTTTGGTTTATTTGTAAAATACGGTAGTAGTTTTAAAGTAATTGATGACTTGGCAAGTTTTAATTTTTTTTCTCAGGAGACAAAATATTTAACTAGTACCATATTCCCAGACTTAATTCCTTATTTCCTTTGATCTTCATTTTGTCTTGTTCTAAACTGATACAATATTAAAAGTGCAGCCTGATTCTGATGTTCAATATTATTCCCAAAAGAAACTTATTGGGAATGAGTTAAATTATACTTGTTAGTTAAATTGTTTTATTTTTGTTGTGGAATTTAATTATAGACTCCAAATAAAACTAGTTCTAAATATATAATGATACATTTTTAAATGTTTAACTGTCTTTATTAACCAGAGTCTGGAACTTTTTGTTTACTCGCAAACTTCTAGAAATACTGAAGCATTTGTCATATTTCAAAATCTATTCTTTATCTAAAACATCAAGGTAGATTTAAGTCTTGAAAGTTTTTTTATCTTATAAAAATAGTTCACTTCTTTCGACTTCATATAAAGATGGCATGCTAGGGTAAAGTGACAAAGAATGCCTGAAGGGGAACTTTGAATGAATAACTTTGAAGGAAAACTGTTTTCTAAAGACTTGTCCCAATTTAATTAGATGCAGGAGTTAAAGGCAGGGAGAAAAGGCCAGGAGCTTAAAGGGATCTCAGGAGTAAAATGTCAAGGAGAAGTGAGATCTCACGTGGAGAAAGAAGGTTGCCACTCTCAGGTTTAATAATTTTGTGACCTAGTGTCAAGTGCTGTGATTTCCAGTAGCAGCGGAGGTGAAAATGTCAAACATTAACCAACCCTGTACCTTGCTGGAGATGATTTATTCCCTTACCATCTTCAGTAGACAATGTATATTATCTTTCAAAACAGTAAATTTGGACAGAATGTCATTTACTCCATCGAAAAAGATAAAAAGTGAGGATATTGGTTCATCATCAGAACCTTCACTCAATAAGCAGAATTACTCTTTTCCTGGAAAAGTCATGAAATATGAATTTATATCACATGCCGCATGGAACCTATGATTTTAAAAAAGACATAAATGGATTCAGAAGCTAAAGATGACAATGACATTAATAAAGTTTGTGATGCCTAGGATTTAGGTTGTCGTTGTTATAAAACATCTGCAGAAAGTTTGGTCTCATGCAAACATTACCAAAGTCAAAAAATGTACAGTGCTTTGTTTTGCTTTTAACATTAAATGCTCGCTTATATTAAACATTGTAGGACACTGGTTGGCACATAGTAGACATATGATAGCATCAGCTTCGGCAAGTGATGGATCAAGTGAGGCATAGAATTTACTATAAAAACAGTAGTCAACACAAAATGTGCAGCATGATCCCATTTGTATTTTTTAATTCTATATATGCATCCACACACATTTATACACACAACTGCATGAATAACTTCATAGAAAAAAGATCTGGAATGAAACAAACTACTGTCTATAGTAGGTAGGTTTGGGGAGTGACATGGACCTTGAAGAATGACTTTCCATTTTTGCTATTTGTTTACTGTAGAATTCTAGTGACTAAAATATGTTAGTATTGTAATTTTTATTATTTTATTATTTTTAATCAGAGATTTATTTAGCATTTATTTATTTTTTAATTATTATTATTTTTTCAGTTATGGTTGGCATATAAAACTATATTAGTTTCAGGTGAAACTAACTATATTAGTTTCATAGTGATTAGACATTTATATAATGAACCTACCTGACACAAAACATAGTTATTACAATTTTATCGACTATATCCCTTATGCTATATTTTATCTCTCATAACAATTTTGTAGCTACCAATTTGTACTTCTTAATCTCCTTCCCTTTTTTACCCACTCCCCAAACCCTTTCCACTTAGCAATCATCAAATCGTTCTTTGTATCTATGAGGTTGTTTCCATTTTGTCTATTTATTTTGTTCTTTAGATTCCACATGTAAGTGAAATCATACGGCATTTACCTTTCTCTGTCTGACTTACTCCACTCAGCACAATACCCTCTAAGTCCATCCATATTGTTGAAGATGGCAAGAGTTCTTTTTGTTTTCCTTTTTTTTTATGGTTGAGTAATAGTCCATTGTATCTATGTGCCACCTCTTCTTTAATCATTCTTCCACTGATGGACACCCAGGTTGCCTCCATATCTTGGCTCTTGTAAGTAATGCTACAAAGAATACACAGACTCGCGTGTCTCTTCAAAGTAGTATTTTGGGTTTCTTTGGATAAATACCCAAAAGTGGAATTGCTGGATCCTTCTTTGTCTCTAGTTATAGCCTTTGTTTCAAAGACTATTTTGCCTGATATTTCAGTATTGCTACTCAGCATTTTTTTTTCTTTTTAAATTTCCATTTTCATGAAATACCTTTTTTCATCCTTTTACTTTCATTCTCTGTGTGTCTTTTGATCTTAAGTGAGTTTCTTTGTATGCAGCATATGGAAGGGTCTTGTTTTCCTATCCCTTTATCTATTTTATCTCTTGATTGGAGCATTTAATCCATTCACATTTGAAGTAATTGCTGATAAATATGAAGTTATTGCCATTTTATTATTTATATTTATCTTTTTTTCTTCTTCTTCTTCTATTAAGAGAAATCCTAACATTTCTTGTAATAGTGGTTTGGTGTTAATGAACTCCTTTAGATTTTTCTTGTCTGGGAAGCTCTTTATTTATCTTTCGATTCTAAATGATAGCTTTGCTTTGTAGAGTAATCTTGCTTGTAGGTCTTTGATTTTCATCACTTTGACTATTTCATGCCAATCCATTCTGGCCTGGAAAATTTCCTTTGAAAAATCAGCTGACAATCTTATGGGAGCTCCTTTTTAGGTAACTAACTGCTTTTCACTTACTGCTTCTAAGATTCTCTCTTTGTATTTAACCTTTGGCAATTTAATTATGATGTGTCTCTATATGGGCATCTTTGGGTTCATCTTGCTTGGCACTCTCTGTGCTTATATGTTTATTTCTTTTGCCAGGTTAGGGTAATTCTCTGTCATTATTTCTTCAAGTAAGTTTTCAATTCCTTGCTCACTCTCTTCTTCTTCTGGTACCCCTATGATGTGAATGTTGGTACACATGATGTTTTCCCAGAGGCCCTTTAAACTATCTTCATTTTTTAAAATTACTTTTCTTGTTGCTGTTCTGTTTGGGTGTTTTCTGTCACCTTATCTTCTAAATTGCTAATTTGATCCTCTGCTTCATCTAATCTATTGTAATGTATTCCTCTAACGTATTCTTCATTTCCGTTTCTTTTATGTCTGTATCTTTTTAATGCTTTCTATCTCCATTTTTATGTTTCCTATCTCTTTGTTAAAGATCTCACTGAATTCCTATACTCTTCCCATTTTTATGTTTCCTATCTCTTTGTTAAAGATCTCACTGAATTCCTATACTCTTCCCATTTTTATGTTTCCTATCTCTTTGTTAAAGATCTCACTGAATTCCTATACTCTTCCCCTAAGTTCATTGAGCATCCTTATAGTCAGTGTTTTAAACTTTGCATCTGTATGTTGCTTGTCTCCATTTTGTTTAGTTTTCTTCTGGAGCTTTGTTCTGTTCTTTCATTTGGAACATGTTTCTTTGTCTCCTCATTTTGGCTGCCTCCCTATGTTCGTGTCTATATATTGAGTAGGACTGCTATGTCTCCTGGTCTTAGTTGACTGGACTTATGTAGTAAGTGCCCCTGGTTACCTGAGCTGGGTGCTCCAGGTTTATCTCTTATATAGGTTGTATGTGCCTTCTTGTTGTAGCTTTGGTAGCTGTTTGCACATCAGTGGGAAAGATTGACCCATAGGCTGACTGGCTGATGAAGGACTAACCCTATAGAGCAGGACTCACTTTAGCAGGTCTCTGGTGCCTGCCCAGTCTTCCCTTTAGGTGTGTCATCCTCAGATGCAGCCCAGGATGGTGCTCTAGCTGGCATTAAAGTTGACCACTGGGTGCGCACGCAGCTCTAGAACCTCCTGGGAGGGGTCCTGCCTCAGGCCAAGTTCATCTGCAGCCTGTGCACTGCCCAAGGCCACCTGGCAAGATTATCAAGCAATCCACAGAAAGTTACCACCAGTACTGGGCTTAGAGGTGCCTCGAGAAGCCAAGTTGGGAGTCGAAGCCAGCTGCCACAAGTGCTGGGCTTGAGGCTGCTCGGCAAGAGGTACAGGGCATGCCAAGGCCAGATGCTGCTTGCCTTGGTTTTGTAAACCTTTAAGAGATTTTAGGAAAATCTGCAGTATGTGCCAAGACAGACCATTTATATTGAAAAGCCACTGGAGGAGGCTTGGGTGGGGCTGCAGGTTGGGTGGGGCAGGATCTCAGGGAATTACCCGGGCAGAGTGACCAGTGTTAGCCACGTTGATGGAGACTCAGATATGGTGACTGCCTGCATCTGTAAGCAAGGAATGGGGAGGGCTCAACAAGAAAACCAATAGATTGAGCCAGCACTTCTGTCTGGGAGAAAGCTACCCCTCCTGCTTTTGCCCTGAGACCAGACAATTCAGTTCTTCTCCATATGTCCCTGGTTCTTTTCAAGCAGCTGCCCCAGTGCTAGAGCTCAGAGCAAGGAGTCTATCAGTGAGTAAGTCATCTCTTATTTAATTATCTTGTGGTCCTGCTACATATCAAACATGGCCGGGTACTACAGATTTGTAAGTGAGGTATACACAATCTTATTCAAATAAGCTCTCTGTATAGTGGGGCACAGAAAAGCACAATATGACACATTACCGTGTGGTAAGTGTGACATTATAGCAGTGCATATTGTGCAATGTTAGCGGGGGGTGGGGGGGACAGTGCAACAAATCCACGCTAGAAGGGTCTAGAATGACTTCCTGGACGAGATAAGCTTAAGGTGAACTTGGAAAGAAGAGTAGTTTACTAGGCACAGGAGAGAAAGGATATTTCAGGAAGATGGATTAAAGACATATTAGTGCTAAAGTGTGTTTGGGAAATTGGGAGAAGCTTAGAATCCACAATAACAATGCAATAAGAAAATAGTACGAATAGTTATTACATATGAAGATCTTATCTGTGGTCATCTCTATCCAAATCATTCCTATTACCTTATTTCATTTAACTCTCACACTTTTATCATATTGCTATACCTACCCATTTAACAGCCATAGAAACTGAAATTAGGTAAAATACCAAAAGTCCCACACATAGTAAACAGCAGCACTAAGATTCAAACCCAAGTCTGTGAGATCCCAAAGTCTATTTTTGTAGCAATTATACAATTTACAGTTTATGAGAACCCAAGGTCTATTTGTTCTTCTCTAGTTACAGAAAGCTCTGCAAGCATTTATTTAAAAATTAAATATTCTTATAATCTTATATATTATATATAATTAAAATTATACATATAAAAGACTATAATAAGCACCAAGTATAAAAAGATGAATAAGAGTTAGTTAGCTACAGAGTTAATTATAAAATGCAGCATTAGAAATATATGTAAGAAATATATATATGTAACAAAGTTGAAGGTAGGAGTAGGGGAGAGGTCGATGCTAAGCTAGCAGAGCTGAGGAGTTAGAGAAAACTTCCCAGTAAGATGCTTGAGCTGAGGCTTACAGCATGAAGAGGAGTAGGTAAAATAGAAGAGGAAGTCTTTGAAGACAGAAGATGTTAAACTACATATTTGTGTACAGAGGATGCTAGATGGTCTGTATTGTTGGGAGTGATGAGAGAAGATGGAATAGTAGGCCCCCTCCATATCATGGCGGAGCTTGTATACCATGTTAATGAGCTTGGATATACCTTATAGGAAATGAGGAGCTTTGGGATTTTAAACAAAGTGACATAGTCAGATCTTGCCTTTAGACAGGACACAAAGGATACCAATTATGAGGCTTTACAATTTTTCTGGCTATAAATAGAATCAGAAACAGAAAAAGAGGCAGATTCAAGAAGTACATGGGTCATATAATTAGTAGGACATGTTGATTGTTTTTATGTTGGAAGTGAGGAAGAAGAAAGAGCCAATGACAATGCTTAGATTTCTAGCTTGGGGAAATCCTAGGAAAGAATGAGGTTTTATGATTGTGAAGTTTCCTATATTCATGAACTTAATTATCAACTAATGGACTGCAGGTGACCTTTGAACAAAGTGGAGATTAGGGACACTGACCTCCATCACAGTTGAAAACTCATGTATAACTTTGACTCCCCAAAATCTTAACTACCATTAGTCTACTGTTGACTGGAAGCCTCATCAAAAACATAAGCAGCCGATTAACACATACTTTGTATGTCATATATAATATATAATGTATTCTTGTAGCATACAATAATAAAGTAATTTAGAGAGAAATATTAAGAAAATTATAAGGAAAATACATTTACAATACTGTATGTATTTATTGAAAAGAAAATCTGCTTGTAAGTGGACCCTTGCAGTTAAAACCAATGTTGCTTAAGGGTCAACTGTACTGTGATTTTTGGATGTTTTATTAATAAATTTAATTTAAAGGCTAATTTATTCACTCCATAGTTACTAAACAGAGTTTCTAAGTTGTATGGGAAATCTCATATTAGAATTTTTTAATGGTTTTGTCTTATAAAATATATTTGAACCATGTAGTCTTATTATTAATTGCTATTATTTTTAGGTCTTAATTTTGTAGATGAACATTATACCCATAAATCAAGTATTCTTATTTTCAATATTTTATCATTAATTTTGTTTTTATAGTTTGCAATGTTATGAATTTAATTATTATTCTTAATTTGGTGATATTTGTCCCCTTCGCTGATTCAACCTAGTACTCCAATATGTTCAGTTTCCCTCACTTAGGAATTCTGAAAAAAAAAAAATTATATGTAAAACAAAATTAGCAAACTGTTGGAATTTCTTAAAGCTGGATTATGGGTAATTGAGTTTCTTTTTTCTATCATTTTGCATATACTTAAAAATTTCCATCATAGTTAAAATATATAGAGGTTTTTGATAAGTAGATAGATATAGATAGATTACATTCATAGAATTTGAATTATCATAATACATTATCTATGGAGATGACTAATTTTTATATATGTTTACTTCAATTGAGAAAAAGTTTTAAAGCCTACTAGATATATGGTTGAACTAGCTGCAGTAAGGAATAAAAAATGATTGGGACTCTTGAATTGAAATGATTTTTACAATTGAACATCAAAGAATGGTTTTTCTGGGTGGGTTAGGAATAGATTTTTCAGTAGTATTGAGATAAACCTTGAAAACTCAATAGGAAATAAGGCATTATGTGCAGAGCAAATATAAAAAAGGAGGAAAAAATTTTTTAACTGTTTATGAAATACAGAATGACAAGATTTGCTTTAGTGGAGTGATGGTAAATAAGCTGAAAATTAAATAAATTTGAGGTCATGTTCTGTTGAATAATGAATATTTCCAGCAGAAGCTGTTATGATTCCACTTTCTACTTAGAAATGTTAATATAGTGATGTGGTATAGATGGAATTAAGAGAGGAAAGTCAGGATCAAGGCAAATTAGTAACAAGGCTCTTGTAAAAATCCAAATGAAAATGGTAAAGACCTCAATTTGAGTTCTGATGATGAAAAGAAGAATAGGGGCTGATGACAGAGACAATAAAGAGATGATATATACTACATATGTAGATGGACTCGACCTGACAGGGAGATAGGGCTTCAAGGTTTTGACTTTGAATATGGTATTATACAGTCAGAAATAAAGAGTTGAGTGAAAAGAGAAGCTGGTTTTAGAACGAAGATACATTCACTCAATGTTTATGCTGAGCTTAGAGTGTTGAACAAAATAGATAAATTTTTCAATTCCATAAAGCTTAGAGTTTTGTGGGAGGGGAAAAATAAGCAACTAACTTACTATACAAACTAGTTTGAGATAGCAATAGCTGATAAGAAGAAATCAAATAGAATGGCATGTTTTTGGAGAGAAACATCAAGAAATTGAGATTGGGTGGTTAAGATCTCTCCTAATCGAGAAGACATCTTAAGTTGAAACCTAAATGGCAAAGAAGAGAGGCAAGGTCTTTCTTAGAGAAATGAAGAGCAAGTACAAATACCCTAGGGTAAGACTGAGTTTGGTGTCTTCAAAGATACAAATACTGGCCTGTCTTCTTAAGAATGATGAAGAAAGATAAGAGGGGTAGAAAATGAGACTTAGAGGCCACCAACAATCAGATCAGCTGGATCTTTATTGGCCTGGTGAAGAGTTATTTCATTCTTGGTCAAGGCAAAGACACTGAGGATTTTAAGAAGCAGGGGTATGGTCAGTTTTATGTGCCAACTTGGCCAGGAATACATTCCCCAGTTATTCAATTAAACATTAGCCTAGAGGCTGCTGTGAAGCTATTTTGTGGATGGGATTAAGTCCACGATTAGTTACCTTTAGTAAGAGGGGCTATCCTAGATAATTTGTGTTTGCCTATTTACATCAATTGAAAGGCCTTATAAGGGCTGAGTGAAAGGTTATGCATGTGACATGATCTGATAATTGAAGCTGGTATTATGGACAAGATGCCCAAGGGAGAGACTAAAAGAGAGAATCTTGATAGGTATGTGACTGTATTCAAGCAGCAAAGAAGAAAGGGAAAGGTCTAAAAGGTGGGTTGGGAAGCAATCTAGTGCTAATGTGCAGTCCCCAAGAGAGGAGGAAGTTTCAAAAAGGAGGGAGTAAAGCAATGAAGTCAAGTGTCAAATGAGGCCAAGAGGTTGAAGAGGCACTGTAATTAGATGGATCATATTATTTTCCACTCATAATATGCTTTAAATACAACTTTTATTATTTAGCAAGAGAATATATTTAGTCCAAGGGTATGTACACTTTATAATGTATGGCATTAACATTTGCATAGAAAATAGTTGTAATTTTTTAAATGCAAGAACTGGATCTGTACTTATAAACACTAAACACCACCTTCTAAATGTGTATATTTCTGTTGTATTTTGTGCAAAGACCTCTTCTCATGATTTCCATTGATAGAGTAATTCCTGTATGTTTCTATCCTATATTACAGAATTTTTTTCAGGACAACAATTCAAGTGGAATGAGGTAAAAAAAAAAAACCTGAAACCAAGCCCAACACTGGACTGGATATCAGTTATACAGAAATGAATAAGTTAAATATTCTTTCTAGTGCTCTAAACTTCCCTCCTAGTGGAAAAGAAATATAAACAAGAATGCAAACAAGAACAATGAAAGATGAAAGCTGGAGCTTATGTTCAGGATTTGGAAGGGGGAAGCCTTTAGAGGAAGGGGTGTTTGATATGTGAAGCATGAGCAAGAGTTATGAAACAGGGTGGCAATGAAGTTGTGCGAAATATGATAGCCACTTTTATGTGTCAACTTGGCTAGGCTATAGTCCTCGATTATTCACTTAAAACTGATCTAGGTGTTGCTAAGGGAAGTCTCAGCTCTTATAAGGGCTTTCAGTTGATGGAAACAGGCAAACACAAATTATCTAGGATAACCTCTCTTACAAAAAGTAACTGATCATGGACTTAATCACATCTACGAAATACCTTCACAGCAGCCTCTCAACTATTGTTGAACCGAATAACTGGGGAATGTATTCCTGGCCAAGATGACACATAAAACTGACAATCACAGAAAGTTTCCGGGAAAGAGATCAATGTGTATCATGCGAATATATTATAATGTTGAGTTTGCATATCTTTATTAGATTCCTTTAAATTATAAATCATTCTTTTAATTAACGAGTAAGGGTTAACCCTAGGTTTATGTTGTCTTATTTATCTATTGATATTGTTTAATTTTTATAATTTTCTCCTGAATAATCTTGTTTTAGTCTTCAGATTCTTGAAGTTTGTAATAATAATATAAGATTTGTAGCTCTAGCCATTAATAGAGAGTAAGAAAATGATAAAACTTTTCCTAGTTCACTATGTAAGTCCTTACGCATATTAGCAAACCTTTTCCGACATCCTAAAAGTAAGCATTTTAAAGTGAAAGACAAGTACTAATGAATTAAAAACATATTCCAGACTAATAGATCAATTTTTATTATAAATTTAGAGTATCATAAATTTAACATCTATTATTTTATTTCTTTTTGTAAATAAAAAGACTTCAACTACAACAGTGAAGACAGTCCTACTATGTAGAAGGCAATCAACAAATATTTTGTTTTTGAAAATGTGAGAAATATATTAAGCTATTTTAGTTCAAAGTCAGAGGTCATAATGGTAAGAAAATTAGGGCAATTAAAAATAAGAGGAAAATGAGATGAAACGAGGCAGAATGAAATAAATGCTATATTAGCTACAAGTAATATGGTCTATAAACACAAGTTTTAATGGAATCATCACATAAGGCTTTATGGAATCAGTATAATTGATTTGGGAAGGTTTAATTTAGTGAAGAAACATGTAGTGGTTATTCTAGACTGAAGCAATAGTTGCACGTGGATTATTTAATTACATTAATTTGAATAAAAACTCAGAAACCACATTAAAAATAGAAGCCACCAACAATCTAGTATTTGAAAACCCTACTTCAAATAGAAGGTAAAGTTTCTCCTAAAGCCCTCAATTCTACCCCTAGAAGTAATAACTGTTAATATTTTTGTGCATTGACTTCGAAACTTTACCTTACACCTATGATTGATTGATACAGCCATACACACACACACACACACACACACACTTCTTTCATTCCTTCTTTCTTTCCTTCTTAACAAAAAGTGGCATCTTTCTGTACAGACTAGCTAAAAACTTACTTTATTTGCTAAGTGAATAATGGATACCCATCTAGTGTTATACATACAAATTTGCTTCCTTATTTTTATCAGTGAAACAGGCTTCTCAGGGAAGAATGTATGATAAGTAATTATCTAACCATTTCTCAGTTGATTTTCAGTTGTTCTTGGTCTCATTCAAATAGTTAATTCCAGCTGCCTCTTATTGTAATATATCATTTATTTTTTAATAAACAGTGCTGCAGTGAACATCTTTGTGTGTGTAAGTGTGTGCATGTGTGTACATATATGCCATTATGTCTGTAACATTGCTTCTAACAAGTGGGATAACCTATTTGGAGGTATACAGAGATTGAATTTTGATTTATATTGTTAAATTTTCTCTACAATGATGCTAATTTACACTGTAGCCAGTAATGAAAATGCACATTTTCTCAACCCCTCATCAATCATTCAGTATTTTTCAGCTAACTGATAAGCAAAAGAAACTTACCATTTTGCTGTACATTTTATTTATTACATTATTTGAAGATGGAAGTAATGTATTTTTCAAAAATTTTTCTAAGAGCATGATAGAGACTACATGGCAGAAGTAGAGATTGTAGGCAGGAAAACATATAGGAGGATTTTATATTAGTAAAAGTCAGAGATCATAAAGGCTTAAATTGGGGCAGAAGATGGTGCCTCTGTTTCACAGGTAAGAGCATGTCGAATAGCATGTTGACTTCATGTCACTATTAATAATGTATGGGCATGATTTGGAAAGTGCATCTTTAAAAGCAGTAAAGTTTTTTTTTTTCTTTTGGAGTTAAAACTCATTCAGTTTCTTCAAATTGCACATTTAAGGCATTATATATTCAGCTACTTAAATTTAAGTGATGAATCCATTAATATGTTGCCTGAAATACAGACCATAGTCTTTGTCTTCCAAAGGATATTTTAATCAAAATATTAAACATAAGCCAGAGTCTCATTCAAATAGTTAATTCCAGCTGCCTTTTGTTGTAATATATCATGAATTATCTCTCTGATGGATGGGCAGCCAAATGCAGATAAAATTAGCTTTGCAGTCATTCATTTTAAATTGCTCTTGAATCATTTGGAAGTAAATTCCATTTCAGAAAAATACGCTTCAGGTCTCAGACAAAGAGATAATAATCCTATATTTTATGATATAAGCAATAATAGTTTAAGTCTTATGATTCCGAAATATAGAAACTTATGTATTAAGTGGATGAAAATTAAAGCTTGATATATAGCAATAAAACCAGCAATCTAAAGCTTCCTAGATTGATGTGTATAGCATAATATTTTCCTGTCAAGAATTAGGTGGAATGAAAGTCTATAAAAATAATACATGGCACAAAGCTTTCTCTTCTTGTATATAAATGAAAAAACAAATCTATATGAGATAACAGAAAAGGAAATAGAGATTTACTTGATATCTCGATAAAAATGGCAACATCGTTATTGAGTAATGGTAGAAAGTAGAAAATTAAGTCAAGAGTTAGAGGAGTGTAAATGAACATTAATGGTATATCTAAATCAAAAAGGCAATTATAGCTTACAGTTAATACTGAATTCTATGTACAAAACAAAACCAATTCTGGAAATTTTACTTTGTTTATTTGATTGAACTTCATGTAGAAAACTTGTTTAACAATGTAGTTAATCAATCATTTTGCCAATATCAGCATCTAAATGTGCCTTTATACAATATATAACAATGTAGAATAAATGTGGCATGTTTTCCAAAATGAGTTCACAGTCTGAAGTTGTTCACAAATTGAGTTCCTATTATCACCCTGAAGACTTCAGGAAAATTCTTCAGGGATTTTTATTAAGAAACAAAGTAGTAAGAAGATGCACTCAGTGATCTCTCTGCTGAACAATTAAATTATTATTTTATCTTGTATCAGAAAGTTGTTTTATTTGTATGGTAAAATGAATTGCATGCTAAGAACTGATCTCAATAATCGGTCTACCAGCTCAAGGTAGAATCTCTAACCTTATTATCCCCTGTGTTAAAAAGTCCCTTAGTTCCCTGGAAGAGGTTAACCTCGGTGTGGCAGGGATTTTCTTGTGTATCAGGCCCATGGATGGGCATTGGTGTTACATCCAAAGGGGAAGCCATGAACAGATAAAATCATACTCTTTCACTCGTACACGATTGCAAACACACTTGATTAGAGAATTGATTGGAGCCTCAGTTTCATTGTTTGAAAAGCCATGTCTTCTTCTAGAAAATATCTAATCATCATAAGAAGCTGGGAAATACCAAATAAGTTCCAAACCGAATATCCACTCATAAAGATGAAATTTCATTTCTCAGACTATACATGAAGTAGAATGCTCAGTTAACTGACATTTGTAAACAGGGCTAGATTCATGGGTTTGTGACTTGTCCTGTCACACAGGACCTGTACTTGGTTTAATGCTCTGCTGTCACCATCTCAGAATTCTTAATACATCATTAAATAAGTATCCCCAGATTTTCATTCTGCACTGGGACACACAAATGTTGTAGCCAGTCCAGTTTGTGGATCTTACCATTGTTATTACACCTTATACTTGTAACTGAATTCGAGGCCCTCTAAATTCTAAAATACCTTTTGAATCTTTAAGGAATGATCAAATTTGCCATAAGTATACTGGTTTATTGACCACCTATAATGCGACTGGCACTATGCTAAACATGGCAAATAAAAACGAAAATGACATACTTCCTGACTTCAAAGAGCATTCATTTTAGTGTTGAACATTTGTTATATATCTCCAGCTTTTGAAAATTGAGAATAGTTGCATAAAACTGGTTGCAAAAGCTGAAAAGTAGGTTCCTCCACATATGTGTGGGAGGCAAATGCCTGCTGTTTATGAAGAGGTATTTGTACATGATCCTTTTGTTCCTTGCTAAACACACGTGGTATTTGTACATGATCCTTTTGTTCCTTGCTAAACACACGAGATGATCATCTTTTTCTTGTTAATACATATAGATGTAACCATGCTGGATATTTAAATACTCAGTTTTCCTTTACACTTTTGGTTGAAGAGAATTGACTTGCTTGTTTGATTCAAAACTTACTCTAGAAAAGAAATCAGGATGAAATTTCATAAACAGACAATTTATGAACTACCACTATATTTGAAAATTAACGCTGACACCAGTTTTGTCAAGAGCAAAGAAAGTGTTCTCTAGCATGCTTACCTTGTTGGTTGGGGTGCTCTTATCTGGGCTGATGTCCATAGTTGGGCATGATACCTAGGCCAACTGTTGTAAATGGATAAGGGAGGAATTTCACAATAGCTCATGAGCCCACTGATAATCAGTTCATTGCATTCTGTCATATCTGTCCCACTACACATATCTTACTGACATAAGGTCTTGACAACTATCTTCATAAATGTGATTCCTAACATATCAATTATGTACTAGCAGTGATGTGCCATATTGCCTAATATGAATTCATCTAGGGCATAGAGTTAAAAAAGACTATATGTGTATTATAAGAAATATTAATAAACTAATATGCTGTGGTTAGTTAAGGCATCTCTCTAGATAAAATTTAGGAGATGGAGTTCATACAGAAACTAGAAAGACATGTAAAAGTAAAGCTAGATTTACCATATGATGAAAATATTTCAAATGATAGAAATAATTCCTTAATAACTTGCATATTAACTTTTGCATATTAACAAATGTCTTGAAAAATCAACACTTTATGAAGCTTCAAACCAAGACATCAAGTTCTTTTCCTTTGTTTGTAGCAACTCTCTTGTCTTAAAACCCCAAAGAAATACAAAATTAGTTTGTCCATACATTTTTTAAATACATTATTAAATCATTACTATTTCCCAGTACTTATTGGTGCCCCTTTTAACTTGAAAACATATATGTGATTTTTTCAACTTCCATTAGTCTTCTTAGTAGTTTAAAACAAAATAATCAGAAGAAAGAGATACATGCTTCAACATGGCAGGGTAATCAATTTTTAGTGCCTCTCTATTTTCTGTAGGATGTGAATGTATAAATACTTTTGCTACATTATTGAATAAAGTAAAGCAGTATACAATCAACTGATGTCTTGCAATCATCTTTCCTTCTAAAGGAACAAATCTCAGCTTATAAATCAATCTTGATTTATATGATTTAAAAAAGAAAGGCTTTTTATATTTTGCATACCTAAATAAATATATCATTATGAAATACATACACAAGTTCTTGGTGTATATGAGTATACACTAGTAGTAAATAATAATAATATTAATAATAATAATAATGTCTAAATGATCCACTGCTTTCATGAGTAATAACTAAAAACAATAGCTAAAATTTTTCAGAATTTGAGTTTGATATTTGCAGAGCTTTATTGATTATCAGCACTATTTATCATTACATATAACAGTAAGTGCTTCTGAAGAAAAAAACAGAAAAAAATTGAATAATGCTTTCAAGACTACAGCGTGGTGCTGATAGTTCTGTCAATACCTCAGTTCCCCATGCCTTTGCCTTTCTGAACCAGGTTCTTTGAAGCAGTTTTGAGTGTTCTCGCATGTTGATGAAGCTTCAGTTGATGGAAACAAGGTTATCCTTACTAACCTAGCAGTTTGGGTCCTTGATGTTCAACAAAAGAGAAACCAGAAACAATGCCCTGCTTAAAGAAAGCAAATTAAGGAAATAAAGTGAGAAAGAAAGAAAGCTATAGGAAACATCATTTACATCCCAGTGTCAGGAATGAATAATTGTGGAGCACCTTTAAAAACCAGTTTTCTCTGTGATGCAAGCGAAGCCAATTTTTATTGCAAAACAAGTCGGTGAAGACCAGATGTCATTACTATTTGACAGCTATCCCACAACCTACATGAAAAAAGTCACAGGCCAGTTTTCTTAGTGGACATATATCCACATAACCCATAGTTGTCTCCCAAAACAGGGCAACAACTAAATGAGTGATACAATGAGTTTCAAGGTAACATTTGAGCAACCAATCTTTAGCTACCAATACCGTATCCTATATTTGCTACTGAATATATGTACTTTTAAATAACTTGTAAAAACTTTTAATTTTGATCTCAGAGTTTTAATTTTACATATCAGACTAGAGTGCTTAATTAACCTAGAAAATTAATAATAGTTTTGTTCTCATCTGTCCCTCATGGAAGAGAATTAACAGGCTTAACTTATTTGTAGTATATTGGAAAACTTTTTACCTTGACTTTTGTGGAATAGGATAATAAGATTTTTGAAAAGACACTTTTATTATTTCTTATTTTTAAAAAATTTGAAATCATGCAGAACCCAAGTTAAAGAAAAACATACCTCAAAGTGTGCAAATATCTTAAGTGATTTTTAGGTTTTGTTTATTCATTGATGTTGAAGCAGCAGGGTGGGAGTAATACATTTGGTAATTTGTAGTGATATAAAAAAAGGAGACCATTGTTTTTCTTGATAATAGTAATATTCTAATGAGAATTGTTTTGACTACTCATATAAAATATATGACATTTGAGGTATAGTTTCAAAATAAGAATAAATATTAGCATCGCTAGATTCTAGGCTCTAGTGTAACTCTACTGTTGGCTGATTTGATGTTATCATCTGTATTTTCAGTACTTAGCATAATTTTGAGCTCAATAAATGTTTTTGGTTAAACGAATGAATATTTTTGCAGCAGCATTTTTAAAAATAATGAAAGATTTGATCCTTAATTCATGTTTATTCCTTCTCAACTCTTTGCAAAGAATTTAAGATTTACCTATGAACTTTAAACTTTTCAAACATATTTTTCTAATGAAGTTGCTTTTGCTTTTGTCAGCTCTCAAGGGTAACACTGTGTAGTAGGAGGTGTATTACTATATCGGGAAGATCACAGTTTTTGAGGGAGACAAATCTAGGTTCTGATTGCAGTTCCGCTACATACTCCCTCCATGCTCAGGGCAAGATAGTTCTCCTCCCTGATGTTCAGTTTGGCCATGCATAAAAATGAAAATAATAATCTCAGTCTTTAATTGAGGAACAAGTCAATAGACTTAACATACCGCCTAGTGCCTAGCAGACACTCAAATGACTTAATTAGATCATTTATAATCTAAGGCAATATTTTTAAATGAGTAGCAAGTAAAAGGCAAGTGGCTACCATGTTTTGAACGTTTTCCCCTTTTTCTTGTTTTACCAGACGATGACTTTTTTCATGAACTGCCAGAAACCTTTCCGTCTGATCCGCCTGAGCCTCTGCCACATTTCCTTATTGAGCCTGAAGAAGCTTATATTGTGAAGAATAAGCCTGTGAACCTGTATTGTAAAGCCAGCCCCGCCACCCAGATCTACTTCAAGTGTAATAGTGAATGGGTTCATCAGAAAGACCACATAGTAGATGAGAGAGTAGATGAAACTTCTGGTGAGTTTACTATTGCATTTGGACTGCTATTTAGGATTTACTTATTGACTACTTTAGGATGTTGTCATGCTATTCATTCCATTATTGAAAATGAAAGCGGAGTTGTTATTATTTGTCAAAATGTTCTGAATTGGTTTGGTTATGATTTGGTGATCTTGTTCCATGCACTGCAAAGTAAAATGTGATGAATAAATCTTGACTTGATTTCTGTTGGACTACATGGAATTAAAACATTATTCATGCTTAAGAAGATAAATAATGAGAATGAATAGACTGAATTAATCCTAAATGTGCTAGTAAAAGATGCTCATGTATTTCACTTGTGTATCAAATCTGGTGTCAGGTCAGATCTAAGTATCCCAGGATTGGGGAATATGTTTAACTAAGGATAAGTTATGTTTGTTTACGTGACTCTCCAATGTTAACGCACATGCATTATTTCCCCTTATTTTTAAAAAACAATTTGTAAACGTCGTAGATTCGAAGTATACTGTATTCTTAACTTACATCTAAAAATGAATCCTGATTACCTAACCTAGCTAAAGTTAAATCAAGGATGATTGAGAATAGTGATAGTGTGACATCCAGGATGAGAGGTAGTGAGTGTAGACATCATCTGAGTGAGTCTTGATCAGAATATTTTTACTCTTGCCATGGTTAAACTATTGATTTTATTTAGTAACTCCTGATACAGTATCATCCTTATTGGTATTACTAAAGACATAGAGAGAACAAAGTAGATTTTAATAACCTGCAGAATTTAGATGGGCTATAAAGAAAACTTTCTTGATAACAATTATTTTCTCCACAGTGGGTAACTTAAGATAGTTGTGGAATCTCCTAGAGTTGTTTGAAATTGGAAAAAAAAATGTATCTTTCTACAGTGGCTTAAGCGTTTTTGCTCTCCAGCAGGAGGAATAACAACTTGAACTTTCAGATACCTTCTAGATTTATGATTTTATAATATTTAGACATATATTTTAAATATTAGGACTCCACTAATCAATATTTCCAAGCTAAATAGTGACATATGTGACAAAAGTGAAAGCATTAAAATATCTTCGTTGTCCTTCATAAGTATTTCTACATACCAAATTGATACGTTTTCAAAAATCCAAATTGGAATCAATTCATATTTGTATCCAAACATAGGATTAACTAAGAGTGAACAGAAACCAGCACTTGAAGGAGATCTGTGTTCATTGTCTCTAACAACATAATGAGCATATTGAGGCGATGGGACCTAAAAAAAAATGAAAAAGACAGTGAGAGGACTGAGAAGAAATATCTTTTTGAAAAGCCTGTGAGGCATATACTTATATCACACAAATGGTCTGAGAAAATTAGATGGCAGCTCTACCTACTTGTCAATTTGCGAATCAACATGCTCACTGCATGTAAGCTGGTGACCGTAGAAATGACTAAGTATCCGGCTGTGCGGTAGCTGACTTCAGGGAATTGTCCCATCTCTTGGGCTAATTATTCAGAAGATAACTCCACCAGATGTCTCCAAAATCTCAAGAGAATTGAATTTTATTTGTTTTAGTTCATTCATCTGTAAAGATTTCAAACACATAAGTTTTAATGGTAAGAGGAAAAAGAAATCATAAAAGCTAAAATGAGGGTCACAAACATATTTAGGCTCGTTTTTACTAAATTAATGAAAATGCCTATATAGGAAGATAAGAAATAAAAACAAAACTGCTCTGATATTGAGCATCTCTGACAGCTTCATGTTATGTTGATTTTATATAGAGATTTTCTTTCTGTAAAACATTGCACTATTATTTCATATAAAATTAATCAATATTCCATATACTGATGTTTAAAAATACCCTTTAAAGCAACTGTAAATGAAAATATATGCTGCGTTTTCATTCAAATTCAGAATGGGATACATGAGGCTAATGGAAGATTTGGCAGCTCCAATACTTACACAGTTCTCCTAAGATGTGTGAATGAAGAAGAATATGTTTTTTTGTTAACTTTCATTTTCATCCAAAACTTTACAAGAAAGCAGCGTCCAAATGATGCTAAAGTTAGGAAAAAGGCAAAGATGTCCACAGATAGCAATGTTATTTAGTATTGTTCTTAGCATACTAGCCAGTGCAGTTATGCAAAAATAATAATAATAATTAGAAGATACAAAAATTGTAAAGAAAATGGAAAATGATCATTTTTGACAAATAGCATGGTTTTTGTATATATCTCAAACACATGTAGTTTCAAAGGAAAAATTTGAAAAAACATCGAGTCCAGAAAAGTAGCTGATAAAAGATTTACATAATCCATCAACCTTTCTCAGTACAGATAGCCAATTCAAATTATAATGGAATAAAAGATATTATTTAAAAAGACAATCTAAAAGAAAATATGTAGTTATAAAGTTAACAAGAAATTTGCAGAATTTTAGAAAAAAAATTTTTACAAATTTAATTTTACTCAGAGACAAAAACTACAATGACTCAAATACGTGGAATGACATAACTTATTCTTAGATAGAAAAAAGAATATTTTTTAAATGTTTACTGTTTATAAATGAATCTATATGGTCACCAACATTGTATAAAAATGAATGAATGAATGAATGAATGAATGAATAAATAAATAAAATTTAAAAATTAAAAAAAAATAATTTGTAAAATCAGCTGAGAGAATTCTGAAATAGTAGTGAAATGAGGGAAATCCAGCTGTATATAAACATGTTATAAAGCAAAAGGATCTTAGCAGAGGATAAAATATACAGATGAATAAATTAAAATAGAGACCAGGAAATCCTCAATCACCTAATGCATTTTACAATGTGATAAAGATGATTTTTCAACTCACAAGATAGGCAGTTGGAAAGTAAAAAATAAATAAATAAAGCTTGGATTCTATCATATTCCTTAGAATAAAATAGATTCTGGATGTTTTGTCATCATCATTATCATCATCACCATCATCATTAAGGGGAAAATTTTGTCAATTTGTTGGCTGATTGGTTGGTTTCAGTGGTTGTCAAAACCCTTTTAATGAAGACAAAAGTGAGAAGCCTTATAAAAAAGCTTTATTAAATTTGAATATCCAGAGCAATAAAACCACAAAGCCAAGGGTACATACCCTACCTTCCCACCAAAACAAAACAAAACAAACAACAAAAAAATAAACCTGATTATATCTCTTGACATACATTAATCAAAGGACTATTTTATTTAATATATAACTATCTCCTAAAATATATTTAAGTGAAAGATAAGCAACCCAATAGAAAATTGAGCAGAGTTTGAACATGGAGATACAGGGGGAAAATGCAAATGGTAAATAAGCATCTAATGAGATGTCCATAAAAAAAACAGTTATTAGTATACAGTGCTAATGAAGGAGTAGGACAGGAATATTTTGTACATAGTTAGGTTGCAAATTGGTATAGTCTTTTTGAAGGATAATTTGAAAATACCTATCAATATTTAAATATTTATAGCCTTTCTTCAGTAATTACAAATTTAGGAATTATATAAAAATAAAATTCCAAATAAGCACAAAGATTGAATGTGAACTTGTCCATTTCACCCTTGTTGCAGTAGCATGTCGAGGACTGTTCATCCCTATGTAGGTTGGAATACTGTGATGTTTTTTAAAGCAATGAGATTTCTCTACATATGTAGCTATAAAAAAATCTCTCAGATAAAATTTTAAGTGAAAATCAAAGTACAGAATACTATATATAATATATCCTCATTATGTAAAGAAAGAGGATGTACATATATTTGTCTATGCATTGAGATTTCCTGGAAAAATATACAAGTAGTTGACAGCTCAGAATCTGGGGTGATAGGAGACTTCTTTTATTCTCTGATTTTTTTCAATCCTGTGAATGTGTTATTTTCATTATAAATAATGAAACCTGAAACTAAAAGCCCAAAGCACTTTAGTACATCTCCTTAACTGATATCATAAATCTCCAGTCTGTATAATACCAGGGAGAGGGAGGAATTTGTAGGTCTCTAATATGAGAGCTCTTTGTTTTACTGTGAAATCAGACACATTGTGAATGAAATTGAAATTGAACTGCTTGGTTTCTGTTTTTTGTTTTTTCTCTGAAGCTACATTTACCTGCAACTTTGATCCTCAACTCTCCAGTTAAAACAGTCTGATTACAGTCTTGTTGGGGTCTTAATGGTTCCTAATCACAAGAAATGTTAGAATACATTAAGTCTTGAAATAAATTACAAATAAAAAAATTTTCTTGGCATTTAAAAAATCAAATTGATTCTCAGATGACAAGACAGAGAGAAATCATTGCAAATAAGTTTGCTTTTTATCGATAACCTCCACCATAAAAAATGATATTGGAAGCATGTTTAGTAGCAATCAGACATTGCCTTGCAACTAAAAAAAAATCAGTTGCATTTAATAAAATCTCCATCAAAGATATTTTCACATTGAAAAACTACAAAACAATAAAACTGAAAAAAAAGTTTTTTTCCAACTCGCAAAATTATTCCTTTTAACTTAAGGAGGCATTAAATAGACTCTCTTGTTCTGAAATATGAAGCAAACGATTATTTGTATTCACTAAGCAAAGCTATACCATTGGTAAAAAATTGTACTGATTAAAAATCATTCATTACTGATACTATTTGCCTTTCCATCATTTAAACCATATTTGCATTTCTTGCAAATATGTAATATAAGAAACAGAAAAGTGTAAAGCAGTATATATTATTATTAGATGGTTTAGAAATAGTTAATATTCAGAAGCTCTTGATTTGGTAATATTGTACTAAGTACCTATGTTCCTTCAGAATTCCATTGAAATTTTGATCTGTTCAAAATTTTATGATTACATTTTTTTAAAAAAACTCAGGCTTGACTGCTTACTTTCTATTTACTTGAAGTCTTTTCAACCCTTTTTTTCATGCTACCTAAAATTCACCATCAAAAAACAAATATTCCCCTCTATGAAGAATCAAGGGAGTTTAGAAAACGTCAGTTGGTTTGAAATTTTAATAATCACTGAGATTTTCCCTTTTCATCTTTAATTATTCTCCCATTAGCAGAATAGTATCAATAGGACCAGTACAACAACAATAAAATAGTTCCAAGCTTTATATACTAAATGCCTTACATGTGTTAGGTCAGTGGTCCCCAACCTTTTTGGGATGAGAGACAGGTGCTCCTAGGAGAATCTAATGCCTGATGATCTGAGGTGGAGCTGAGGAGGTGATGTGAGCTCTGGGGAGCAGCTGCAAATACAGATGAAGCTTCTCTCACTTGCCTGCCTCTTACCTCCTGCTGTGCAGCTTGGTTCCTAACAGGACATGAACTGGTACTGGTCCACAGCCCTGGGGTTGGGGTCTCCTGTATTAGGTCGTTTAGCCATCAAAACAATCTTATGAGATAATTTTCGGGTTCTCCTTTTGTAAAATAATACTGAGGGTTGGCACGTTAAAGAAACTACTCACATAGCTAAGAGGTGACAGAGCCAGAATATGAAGCCAGGACTCTCTGATTCCAAATCCTTTGCTCTTGGTCCTTGTACCTAGTGTCCCCCTAAATTCTGCCCAAGCTATTGAACACAGAACAGACTGAAGAAATATATGATATAATTACTCCTTTTCTCAGGGCAAAAAAATCTGGTTCAGTAGGTCAGCTAAACTTTTATCTTTCATGCTTTCATCTGCCTTCCGTGCCTTGTGTTAGGTTTTCCATATGTGGCCTTATGTGATTCCTTAATGTACTATCTTAAGATAGTGCTTAGGAATTGATTCTTTTTATTCTTGATGGTATTTAACATTTGGTCAAATAGCAAAAGTTTAGGCTTAACCGGAAAAAAAAAAGAAAGAAAGAAAGAAATTGATGAAGAGAAGCTATAATTGGGCACAAATTTAAGTAAATTGCCTTTACTTAAAACAGAGTTCTCACAAATACTTCTCACTCTGGTCCCCATTTGTTGCAAGAGTGATACAGTTGAAATTCTTTCTCCCCTTATATTCATATTTCATATACTTCTCTCCATCCCATCATCAAAAATAGAAATCTCAGCTCTATCCCTTCTTCCAACAACCAAAATGATCATCAAATACTGCCAATTCCTTCTCAGAATTCTTCCACAAAACACTCTTCTATTTTTAATTCTTGCGGCTTCTCCTCTTGTATAGGTCTTTATTACGCACCTCTTGGATTATTTAAGTAGTTTCCTGGACCTTCTTAGTTTTGTCCTTTCTCTTCAGCAATCCATTCTCCAGGCAGTTTTAGGCCTAAGCATGAATCTAAGTGATTATATCATTCCATTTCCTAAAATAGATAATGGCTTTCCTTTGTCCATGGAATAAAGCACATCTTCCTTGGTCATATATTCAAAAGCTCCAGTACAATCTGTTCTTAATAAATTTTTTAACCTTATTCTGATAGGTTCTCTCCCCAACCACTACCACATGCCCTAGATACAAGGCCAGTTTGTTTTTTCCCCTTAAACTGTATTCAGTGAACCACCAGTGTCTTATAAATGTTATTTGGGGGAGAGGACAAGAAAGCAAACAAAAAGTTTTGTGGTCAAATAATTTAGGAAATTGCAATACTTATATTCCTCTTTTAAAGGAAAGAATAAAGAAAATTTGCATGTAAAAAGTCCCAGAAGAGTTTCGCAGTAAAAAACCTTTTTTTAACCGTATATAATTTGGCATCTGAACTCTTTTTCACAGAACCTATATTAAAATACCATGAGATCTTAATGTCACACCAGGACATGATTTAGGAAATGCTACTCATACATATTCAAAAAAACATTAGGTGGGATTTATTTAAATTTTATTAAATGAATGTAATAACACTCTTTACACTTTTGTGACTTAGAATCACAGAAATTTTACGTTGTGAGACTACAACAGTCATTTAAACTCAATGAATTACTTTCATGCTCTTCATTAAATTGAATATAATTGATTTTTTTATGATCTTAACTTGGCAGTCCTACTTATGTCATATGGAACTTTAGGAAATAAGTGTGGTCACCTCTTGGTCTCATACTAATCTTAGATACTAGAAAGGGTACCTAAGAAAGATAATTTATCAAGTCTCTTTTCCCAGGTTATCTCTCCTCTTCAGTCTAAACATTATGTGCTAAAGAGTAAAACTCCATGAAATCACAGATTATTGTCTGTCTTTATAATTCCATGCTTAACTTGGTGTTGAGTACTTAGTAGGTGCTCAGTAAATATGTGTTGTATGAATTAATGATCTTTATACCATACTTTCCCCCAACCCACCTCTATTAAAACCCTAGTCATTCTTAAAGTATTGCAAATGCAATGTCATGACTCATTCTATAAAACCTTAAGTTCACATAAATATGTCCATATTTCTCATGTTTGTACTTCCATTTTCATTATACTCATAAGTGTGAATTGAATGTGTGTGTTAGGTTAAACCATATGAAATCATCAATATTCAACCATTTTAGAGGTACAAAAATTTCAATTTCTTGTAATTTCATATCATGTTATTTTTAAAAGAGTTATAGTCATGTATATTGTATAAAATCACTGTCTCTTCAACTGAATGAAGAGGGATGGTATGGTATGGCCTATGTTTTACAAAGCTTTGTCTTTTCTGAAGTTTATAACACAAGGCCCTAGCAGAGGAGATGATCAATAAAAATTTGTTTTGTGGAATTATAACCATTCATCCTACTAAATGTGGGTAACTGAAATATAGTGAGACATGATGATGATGATTTTATTTGGAATATTTCATGAAAAGGTAAATTGAGAAATACATAAAAATACAATAATCTATAAGAAGAATTATTTTACACATTAGGCACACACATCAGACCAATCATTCTCCATGTAAAATAATTACTTTAAACTCAGTTCTAACAGAGTGAACCTTTTCAAAAGAGTTAGATGATCTTTGTTTAAATTTTAGTAAATGAGGCAAAAAAATTGGGAGCTCTATTTGAACTTTATTCCATAATTTTTTAAACTTAAGTCAATGGGAGTATTGTCTTTGCAAGAATAGTCTTATATCTGTAATATATTTGTCTTCCAATGAAGACAAATGATTCTAGAATATAAATCAATTACTTTGTTGATTTCCTTCTTAGAGGTACTTATTTCAGTACTAGAAACTAACAATTTTTCTTTTCAGTATGAAGTGGACCCCAAAATAAAAACAGAAAATTGGCAAGGACCCATGTAGTACGTGAAGGCTTTTCCACTGAGTAAATCTGATAACTTGGCAAGACAGTAGTTAGTGATAACAATATCAATTACCCTGAAATATATACTTTCTCATATTCTTCATTTGTTAGTGTTCACAATTCATTCATCCTTTTTTCACATTGACTTAAAACATTTAAACACTTTGGTTAAACACTTTGGTTAACGTGGCCAACATAATCTCAGCTGCAATTGTAAAAACATGGTTGGACTGGAGTTCCAGAATTTAGGTGTTAGTCGTTGCTTTCATTCTACTCTAGCATGAAGATAGTCTCAACTAGCTGAGTGGTCTGGGTTCTCTCACCATCTATAAACCTGGTGTTTGTTTCCATTCTTTTCTCAATTTACAAACAAAAGTGAGTACTTGAAAATTTTTAGGCTGCACATTTGAATACCTTTTGTTTCCAATCTATTGTTGTTGAGGAGTTTTTATTGTTGTTGTTTGTTTATTTTTGATAACTCCAATATTTGTAAATATCAATATTATAGATCCTGCACATATTCCAAAACACCATGACTAAACCATATTTGAAGAACTATGTAATTTAACTTAATTATATCCCATGGGGGAGATTTTTAATGTTTGAATTACATACCGTATAGAAAATTTTAATAGCATATATTTATTGAACAGATCCAGCCCAGAACATGATTGTAAAGCAGAGGCAAGAAAACATTACACCTTTCAATGCAGTTTTAGCAAGCGGTGTTTTATTAGGAGAAAACAGAAATTTTCTAAAATTATATACAGTGAAAGTTTTTAATATAACGAACACAAAAGTACTCTCCCTGCCAATTAACACTTAGGGCAAGGTTACTTGTAATGCAGTACTCCTTTTTCTTCCCACAACTAAGATGAAAGCATTGATTAATACAACTTAATCAAGAAAATGCATATAAGTAGATATGTAAATACATACATATTTGTGTGTATGTTTTCCCAAATTTAGAAAAGAAAAAATCAGATGCTACCCACCCCCAAGCCCTCACAAAGGCTAAAATAAGAAGCAAGAGTCCACTGACCATTCTTCATGTAGTTTACTTACTACTCAAATAGGGCATTTCAGGAGCAAAACTAGTGATTGTGTTGCTATAGCAATCTTGCCATGTGCCCAGAAACCATGCATATGCTGTGGCTTGGAGTTTAATATGCCCACTTCAAAGTGAGAACAGAAGTGTTAAAAGCCATAATGTATTTTTAATCTAACCTTTGGCTAAAATATATAAGGGTTTTAAGGAGAGTCTCTTGTTTATTTTCATAGGAAGGCATATACTTAACAGAGTTCTGGATTGTAATATAAAATGGATTAATCATTCTGTTTAAGGAATTTTAAGAAAAATTTTAGCTTAAAAGAAGGGGTTAGGTTTCTAAAGAGCATGGCTTTCTCTCCAAATTTAAATGTCCATTTTTGGTATCAGTACCTATTGTGCTAAATATAAATAAACCTGGCTGATAATTATGAGATAATGACCCAGGTTGTTGTCCTTTTTATTGTGATGTCATAAATTGATATCTATTGTATTTGAGTTTCTGTATTGCTAAATCTTACTATCCAATATTCTCTCAATAACTGGATCAAAATTCTGATGCTATTTTCTCTCTCCTCATCCCAACATTTTTTTATGGGGGAGCATTTTTATAGATACAACAGAGAATTTTTTTAGTTAAAGATTCCTCAATCAATGAATACTCTGATGCTAAAACTTGAAGAGAGAAGGCATTACCCACTCTGGACCCTTTAGTCTTCTTCCCCAATATCATCAATTCTTCAACTGGGAAATCTCAGAGCCCTGGTAGGGATGTCTGTTGAAATACCCACTCTTGCCAATTCCTCTGAAAAGCACTATTTGGAGATACAAAAGCAGTATGCATAACATGACAGCAACAATTAGCAAAATATCAGGGGCTGGCCAAAAAAGCAAGCACAGCTTGTCGGAAGTATAATATCTATCAATAAGAAACAATTCAGATTAGGGAAGTCTTGGACTCAATTCTGATTTTATCTAGGGTTTAACCTGATTTTAAAACTCTGCTTTGGAAGAAACCTCTGAGAACATGAAGGCAAGAGCAACAAGGAACTTAGGGCATTAGTTGTCAACCCCGGTTGCATTTGACAATCACTGGGAAGGGAGATCTTGAAAACACCTATAACCTGGCCCCACTCCCAGAGAGAATGACTAAATTGGGAACTGGGCATAGCTTTTTCTTTGTCCGTTTCTTTGCTTGTTTTAAGCTCTCTAGTAATGGTAAGTAACCAGACTTGAAAACCAGGACAAGAGGTGTTGTGAAAACGCAGTATAGAGGAAGTACATATAAGTACTATTCCAAATCATCACCCAGATGCTTTATTTGGTGCTGTATGTAGAGACACAACTAAGACCTGATGTACTTAAGATCGCAGTCTAGAGGTGGCAAAAGAGAGGAGGGAGAAGAGAGAGAAAAAGAGTATGCTTTATCATTTGCTTATGTTCTCATCTTATTATGAGAATAAATTCATAAAACCCCTTGATAGTTCCATGGTATAGAGTTACACGGCGTAGAGCTCTTGCTTTCTTCAATATCCTTCTGCCTGTCTCTGCCTATTAAACTTCTCAGGCTGAGGGATAACAGCTTGCTGAGGGATAACAGCCTTCTGAGGGAAGGGGAAGGTGGGGGGACTCAAGGCCTCAATGAATTAAAACTTAGTTGGAAAAACCCAGGGAAATGTGCTGTACAAGGTATTTCCAGGAATGGCAAGGAATGAATGATATCCCTCTTTTTATAGTGACCTCCTTGGTGATTCTGGACAATGATGCCCTTTGTATGACATGACATCAGCAACTTAAAGGATACCTCCCCCACATCCACTCCATGATGCATTTGTGAAACCAGAAAAACACCTCATGGCAGACAGCTTTATCTGACCTTTCTGTCAGATTCTGGAGTCTGCTCTTTGAATGTAGAGAGAGTAAATGCTTTTAGTCACTGTATCACTTTCCCAGGGCTGCCACAATAATTTACCATGAAATTCGTGGCTTAATACAACAGAAATTTATTCTCTCAGTTCTGGAGGCAAGAAGTCTGAAATCCAGCAGTGCCACACTTCCTCTGGAGGCTCCAGATGAAAATCTGTTCCTTGTCTTTTACAGTTTTTGGCGGCTGCCCTGCCATATCTGGGCTTGTGGCCACATCACTCCAATCTCTGTCTCCGCCTCTACATTGTCTTCTCTTCTGTTTCTGTCTTCTTTGTGAGTCTCTTATAAGGACACTTATCACTTAATTTAGGGCCCATCTACATAATTCAAAATCTCAATATTTAATTTAATTACATCTACAAAGACCCTTTTGCCAAATAAGGTAGCATTCACCTATTCTGGGGATTCATCTGTGGACACATCTTTTGGGGGGCCACCATTCAGCCCACTATAGTCATCAAACATCTGTCAAGATAAAGTTACTTAATTTGGCAGTTCAAAAGGGCAATGAACCTTAACACACACCTCAACAAGAAGATATACAGATGGCAAGTAAGCATATGAAAAAGCATTCCTTGTCACCAGGGAAATAAAGATTGAAATAACAATGAGATACTAATATCCACCTATTAGAATGGCCAAAATCCAGAACATGATATCACCAAATGCTGGTAAGGATGTGGAACAATGGAAACTCTCATTAATCGCTGGTAGGAAAGGAAAAATGATACAACCACTTGGAGCACCGTTTGGCAGTTTTTTATAATATTAAACATACTTTTACCACGTGACATAGTTATTGTGGTCCTTGATATTTACCCAAAGCTGTTGAAAACTTATGTCCACACAAAAACACAAATGTTTATTCCAGCTTTATTCATCATTGCCAACAGTAGGAAGCAACCAAAATGTCATTTAGTAAGTGAATAGTTAAATAAACTGTGGTATATCCAGACAATGGAATAGTATTCAGCTATAAAAAGAAATGAGCTATCATCAGGAAAAGACATAGAGGAAATGGTACCAAATTAAAGGCGGTCTAGCCAAACTAGACACAAACAGGGGTTTGCAGGAAAGAAAGTAATGGTTTATTTAAGGAAATAGTACCAAGCCGAGAGACACAGATGAGGTAGCACTCGAAGCTTTGGCTCTCCAATGTTTTCTAGGGGATAGATTTTATAAGGGAAAGATCATTAGTCATTGTACCTTAGGGAGTTGGGGCCAGGGCTGTGGTAGGAGGCATTTGATTATTGTATGTTGGTTGTTCTGTCTGGTTTTGATGAAGATGTTGGTTGGTGGGGTCGTTTCACTTTCATGGCTCTAGAACTAAAACACGACTGAGATCAAGATGTTATCTTTAGTTTGACCAAAACTCTCTTTCTGTGGTCAGTTGACCTGAGGCTTTGCTCCTAAGCCTGTTCGATGGTGACCAGAATCTGATGTCCTAAGGGCTTAATGGTTAAGGGAGAGGTCGTGCAGTATGTGCAAAGGTGGGAGCATAAGGAAAGAAAAGAAGCAAGTGAATCACGGTGTCATTAGACTAGACAGGGCCTGTTTGAATCAAGGAGAAATTTTTTTATTTTATTTATTTATTATTTTTAGCGAGGCAACCCTTGGTTGACCTCACATATTGCAAGGACCTTGTCAGCTTATAATCCCTTATTTGTTATAAGGGATTGTAAAAAAGGGTGCCTACAGCACCTGGTCTTCCTAGGTGGGCTCCCATCCAAGTACTAACCATGCCCGACCCTGCTTAGCTTTCGAGATCAAATGGGATCAGGCTTGTTCAGGGTGGCATGGCTATAGAAGGGGAAATTTTTTAAAAAGTCATTTTAAAGAAGTAAAGTTTTGCACGGTTAAGAAACTTACATGCATATTACTTAGTGAAAGAAG
The DNA here is from genome assembly GCF_902729225.1 of Pteropus medius. Lineage (NCBI taxonomy): Eukaryota > Metazoa > Chordata > Mammalia > Chiroptera > Pteropodidae > Pteropus > Pteropus medius. The sequence continues at coordinate 39,018,233 of NW_024351730.1, read as the reverse complement.
CCAATGTCAAAAAACTACTGTATAATTCCAACTTATGACATTCTGGAAAAGGCGAAAGTATGGAGATAGTAAAATGATCAGTGGTTGTCAGGGGTGAGAGGGACAGGAGGCATGAATAGGTGGAGCACAGAGGATTTTTAGGTCAGTGAAACTACTTCATATGATGCTATAATGATAGATACATATCATACATTTGTCAAAATCCATAGAACGCACAACAGCAAGAGTGAATATTAATGTAAACTGTGGGTGATAATGTGTCAACATAGGCTCATCAATTGTAAAAACTACACCACTCTGGTGAGATGTTGATTACAGGGAAGGCTATGCGTTAGTGGGAGTAGGAGGTATATGGGAAATCTCTGTGCCTCCCTCTCAGTTTTGCTGAGAACCTATAACTGCTCTGGAAAAAAAAAAAAACCTATTAAATACCATGAAAAAACGGCCATTATGGTGGAAGCAGCGAGTAGGGCTGGTGGGAGCCGAAAGTGAAGACATTTACCTGGCTAATTTCCCTCATTTGGTCAATTTTTCTACATTAACTAGAAATGTAACAAGCAATGAAAGTATTCCCTAGTGTTCTCTACCAGCTTTCTGAAGCCTCCTCCAATCTGTTGCATTGTACTGTGGGCCAGATACAGAAAACGAACTGCTCAGCCAGGCTCCCGCGTACCACTCGTTTTCCTCCTGCCCACAGCCTCCCTGCCAACCTCTGCACTCTAGCAGCGTCCTGTCTCACGGAGACCTGAAAATTCTCATAGCTGTGTTGCTAGTGAAATTTCTTTCTCCACGTAGTTGCCAAAACCAAGCCAACATAATTAAAAGAACTTCATTTGGTATTTCACATATAAAAAGTGCGCGCACACACACACACACACACTCACTCACTCACTCACTCACTCACTCACTCACTCCTGCTTGCCCTAGCAACACAATGGGAATGTAAACACATTGTTAATGCAGTCGCTCTCAGTTGGCTTCCCAGATGGCTTAAGTTCAATAGATTTTTCCCCCTGATTTCCTCAGCTTCTCCTAGCAAGTGCTAAACAGCCATTATGCCTTTTCCTGCACATTGAGATTCATTTGCAGCTACTAAACTGCCTCCAAAGTGCTTCAATTTTGCATGAGCGCTAAACTGAGGACTGGGAGACATTACTCAGTGCTGAAGGCCCAGATCATTAGAAAGAGCGTGTAAATCCTCTGAACCAGAAATAAAAAGCGCAGAGATTTCCTTTGTGAAGTCTCAATTGCAGCTTTATGTAAAACACAAAACTTTGGCAAGACTTTATGTGGTTTCTTTTACCTCCTAAATTTCATTTTTGCCTTTTTAAAATTTTGGCATATATGTTCTATTTTTTTTAAGCAGTGAGATTTATTTCAGAGTCAAGAACATATCAAATAATAGCTGTGAACTGTCATTATTTCTCTTCTTAGGACACCAGACCCTGCTTTACTTTTAATAGGGATGGAACTTCAAAGTATTGCTAAGAGATCACCCACATAAAACAAACTTGAAACTGGCTGAGTAGAAAGGAGCTTGGGGAGATAGGAAGGGGTTGACATTTATGAGATATGTGCAGGGGACATAAATCTGTATTATTTAAGTAAGTATAGATGTAGGCAGTGTACAGATATTGAATTATGGAGAGACATTGGAGTATAATGTAAAGGGTGTTGTGAAAATGAATGAGAAAGAAGTGATTGTATTCTTCTCATTTTTCAATAGACACATCCCTGTACATTATTACCTAAAAGTCCTACCTTTAGTTTTCAAGGTGAACATATTTTCATCTGTACTTTATCTGTATTTCCATCTCTACTGTCCTTGCAGTCTGCTTGTCAGACCATCTTGCCACAAATTAAAAGTGTGCCTGTGGTCAGCGGGAGCAGTACCTCTGAGAGGGTGTGGAATTCTGAGTGTCATGCAGTTCTGCCTGCTGTGGGGCTGGACCAGTGCCCCAAGCCTGTGGAGTTGTAACAAAAAGGACTTATGATGGAAGGGTTGACTCTCCATCCTCATTTAGTATTTCCTTTGCAGTAGAATTTTTTGAACAGTTATTATAACATCTTTCTTTTTGGCTATAGCATATCCATTCAAGAGTAATAAACCAGGCTCCTTTTACACTATTGCTCTATAATTACTTCTCTTTTTCCATATATGGATTTAATAGGTCAGATTATCTTTCTTTTATGATTTTGAGAGTAAAAATGTACATTTACAGTCAGATTCAGTAGTTCATTATTTATCTCTAAATATATTTCCAAGGACGTTTATTTACCACTGATTTATTCAACACTGCATATGCAAGTGGGATCTGACAGAAATGTGACTAAATGGGCTTATAATAGGGTATGAAGTAAATGCATTCCAACTTGTAGGTAAAAAGAAAATACTGGATGAATGATATGCATATAAATAAACCCAGTAATGTTAGGTGCATATGTATACTGTCTATATAACTTATCTTTTTTATGCCAAAACCCAGTTCTATTTGTCAACATGTTGTATGTATCCTTCAGGCTGAATAGTCCTATCTATTAATTTCCCTTTACTAAAAACATGGCTAATCATGAAAATGTCATCATCTTTATTAGCGTTAGTATCTTCATAAAATATTATTTACTGTGACTTTACACCTCATGACACTGAACCACACATATTAAATAGCTAGCTTTTCTGTTCTCCCATGGAGATTGTTTATCCACTAGGGTATGCATCCTTTGAAGGGAATACATTTATAAAAGAAAGAAAGGAGAACAAAACTTTGCCTGGAGATATGAACAGACACATGATTGAAGCTGTTTGTTCAGTTGGCAGTATTATACAGTTACATAAATATCTCAGGGAATTGGAGCTCAAGGTGGGAAACAATCATTTTTCTTTCTTCTTCTTTGTGATGCTAGTGCAGAGTGGACATGAAGACAAGTAACACACAACAGTCAGAATCAGGTGTTACCCTTCTGAAAAGAGAAAAATATTGCAAGCATTACATTTTGAAAATCACATTTTGGTACATAATAAGCAAATTCCTCTGTTTTGTAGCATTTTAGCATAATATTATAATCTCACATTCAGATATTTGAAAATTCAAAATTAATAGAAATTCTTCTGTGTAGCTAACAAGACATTGCCAAAAAAAAAATAATAATAATTTGAAGCTAAGGTCTGAATCATGGTAAAAAAAAAAAAAGCAAAGTATTATGAGATTTGTAAGTATTTTCTTCATTCATTTATCCAATAGTCATTTATGAAGACCCACTGTCTACCAAGCATATATTACAATACAAAATTTAAGTCTGTACTATGCTAAGTGGCAATAACAATTAGACCACCCCCAAAGACAGAATGGCTCAATCATGATAGAATGGTACTTCTGTTCATGTAACAGTCCCAGGAGGTGCCCTTGGTTGTAGGGCAGCCTTGTTCCCTTTGGTCAGGAATGGACCCAGACTCCTTCCATCTTGTGGCTCTGCCATCCTCTCAGGCCTCAACTTCTTCTGCGTCCAACCAGCAGAAAGAGACAGATAGCAAGGACACTCACCAGCTTCTTCAATAGCTTGGGTAAGAAAAGGTACATGTTCCTTCCACTCACATTCTTTTGACTAAAATTGTTTTCGTGGCCACTTCTCAAACAAAGGAAGCCAGAAAATGTAGTTAAGTTGTATTCCCTGAAAGAGCTAAAGAACCATGCAATCTATTCATAAAAGTACTTTGCCTTAAAGATTTTTTTTTGAAATCATAACAATTCTGTGAAGTACACTGGGAAAGACAATTTTTATCAATTTAAAGTTTAAGAAAATGAGAAATTAATGCCCTACCCAAAGTTATTCATGGTGATAGCCAAGCCAAGACCAAAATTCTGGTTTACTTCTGTTTAGTCTGATATTCTATTTTTATCTACATTTAGCTCTTTCTGTCAGTAAAGACTTTCATACCACAGAAATCAATAATCCAAATTTCATTGGATTTTATAAGTATTTCAGTAGCACTGGGATTTCTTTAAAATTCAGTGTTTTGGTTTTCCTATTCAAGTAGTTTTATCAACTGTACTGGAGTAAGACTTCTAATACTCATACCATTTCTCCTCTTCTTCCTTAGCACAAAGGAATATTGCAAGTCCTGGCATCCTTGTGGTCACACTGGGCCAAGTGGTTACTTCTAGCCAGCAGACTATGAGGAAAGTTATGTTGCCACTGCTGAGCTAGGTCATTTAAAAGCAGGTGTGTGCTCTCTGTACTCTGTTCTCCTCACTCAGAGACCCTAATAGCCATGGTTCAGAGGATGTAGATTCAAGATAGATGCAGCCTGGGTCACTAAGAAAGCTCATGTAGGACAGCATCCTTGGTGACTTATGTGATAAAGAAAAATAGGCTTTTATTTTGTAAAGCCTCTGAAATAAGGGGTGTTATTTACTACCTAGCACAGCATAAACTATTCTAGCTCCTGAAATCATATTAGTTGGCTTATATTAAGGGCTTATTCTGCTAAGAGTTTTACATCTATCACTTTGTTTAATCCTTAAAACAACCCATAGAGTTAGGATTTTGATTCCCATTTTCCTGTTGAGGAAAGTGATACTTAATGAGGTAAAGGAATTATCTCAAGGTCATACTGGAAAAATCAGAATTTGAACCAGATCCATCTCAAAAGCTCATACTCTCAATTAGTTATCAAGGATGAATTAAAAATAAGATTTTACTGGCATATCTATAGCAGTATTATCTTTTGGAATTCTACCTAGTCTTATGTTTATCAAAAACTAAGTATATGTAACCTAAAATCAACAGAAGAGCCAAGAGACATTCTATGTAAAAAAAAAAAAAGCGAGGGGGAATTAGGTTCTTTATACTTGACTGCATTGTTTTTATTAAATTATTTCTCCCCTTGGAAAGGTAAAAGAATGATTTGAGGCAAGGATCTCAGAATATATAGAAATATTTTTGAAATATCAGAACACAAATATATAAAGTTAAAATTGAAAATTTGTGTTTCAGCTGGAGATCAAAATACATACTCCTGGCTTGAAAATATGAAATGCTAATTTTTTTAATCTCTTGGAATTTCACAAATTAATTTTGTCTTGTTGTGAATTAATCATTCTTGCATATTGGAGTCTTTTAAAAAAAGAAAAAGAAGAATATCTCGTTAGTATTTGATCTATGTTTACTTAGATATTACAAACAATTTTGGAGGCTCTAAAAAGCATTATGATAATTCTCCTTTTTTCCTCCATCCTTAGTGTGAATGCCAAACATGTTCAAAGCTTAAATTGCGTTTGATGATGTCTTTCTGGCTAGGGTAAGAGGTACAGCTTCAGTACATGACTGAAAATTCCTTTCCTCTAAGATATAATCAGACTCAATCACATGTTATTTAAATAAATGTGTAATAGGGTCCTGAGAAAATAGTCTTTCATGAATTCAACAGATGTTTATTATATGCTTACAATATGTGCCAGATATTATTCTAGGCCACAGCAACAGCATTTAAGAAACAAAAATCTCTATCTCGATGGAACTCACATCCTTGTTGGAAAGTGAAGATTCTAGAAGACATTTTAAACCTACATTTAAATATGGAAGTTTGTTTATTTTGCCCCAAATTAATCTGAACTTGCTTACTTCATAATTTTCATTCAGTTGCTTAACGTCGTGGCCTCACCCGTATTGTGAAGTAAGGATTTAATGGATTCCTAATGGATGAGCTGTGTGAGCATTTTAGTTGCCAAAATAAATAGACTCTTCTACTCACCATGTCAGGGTAGTGCTACTCTACCTGCACCTCAATATAGTGGGAGATCTAGAATATTGGTAGAATACTGAGTGAGTTGGCTAAAGGACAAGAAACTTCAAGGCAATTCACTAGAACCCACTCCCACTGTTAAAATTCCATTTCTAAATATGGTAGCCATATCTGCATTGCTCTGGATGATTGCTGTTCCCACCCAGACCTAACTCTCCCAATGCTCCTGAAAATTTTTAAATCCAGTCATGTCTTTCTCAGCTGAGCATGCGCCTAATATAATACCTAATCAGGGTGCTCTTCCCCTCTCCTAAAAGTCAGTGTCAGTAGCTTCAATGGTGACTTTGTGAATAGAATATAGTTTTATTCTTAAAATAATTTTGACTTTCCAAAATTACCTTCCAAAAGTCAGATAGTGAATACAGAGCAGAAATTTATTTTATTATCTAAATAAATCACTAGGTTGCTATGTATAGACGAATATTTGTCTAGTCCCCCGGTTGTAATAATAATTGTCCTGGATGAGTTGAATTATTTTTTTAAAAGAAACTTTATAGTTTGGGTTAAAAGTTTTCTTAAGAATATGAACTATATTGCTTTTAAGATAACAAATAACTGTCCCCAATATACTGTATGTGAACTATTATAGGTGATAATCACTCCAGAGGTGATTACTCTTACTACCTGGGATACGTACAAAATTAAAGCCCAACAGTATGAGTAATTATTATTTTCAGTATATGTGCCCAGTTTTCATTGTCAGTGTTTTCAGAGGGTCAAGAATATTGCTCTTAACACTTATGATTAATGACTTGATGTAAGATCATAAATATGAAAACAAATTTTATAATAATAATTAAAATTAAAATTATTAAAATTCCATTAAAATAAATCAGATTAGTCTTGTTTACTAGCAGAGACAGATTAATCTTCCTAAAGCAAATGTCATTTTTTAAAATGTCATTTCACCAATTTACAATTTTCATAGGCTCCCTGCTCCACACAGCAAACTTCTTTAGCTGCCATTCAAGTCTCTCCAAGAATCTCTTGTCTATCTAATTCTATTGTTTTATGTAAACTACTCTCCCCTGTAGTGCTCCATGCTTTTTCATCTCTGCCCTTTGGCTTCATGCTTTTCTGTCCTCCTGAAGTGTCTCTGATATCTCTCTAAAATTTTAAACCCAAACCATGCTACAGCTTCAAACTCAAATATCCCATCTTCCATGTTTCTCTTGATCTTTCCCTCTGATGCTATTTCACTACAGCTTTCTTCGTGGGATTTTTAGAATTTCCCAAACAATCGATTACTTTTATTCAACATTGTTTGATCCATCTTTACATTTCTGCTACTTAACATAATTTTTGACATTAGTGGACCTTTCATATTTGTCAACGGCATTACAGATTACATTTCTAGGGGAATATGGATCTTATTTTCAATTATTATACAACAGGAGTCATCATCTATTTGTGAAAGCTTTATAATAATCTCTAGAAAAACACTTTGTGGTGCCTGAAATTAAAATTATGCTAAAGATAAGGTATAAATGTCAATTACCAGATTTTATTGCCATAATCATGGATAGCCTCACAAAAATTCAATCAGAGAGTTGTACTTGCATCTGGATTTTTAAATCATTTGAATCTCTCCATTAACAAGTGCATATTCATGCTCATTATAAGACTTCTTGGTATAGCATCCTAATTACTTTCATGCACTCTGGCTCCTAAACCACAATGAATCCTATTATAAAAGCAAATCACTGCAAACTTCAAACAGCATGCATCCTTGAGATTTCACCATTAAAGGAAGAACAATGATGGTAAATCTTTGATGTTATCAGATGTGATGGATAATATACATTTGTATTTGAGTAAATCCTATAGACTGAAGCATTTTCCCCCACCTTTAAATAACCTGAAACCAATTTCAAGTTCCCAAATACTCTTCAAAGCAGCCCGCCTTGGAAGTAATGCTCTTGGCATTTCAAATTTCAAGGCAGCTTGTTTTTTTTCCATTTCAAGACTTCAAGCAGATTTGAAATTTTACTTTCAAAGAGAAAGGATATTACCTAGTTTTACCCACACTACTAGCCTTTGGTTTGATGAGCAAAATGTCACAGAGAATGAACTTACCTATGGTAATAAAAAGATGGTACGTAACCAAGTAGCTCAGATTCTGAACAATGCATCTGATTCTACGGAATTCTAAGCTGTAAGTGTTTAGATACTTCATGCTTCAGTTATTTCTTATTCTTGTGTTGTTGGCCAATAGTTGGAATGTAAACTTGGGGCATATAGCAGGAGAACTGTACACAACTGTAATAATCTATACCTTCCCAAGTGGGGCGTCTGTGAAATTGACAATGAAAATCGGTGTGTGCTTGACTTCAGAGCTCACAGGGAGCCTTAGCCACACAATTCACGACAATCATACTATGAATAATTCCTGTAGCTGGAGGGGCGTTCTGTGGCTTCTTAAAGGGTTTCAGATTTGTGGTCAGTAGAAACTTCCATGAGCCTATTTGGGCTAAAGGATACAGGGGCCCTAGTGAAGTTCCTCTAGCATTTCATTAGGTTTCCTACAATTGCTTTAAGTAAAAGAAGGCAGGGGATGAAAACTGAAGTTATCATCTTGGGGCACAAAATATTTTTTATGTGGTTTTAATATCCTGAGCCCATTCGTTGCTGCTGTGCATTTTGGAAAGAGCCATTATAGTTCTAAGGAAATATACACTGCAGTCTTTCAGTGACTGTAAATTACTACAACTTTACAGGAAGAGTTTTGTTTCCAGTAAGTAAATTTCTGCATGAAAAGGGAAGATGTAAACAAGTAAAACAGGCAAAGATGTTAAAAACTAGAGAGAGGAATTAAACGAAAGGTGGGGGGAGAGGGGAGAAAGTTGTGCTCCATCTTTGCATGTATTGCTAAATATCAGAAAAATGAAAATAATTACAGTAAGATAGAAAAAATGAGAGGCCTAAGCAGAAAGAGGCAGAGAAATAGTACTATTTGTTAATAAGTTGGGATTTTTGCTGTGGAGATTATTTTATTTGTTGGACATTGACTAAAATAATATGCTAATCTTTTTATAGAAGGGTGAGGGGTTAAGATATTCCAGTTACTTGAAAATTATTTTTCAGCTGATCACTATACAAACATAAAAGGATTACTAATTTTTAAAATTTTTAAACAATTTCAAATATACTCAATAAACTTTTAGCAATAGAGTTGCCTCTTCAATGTCTTTGCCTTGCCTGGAATTACAAAACCCATGTTCCTAGACTTCATTCCAGTTCAGAGACTCTTAAGTAAACCCAAGGGTTTAGTTATTTCTGTGACTCAAGTCTCATCACCTCTTGATAAGAAATGTGGTTTATTCTCTAGTGGGACAACACCTACTTCTATTGGGTGGCTGTTTATTTCCCTGAGTGTCTTTACCCATTCGAGTATCTCCTACGTTTTCAGGTAAGTTCTGGAATACCCTTTTTTAGGATCTCTAGATGGCACCCCTCTCATGTCACCTATACCAAGAAGTCATGATAAGACATTTTAAGAAATCATAACTTTTAAGAACTAAATAAACTCTGAAGAACTAGTTGAATTCTATATCTTATACAGATCATATATATGTATTTTTTTTAAATTCTCATCAGATAACCTCATCTACTTGCTTAAAACATTTTAATGATAGCACATGGCTCTCAGGAAGAAATTCAAAATCCTAAACATGGTATACAATAGTGATTCTAAAATTGTAGCATGCCTCAGAATTCTTGAAGGGTTTGTTAAAACAATTCTCAAAGTTTTCTTTTCGGATCTTAAGTGAGACATGAGAATTCCCATTTCCAGTAAATTCCAGGTGATGCTGTTGAAGCTGGACTGGGGTCCACATTGAGAACCACTAGCCTATAAGACTGTATCGTTCTTTTCTTATCTCTAATTTTATATCATGCTTTTATTCTCTGTGTCCAGTGCTTCAGTGTCTTCTCCTGGATCTTCAATCTTCTCATTATTTATCCTGCTTCTTCCTACATGTCCTGTCCCTCTCCCCATATAATTTAACCAATCTAACTCATGTTGCATCTTTCATATTTAGTTGGGTCTCCTTTGGAGCACTAAACTCAATTATAATTAAATAATAAATTGTATAATCTGTAGTTAATATGTGTCTCACAATAATATTCATTCATTGAGGACAATGTCTATCTTACTCATCATTTCCCAAGTGCCTCGTACATTGTCTTTTACATAATTGATATTTAATAAGTATTTGCTCAATGAAGGAATGAGTGAATGAATGAATAAACAGTACAAAGCAATACATTTAATCTTTCTTCCTGTCCTCATACTTAGTCCAGAGCAAATTCATCTACTCTTGAAGTGTAGGTACTCCAGGTAGTTCTCTCAATAAACACTCCATTCTGGAAGTGTGTGCATTCAATCTCCAGGAGAACTGGCAGTAACCCGCATATATTGTTTAGATCATTCTTCTTACTCAGTGCAAAGAGGCATTCTGCAGAATGAATCTCTGAAGTAGGTTTTGATACCTCAAGATAAATATCCTTAAAATGTTAATCCCAGATTCTTAGTTCAATTTTGTTATTTAGGATTACATAATCTTGTGAAACAAATTCCAGTTACTCTATCATTTTAGCTGGAGTCCACTTTACCTTTAACAGGATTTTGATTACATTACAATTATAGAGAAACATTTGGACTTTCAAAATATCATACATGAAAACCTTAAAGTCATACATTCTTTGGATAGCACAGCAGAGGTTTATTAACTAAGGTTGGTATATCTTTCAAAAAAATAAAAACACTGTGCCTTAATATCTGAAACACAACTGTTAAAGTAATTTAGTTGTTAAATAACCACATATTTATAAATTACTAGATGATATAGTAAAATCTGATTATAGTTTTAGGTGGTTCATGTAAACTAAATATTCCTGGGAAGATTTAGATTTGTAATTCTGTGTACAGTACAAGGATATCTTACCCGCAACTTATATAATTAAGGTAGAATCCTTAGATGATGTGAAATTCAAGTTCATGTTTAAACATACAGAGGACGATAACTTGGTGAAGGATATTAGTCAGACATATGGGGAAAGGTGTAATTTCGTGGAGCAATAGATCTTTACTTTCATCTTCTGATGAATCCAGAAGATTTGAAATAACAAATAAGAGATTGAAAAAGTTGTGAGTCAAGTAACTGGAGCCAGAGGAATATTAGAGGAGATGAGAGATAATATCTGGGATGTTGATCTATGGCATCAAGAAGTATCACTGGGGTAAAAAATGTGGTATGATATTTTGTCTTTCTTTAGTACAAATCTTCCCCTGACTTAAATCTTTTCTTTCTCTGGTTAGGGCTCATTGTCCGGGAAGTGAGCATTGAGATTTCACGCCAGCAAGTGGAAGAACTCTTTGGGCCTGAAGATTACTGGTGCCAGTGTGTAGCCTGGAGCTCAGCAGGCACCACAAAGAGCCGGAAGGCCTACGTGCGCATCGCATGTGAGTCATTGTGAATGGACCCCATGTGTGTTTCGGAGGCTGATGGAATATAAGAAAATTCAGGCTGCGATTACTCTAGTGTCAAAGACACCTGGTCAAAAACAGCTCCCAGATATCTGCATTTGAGCTACACTTTCCCCTTAAGTCAGCAGAATATATTTTTTTTCAAGGCACTGAGTAGTTTTCTGTTAGGGACGTGAAAAGAATTAGTGCTACTTTCAAAAGAATTTATTTTTAATCTGGTAATAATTAACTTAAGGGAAAAAAACAACTGCATTCCTTTAACAAATTTATTCTTTCAATTCAATTATTAAGATGATAGTAACTAATTTTGCTATTGGAAATGCATATTACCCAAACAAAGCTTATCTATTTATTTTGGAAAAGTTCTAGTGCATCAAAATTACCACTATTTTCCACACTATTTCAAGAGTATTCCTGTTCAGAGAGAGGTTAAAAGGTGCCTCACAAAAAGGATTCTGTAATCAAAGGTTGCAAATACTTTTTTAGGCCAAAGTTAAAGAGGTTTCTTCATTGCAAAACTTCTCAGATTCTTTAATATGCTAATGTTTAATATGCTAATTGAATATGCTAATATTATCCCCAAGAAGGAGATATAGCCTACAGCTCTTTATACAGACCCTTTTTTTCCAGTGAATACTGTTCACATTTTGAGCAGTATGAATGCTGTTGTAATCTGTTTTAAGATTACATATAGAGAAATTTTTTCAAATATGAGACCACTGAAATCCATGTAAGTTTTATTATCTGAATCCTTTTGCATGTCTGCATTTTACTAAATTCCCTTTTGTGTCAGATGTCAATATCACTTACCTCAAATGTACCAGTAAGTCCCAATGATCTTGGCTCAGGTGCTTCCCCAATTCTGTACTCACTTCTTCCTTCTTTTCACTTTGATGTAGATCCCAGTCATTGCAAACACTGCCCAGTTGGTGTTTATGGCTCAGGTTTTTTCCCTTTTTCAACCCTTCTTATATATGATCACAAATGCAATCTTCCTAAAACTCAAGTCTCATCTCACCTCTCTCTGCTTAACATTTTACAGTGGCTTGTGTGATTAAGTCAAAATTCCTTACAGTGGCATATATCATTACATTAGTTTGTTAGGGCTATCATAACAGAATACCACAGACCTTCCCTCCATCACTGCTCAGGTTCGATTTTCTCTACTTAATAAGATTATCAGTCATATTGGATTAGGGCCACCCTAAAAACCTTATTTTAACTTAACACCTCTTTAAAGGCCTTATCTCCAAATAAAGTCACATCCAGAGGTACTAAAGGCTAAGACTTCAACATGTAAATTTTGGAGGGACACAATTTATCAGTTTATAACAAACATATTTCATGGTTTACAAAGCCAACCAATGTTTCCAGCTTTGACCACAAACACTTTCTCTATTCTAGTCACACTGTATTAGAAATACTTTGATTTCTATGCTTTCCAGCTATTGTTCATAATAAAAGATTTCACTCTTCTCTTATCCCTTCGTTATTTGTAAAAATTCATTTGTTCAACAAATACTTAGTAAACATTTTCTCTGCCTTGGGGACAATTGTAGGTATTAGATATAAAGCCAGAAACAAAACATGTGATGGTCCTTGCCCTCATGGAGCTTATATTCTGGGGAGGAAAGGCAAACTCAAAATACATGATAATCAGGTACAGAGCAAGCAGTAAGTTCTATGAACAAAACAAGACAAGAAAGGGGACTATGCAGCGCTAGGGGAGGGTGGTGAAGGAAAGCCTCAGGAAAAAGTTGACAGTTGAGAAAATCTGAAAGAAGGGAAGTAAGGAGTCAGGCAGAGGGAACAGCAAGTGGCACAAGTACAGATATCCTGAGGCAGGAGTGTGCTGGCCAGTGCCAGGAAGACTAGCTTGCCCAGAGTAGCCGGAAGAGAGTGAATAAGATGAGACTCCCAGATGAGCTGAGAAAGGTAAGAAATGGAGATAAGGACAGGAGGGGCAATGTGGAGATAGCCAAAGGCCCTGTAGGTATGACATTTTTTATTCTTAGTATGCGATGAGAACTTTGGAATGTTTTCAGCAGAGGAATTCATGATCTGACTTCCATTTTAATGGCATCCTTTGATTGTCGTGTTAAGAATAGACTATAAGGGGCACAGGTGGAAGCAGGAAGACCAGTCATAAGGCTATGACTATTAAGAGATGATAGGCAAGCAGTGGATGTGGTCTGATCTGGATTCTAGATATATGTAAAGGCACAGGTAATAACTTTCATTGAAAGATTGGATGTGGGATGTGAGAGAAAGGGAAGAAAGGAAGATTTAAAAGTCTTGAGTTTTTTATTTCTTTCATATGTCCTAGTGAAGTTGTTTCTGCCTCATGGGTCTCCAGAGTGATAGGCATTCCTTTCTCACTACTTTAAAAGCAGTTTGTCCATACTCTCAATATAGGCCTTGTCTCATTTGAATTATATTCACTTGTAATGTTTGTGTTTTATGCCAGCGAGTTCCTTGAAATCAATTTTGCCTAATTCAATTTTGTTTAACTTTATATCTTTAGTGCTTAGCATAATGCCTAGAACATCATAGGTGTTTAATAAATTTTGTTGAATTAAAACCGTTATAAAGAATTCCCGAAGTTTATTAAAATGCTGTATTAATCATTCCTCTCTGAGCATGTCTAAAGAGATTTCTTATGTGGATTTTCCATGAAATAAACTGAGATAGACACGTGCATGCAAGCAAATGTATTAAAGAGTGCTCTTAGGTAAAATACCTGTAGAGGAATGATGACAGTTGGATTAGGCAGAGGGAGAAATGAGCAGCAGGGCAGGTACAACAAAGAATGATGCCATAGGGAGCTCTCAAGCTCAGCAGGCCCTTCAGAGTTCTCCCGCCTTGAGGTATAGGGGACAAACAAGCCTTTACTCCCTTACATAGACTAGTCAATGGATGTGGTTCCTCCTTCACCCCCACCCCCACCCACTTGTGTGACCTGGGTCAGGTCATCTTTCCTTACCTGAGGACAATCCTAGGAGAGAGAGGCTGAGAACGAACCATCACCACCAACAATCCCAACAGGCAGGCTTAGTCCTGAAGAGGGATCTTGGTGGCATAATACAACATCCGCTACAATTGTCTACCACAAACCTTGAAGAAATAATTTATTTTATTAATTATGAAGAAAAAGAGATACTTTCAAACATTTTTTAAAGAAATAAAAAATTAATTATTTTGGTCAAATATTTAAACGAATTCAAAATTAGCTTCTAATTATAATCAAGAATCACAATGATATAAAACTACGTCTTTCATTACTATGCATTCATTAATATCAAGTATAATAATTATTTTAAATTGCCAATCAATACTTCATACTAAATTGACTTGTCAAAAAGCTGAAGTTTAAGGACTTCATAGATCCAAATGATGACTCTCTTGTGCTAATTTCATGTGTGTGTGTATAATAGTATATATAATAATCTCTTTATATATCCCTCCCTATTCACAGAAAAACTGAATACATATGAGAACCTCATTTTTCTTTGCAACATATTACATAATCTTTGCTATTTACTTCACAGCTTTTAAGCATAGTTTGACATTTTCAAATAATAAGAAAACAAACTCTTCTTCTAGTAAGAGATTAATTTGCCCATAGCATATTTTCATCTTTATGTAATAAAACTGAAGAGCAGTTTGTCTGTATTTCCACAACTAACAACTTATATGTGTGTGGCCAAGGAACACCATCAATGTGTAAAGATGTACTCATATAGATTTACATCATGATAAAAAAAAGAATAAATATCAAATTCTCTGTTAAGGCTGATCCCTGCCAAGTCCTTGCTAATGTTGCTGGAAGCTTGCAGATCGTCTAGCTTGCCTTGTTTCAAGTGAGCTGTGGTGTTTTGCCCAGTAATGTTTGACAGATGGCCATCACATAAACTTCAATTAAAGTTTAAATTTGTCTCAAGTAAAGATAGCCATGATGCTAAGTACAATTACCTCTCACCTAATCAAATTTATACTCATTTTGTGTACTTTGGAAGGGGTCATAATTCTTTCATGAAAAAACTCTTTTCAGAAGTTTATAAACTAGAAATGAATATTGGATATTCATTTATTTAAGTTTGCTTATATTTCATACTTTTAAACGATATAAAATGTAAAAATAAGTTTATGAAACAATCAGGGCAGAGAGAAGAAAGGAAATACGAAAGTTAAAATTTAGTCAGGCATGAGCTAAGAACATAATATGCCTGCTCTAAATCATACACATTTGCCAAGTGGCAAAGCCAGATGTCTTAGTTTGGGGCTATAGCTTCCGTTGTAGAGAGAGACATTTCTTCTGAAAGCACTCAAGTGGACATTACAGTGACTGTTCAAAGTAAAACCCTTAAGATAATACAGCTACTAGCTTCATGGGATTGTTTCTTCCAGTGTCTCTTGTTGTCGTTCAACAGGAAAATTCCAATAGCTAAAGTAGGAAAATGTAATTCAGGCAAAATGTTAACAAACACTGTCTTTCTTCAAGAAATGCTTTGGTTTTGATTTGTTGCTGATGTTGTGATTATTGATTGTGTAGTTATTATTCTCAGGGGGTGGTGTTTATAATGTGAATCAAGTAGCATAGGGGAGCAGTTAGAGCATAAGCTTTAGTGTCAGGCTAACTTACATTCAAAGTCTAGTTGTATCATTTATTCGTGTGACCTTGGTCAAGTGACTTAACCCCTCTGAGCTTTAGGTTCATCTACCGTGAAATAAAACGATAAGGTTATTGTTAAGATTAAACTTGATAGACATGTGTTGTGGATGCAGTTGTATGAGGGGTTCTATCCTTCCGCTGTGCTGTGGAGCAAAACTGATTCCTCTCCAGTTCCACTGCACAGTTTGAATTAACCAAAGTGAGATAAGCCAAATCCTATGCTAGTCAGGTGGGAATTTGTGGAACAGTGCTACACACTGCTGAATCAGGCCCCAGACATGCTATACAGATTTTATGGGGAAAAAAACTCTCTTTATGTACATGGGAGATTGGTTTCAAATGGAAAGCCAGCAGATGAGGTCTACGGACAGAAAGAAATCCATAGAAAAGTGAAGTCACAAAACTTCACCAGTTGCCACACTAAGATTCACCATGTTCATGCTCATGCCACTCTGAATGACGGTGAGGTGGTCTAGGTGTTGGGTTGCTCTCTAATAACAACCAGGCTTTGAGGAAATTCGTGCAGACATTCATACTTGCTCCTGAGGGCTCTGTTGCAAATAAGTTCTACATTCACAATGATATCTTCAGGTACCAAAATGAAGTCTTCGGTGGCTTTGTCACTGGCCCTCAGGAGGAATCTGAGGAAAAAGTAGAGGAACATAAAGAAAGACAGCAGACACCTGAGATGGTACCCGATGATTATGGAATGTTCTGTAATCAGACTGTTAGCGATGGCTTGGAAGAATATTTAGAGGAACATGTTGTTGAACCAGAGCCTGGTTCAGAACAGAACTGGAGCGAGAACCTGTATCTGAAATCCAAGAGGAAAAGTCTGAGCCAGTATTGGAAGAAATTTATTCTGAGGATGCTCAGAAGAGTTCTTCTCCAGCACCTACAGGCATTGCTCAGACTGTGCAAGAAAACTTACGACATTTTCCTGGGTGTCTGTGACCAGTAAGAACTTTCCACCCAGGAGAGCTGTTCCAGTTACTGGGATACCACCTTATGTTAAAGTACCAGCTTCACAGCCTGAATCTCAGATTCCACCGCAGGGGCCTCAGTGGGATCAAAGAGTACAAGAACAACAAATAAATACTCCTCCCCAGAGGGGACCTAGACCAACCAGTGAAGCTGGTGAGAAAGGTAATGAAGAACTGGGAGACATCCTGACAATCACCAACTCATTGGCAATCTACCTCATGAGATAGACAAATCAGAGCTTAAAGATTTCTTTCAAAAATAGAGGAATGTGATTGAGCTGCCCGTTAACAGCAGTAGGAAATTACCCAATTTTGTTTTCCATGTGTTTGATGATTCCAAGGCTGTTCAGAAGGTCCTTAGTGACAAGCCATCATGTTCAGAGGTGAAGTCTGTCTGAAGTGATTGCCTCTGTGCTCCCTCACTTCAAACCTCTATTACTGCTTCTGTACCTATTCATTTTCTTCATAACATTTACCAACTTCTAAACTACTATATATTTATTTAGATATTATGTTCTAGTTCTGTGGTCTATCCCTCCCACTCCCTTAGAAAGTAATATCCTTATGGGTAAAGATTTTTGTTTTGTTTCTTCACTGATGAATTCAAAATGCTTACAATGATGGGAACTCAATAAATATCTTAAAGGAATAAATGGATTAATATTTCTATAGTAGGGGTAATAGTATCTCCAATTAAATATATATGTAATCTTATGACTCATTATGTTGGCACATGCACACACACACACACACACACACATATAGATATAGATATATATATATGTCATTTTTCTATTTCCTATCTACCTGGCATAAAACAAAATTAATTAATTATGCAATTTAACCAAATAATGCATTTCTTTACCCAGGAGTTCTGAAGAATTTAGGTCATACTATGATAGTATCTAGATGATGCTGTCAAATGTTTTAATAAAACTTAGCACGCTTACCAGCACACTGCAATAAATGGCCTGTTTACTAGGGTGTGGTTTGATTCTTGTACAACAATTTAAGCCTTAAATAAGCCCATTATAATTTACAGAGACCAGATTTTGTATTAGATGAGGTTAATTGTAGAATTTAGACTTTTTTGAATAATAAAAGAGAAATTTTTAACACTAAATTTCTCCTTGTTTTATATAAATCTCAACCATTGTATTAAATGGTATTAAATCATGTTGTTCCTATTTCAAGATTAAAAACTATAACATATATCCGATTGTATCAGTCTTTATTTTTCTAAACATATTTCCTTTCCTAAATGGACAGAAGTTCCCAAGATTCATAGAGACCCACAAATCTATAGATATTTATAGCCCATATTTATTCTGAGAGGTAGACATTCAATTGATAGAACACTGTCTCCTAAGTTATATTTTGGGGGAAATCATTTATCTACGTATTATAGACAGGATCGGTAACCTACTGGACTAAAATGTGTCCTTAAAGTAATGTTTTACGCTGTACAAAAAGTGACATTTATGGCTAAAATGCTTATTTGCAAAAAAGCTTATCTTGCAGTCCTTTTTTGTACTCTGAGAAAAGAGCCTTAACTTTTGATGTCAGGTACCTCATCCATAAAGTTGGCATGTTTCTTGTTATTTATCCTTAAGACATACCTTAAAAAATATTGTGATGACATGTAATCATTTTTTTTTTCTGAAACTAAAGATGCAGTGTGAATATAAAAGAGTGGCTCGTATGTTTTTTCCTTGTTCTTCTCTATAATGGATGCCATTTGGAGTTCTAGTTCTAAAATATTTATTTTTTAGAAAATGCTTTAGCAGTACTATATGAATACAAATACGTCCTATAAATGCCTCAAAGCCAAGAAATAAAGAAGAATGGCTGAAATTGTACTTCCTTTCTGCAGGGACTTTGTTTACTCAAGATGTCTCTGTTTAAATGACCTCAGTGCAGTAAGGTATGGTCATGCCCCAGCACAACTTAACACATCACCAAGATAGTCTTCTGCTGATTTGCTTAAAGGTCTAACCTCTATCCTTGGATATAAACTATGATATTATAAAAGTCTTTTTGTGGTAAATTCCTAAGAGCCATCAAAAACAGCTTTTTAAAAAGCAAAACAAAGTTAAAAAATAATAATAGAAACAAAATCAAAATCTTTTATCTTTGTTATACTTTAAAAAACTGTTTTCTGGTAGCCAACATTTATGGTGTTTTTACTGTGTGCCTAACTCTGTTGTAAAGACCCTTGATCATGTCAACTATTGTGATGCCCCAACAATCCTATGAGATAGGTCTTGTTATTCTCCTTAGTCTGAAAATAGCAAAACAGAAGCATGGAACACACTAGGTAACTTGCCCAAGTCACTTGTTTAAGAAATGGTAAATCTAAATTTTATACAAACTTTTCTCTTTGCAGTCCAATTAATTGTACAGATTTGCAGAAACGTGACAATGCTTGACTTTTCAATCTAATCATAGAGGAAACTTCATATAGTTTATTTTTGTTGGTTAGTTGGTTGATTTGTGTTTGTTTTATTTTGTATATTACAATATTCAAGAAGAAGAAGGTTTAAAAAGGAAAATTCCATCTTTTTTTGTATATTATGTCCTTTATATTTAAAAATTGCAGTGAGTTGCTGAATATAAAAAATTTTTAATGATTTTTTTTTTTTTTTTAAATTCCAGCGTAGATACCCTATTCCTGAAAAATAAAACCATGGCAAACTTTTTATAGTTCTATGGCCTTAAGTCAGGCATTTTTTGCTTTTAATAAGTGCTCAAAGCTTGGAAGACTAATCTGGTTCTCCCAAAATGTGCTGCATTGGTCTGTTCACAGCAGTTATTTCTCGTTAGCAGCCAGATTGGTGATTTAAGCATAAGCTATACTCCACTATGACAACATAATTAGCCCTCTTTATCATAATTAGAAGAAAGATACGTTTTTCCCTTTAATAACACAAGTATTATTACTATCTATGACTGTAGATTATTTTATTTACTAAAAAATCACTTTGAAAGTACACTAAAACAAATTTTTGAAAAGTTAAAAATGTATTCAGCACCTCTACTCATTGAGCAAGCAAAATAATCAATTGAAAAGTAATTTGAAAGTAGGAAAATGTGAATCATATTAAAGCAGCTATATTTACTTAATGCAAGGTCAGGCCTGTGTCAGAAAGTATAGAAGATAGCCAAGGGCAGATAACTTCACATGAATCTCTTTTAAATACAGAATTTCCCTAGATCCAGAGCCATTTTGTCAAACCAGCTCAATTTGGGAGACAAGAAGCTTAATTCTGATCCTTGGAGTGTGGCCTCTTGGTAGAAATAAATAAGTAAATAAAGCAATTAATTAATTTAATTAATATCAGTACAACCATGAACTCTGTGGCAGTTTGGCAGCTACATTGATTAGGGACTGAATGGAATGGGTATCTAAATGAGAACATTTATAGAGGGCTTTTATGATAACAGCATTGTCCTGTTTTTATGTATATTACCTTATTTAATCTTCACAATAACCCTATGAGATAAGTAATGTAATTATCCTCATTTTAGGGATGCAGAAACAAAAACACATAAACCTCATTAATTACAGAAGAAGAAATAATGGCAGGCAAGTGGATCTAGGCTCCATGCTTGTAATCCCCCATGGTAGGCAGGATAATGGCCCAAAGGGTATCAGGTCCTAATCCCTGGAACCTATAATCTTACCCTACATGGATAAAAGGGTCTTTGAAGATGTACTTAAATTAAGGATCTTGAGACGGGGAGATTGTTTTGGGATTATTTGGGTGGGCTCTAAATGACAACATAAAGTGTCTATAAGAGAAAAGCAGAGGGAGACTTGACACAGATAGAAAAGAAGACAATATGACCACAGAAGTAGAGATTTTAGGGATGCACCATAAGCCAAAGAATGCTGGCAGCCACAAGAATCTGGAAAAGGCAAGCTACAGATTCTCCCTGACAATCTCTGGTCAGACTGCTGGTCTCAAGATCGGGAAAATAAATTAATCTTGCTTTAAGTCAGAAAGTGGTAATTTCTATAAAAGAGAAATAACAACCACTGTGCAATACTTCTCCTTCTCCAGACCCTTATCATGAGGTAGCTTCCTTCTAAATAGCAAGTAGCTTGAATAAGTGAGTTAACCTTTCAGGATCTTAGTTATATTGAAAGTAAGGGAGTTGGACGTGTGTATTCTAAGGGCTTTTATAGTTTTCCACCATAAGAGAAATTGTTCCAAGACCTTCAGTAAAGGGGATAGCCATATTATTTGGGAAATTCAACTTAATTCAACATTTATCAAGGATCTATTATGCATGAAGCACCACGCATCAATATATATTTGACTTCAACAAATTTTTAAAATTTATAAATTCAGTTATTGGCTGGGATTAGTTTTTCTTAAAGTGAAATTTAGCAGGGATGTCATAACTGATAGAAAGATAGTCAAATTATGAAAGAGAATGATAGATTAGAAAATTACTCATATGATTAATCATGTTTCATATTAGAACTCTGAGTCATCATAATGGAAATATTTATAATTTATTATAAGTGTTTTTTCCTTTATAAACTTTCAAAATCTTTTTAGATTCAGTATTTCTTTTAATGTTCACAAAACCTTATGATGCCTATAAACAAAAAATAACCAATATTAATAATGTAATATTTCAATTATCTTATTATGCTGTGATATTTAAGGATTTTAATTCCACTAGAAAAGCCTACTGAAGTATACCCCTCAGAGAATTCTTGATTTCATTGTATTAGTCTATCACATTGCCAAGATTTTGTCTTTTAAAAAATATTTTACTCTAATAAATTTTTCAACATAATAAAGTAGAATTGCTGATGGAATTAACATTTTTAATAAATGTAAATAATTTTTTAAAACTTGGAATAACATGTTGATTTTCTTTTTCAAAGATGGTAGTATCAGCAACCTACCTGTACCATAGGGAAATCTTTTTACTGATATTTTTCCTAGTTTCCTCCAAAATCAGCAGGGCTCACAGGTGCTTGGATGGTTAGTGTGACCCATTATACTCAAAGCTTTGACCTGTCTAGCCTTGCCTTTCTTATTGTTAGTCACACTCACTTTTTCATACTGTGTCGAGCGGAATTGCTTGAGGGATGTCACTGCTGATGGGGGAGGAGGTAGGGGAAACATGATTTTCTGTCCCATTCATAAATATGCACATTGACATTGTGGGCTTCTTGCATACTGTTTTGGATAGGCATTTCTTTCTCCATGTTCCCATGGAGACAGAAAATTAGTTTTCTCAAAGTAATTCCCGATGCCTTTACAATCGTCAGCTTTAATATTTATCTGCTTTCGTGCTGACTTTTACTTCCTTGGATTTGTAAAAAGAATTTTCTGATATTTTTAACACTAAATCTTTTGAAACACACCCTTCTTCCATTTGCTAACTCTTACCCATATCTTTTTATTTGAGTGTCCAAAAGTTCCATGAAAATTGTCCTGAGGGGAAAATTATAAATTGTTCTCTTCAAAGATACGTCAATTCTTTGATTATTGAAAAATAATTTTGGACACTGATATTTGGTATATCTCTTTAAAGCTTTATCACAACCAAAAAGTATTTGACGAAGGATAAGCTTTTCTTTGTCTAAAATGCATATTTAAAATGTTAGTCTATTCAGTCATAGGCCCTTACAACAAAAGAGACCTTCAAAAGCACTCATTCGTTTACTTTCATTTTACAAATGAGGAAGATGAAGGCTACAAAGTCTTTGAACTCCCACTTAAGCCTTCTTTCGTCTTTACCACATTCTCAAAAAATAAAGTTCATGTTTGTAGAATGCCATGAATTATACATAATTTGTAATTGCGATATTATTATTGTGTGAAAATTTATTGAAAGCATCAAAATTCTCTAATAAAAAAATGAGACATCATTTGCGCCCACATGTGTTTGTGTTCTAAAAGCCTTTCTTTGATTACTGTGTAAATAGTAAATACGAATCCATGTAGTTTCAGGTCTGATTCTATATCTGCTAATTGGATTTCCCTTTGTGGATTTAGTAAGCCAATATTCATGTTCTTAAGTAAACATCTCTCTAAATGCACACATATGACAAACCTGATTTTTCTTTTAGTTAATGGAATCAATGACTAAATCAGAGGTAGTCCAAGTTGACTTTGCAAAAGTAATCTAGGTTATAATGAAAGGACTTCATACTTATTTTAGTAGCAGCCTTAGAACTAATGGAAAGAAAACAGAAATTTAGAATCATAAAGGGTCTTCCAAGGGCAGAAATTCATCTTTTTCCTGACAAGAATGCCCACATTATTCTGAACTATTGTTTTACATCTAATTCCTAGCTGACAAGTGTCCGTTTTTCATGCTTATTCATTCGTCACCTGGCCTGCCTCCTATCACATCTCTCCAAATGATGAAGTATATGCTTAAAATGTTACCCACCCTCTGCTTGCAGAGTAATGTGGAGGCATACTGAAACGAGGAGCTGGAATGCTGGACAGCCACAATAAGTTCTATGCTCATTACACTACCTGAAAGCCAGAAAAGAGGTTTAATAGCGGGAATTAAAAGGATTCTTCAGGAAGAAGTATCATCTTGTGGAGGGTAAAATGTGAGATCATTTTAGGAATTACATAAAATTTATAGAGAGTTTAAAACCAAACCATTAAAATGAAGTAATTATATGATATTCCATGATGGTTTCGTTAAACCTGTCTCTGGAAGTACATGCCTCTGATGTGTGGTCACCATTCTCATTTAGGAAGCAAGAATCTTCATCAGATGTCACTTCATGTGGTGGGAATGTGAAAAACGTGCCCAAAACTACACCATATCCTAAGAATTATAACGTGCCTCATTCAAGCCCATCACCCCTTAATGGTGCCGCTGACTTTTGTCACCATAAAATTTTGCAAAGGAGTGGTCACTTATCCTGATTACTTCCGCAGTTCCTGTGAGCATTGCTTGGCTTCCACTCCTCCTTCACTTCTAAATTTCTCAAAACAGTAACTTCTCCCTTTGATTTCTTCATTGCATTTGTCCTGTTGTCCTCCGAACTTTTTTAAACTTTATTTTTCTCTTAGCTCCTCTGACACTTGTCTCTGGTTTTTCACCTGCTTCGATGTTCACACCATGTCATTTTTGCTGGCAGCTTTTCCGCTTGAATGTTGCTGTCCTCAGTTTGTTGCTGTTGTTGTTGTTGTTGTTGTCGTTGTTGTTTTTGTTGTTGTTGTATGTGCTTTAGTCTTTCCCCTGGTGATATCACGTATTTCAGAGCTTCAGCTCTCTCCTAGATGACAAAGCACAAATCTACTCAGACTTCATTTTCAAATTCTAGACCCAGTAATTCTCGAGTTGGGGGAATTGTTCCTCTCAGGAGATATTGGCATTGTCTGGAGGCATTTATTTTGTCATGGCCGGGAGGGGTGCTACTGACTTCTAGTGGATAGATTCCAGGGATGCTGCTAGGTATCTTCCTATGCACAGGACAGCCCACAACAGAGAATTATCCAGTCCCAAATGTCAATAGTGCTGATGCTGAGAAATCATGATCTGGACCTACTGAATTTTTTCCATTTGAATCTTCTTTGGACGCACCAAACTGAATATGTAATAACATAAATTGCTGTCTTTCTCCTCACTTTCCTGCCCAATTCGGTACTAGTATTTCATTTAGTAAAGGTTCCAACTTAACGATTGCAGTAGCTAAGAATATAGTATTATCCTTGCCTCCTGGCACTTTCTAAATGCCTACGTCTTCCCTAATGTGATCTATTTATTTTTAGATTTTGCTTTCTCCTCTTTCTGTATACTACCACTAGCAGAGTTCAGGACTTAATCATCCTTCCTGGTTTATTCAAATGGTTCCCAAACTGCCTTTTATCTTTTCACCACTATCTCAATCCGTCTGTCATCCTGAGGGCAATATGACATCTGATCTCCTTCTTTTGCTTAGAAGGCTTTGAGGATTTGCCATTCCTTAGCATGGCAGAAAGACTTTTCATAAGCAGATCTCAACTTACCTTTCTCGTCTTGATTCTGTATCTCCCACATCTTCATCCTAAGAACCTAGTAATGTGCCTATCATAAGGAGTTAATCAATAAATATTAAAGGAATTTGTTTTGACTATTTGGATACATATGTGCCTCACTTTTTCTTATTCTCATCTTGCATTGTATGATATGCCGATGAATTTAATGGGAAGTGAGTTAGTATGTTATTTGAAAACTAATTTTACTCATTATATCTTCTACCTACCCCACATCAGATGGGTGTTTTTCAAAAAGTAGATATTTTTTACAGAGAAGATATGTGAAAAGAACATTTGTAGAGAACATTTTATCTCATAAAATTTATTTGTTGTAGCTCTTTTTTTATTAGTATTTAGTGTTTTACCAAAATTTTTATCTTAACGCAGATTTTTTTAAAAAGAGAAATTACCATATCAGGAGAAATAGAGCAGAAAAGTTTTTAATGTTTCTGTTAGAAGGACACAGATTAACTAAAAGAGATAGGAAATGGATATATGGGACAGCAAGATATGTATCAAATCAAGGTGAACAGGCTCTAATGCAGCATCCATTATTTTGCTGTGAGGCTTTGAGTAATTTGATAAACCTGTTCCTTATGTGTAAATTAAGGGCTTAGTTTAGATAACTTTCAAGTTCAATGACTGTGAATCCTAAAAGTTTATTTCTACAATATACTCAATTTCTTAATAATTAAATGAAAAGAGCCCTTCTGACAGAAATTCTGTCACCATTTGGAAACTCTCATCTTACCTCAGATCCACATAGATCCATAATTTTCTCACAATCCCTAAACTCTTGAAGGTTTTCTTTTGCCAAAAAATTCAACAAAATGACAAGTATGTAACAAGAGATTTTTTTCTCAGTACATTTTTTCCAGGTGGTGCTTTCTGATAGTTCCTTGAAAGACATTAGGGATATTCCTCTAGAGTTTTCGGTTTCCACTTATTAGTTCGATAGGCTAAAATGGTGCTTTTAGGTACTTAAGTTTTGATCAGGGACATGGGATGAAAAGATGGAGTCATTAAATTTTTATTAAAATCAACTGTAGAAAATTCCAATAACTTTTTATTCAAAAGAGCTGAACTATACAAGTATGTGATAAATTTTTTGGTGTGTCGTTTTTTAAAATGCTGCTTTAAAGCTCTATGGCTGAATTATATATTTTTTAATTCTGGTGTTTAAAATGACAAGCTGGTTTCTAACATTTTCGTGTCCATCTAAAATAATTTTTAAAAGTCTGCATAGTGCTATGGCAACTATAACTACATAAATACATAATTAGGTACTTGGTATATTTGGGCAGAAATGACTACTTAATCTTCTAATTGAAGAATTCCCACATAATTACATAGTGATAGATTTCTGGACTCATTCCAATAGTTACTCTTTCCACTGCCTTGTGTTTGAGACACCTTAAGAGGTCACATTCATTCCTTCAGGATTCTAGCATTGTTTTACATTCTGAGCTAGAAACTTGCTTTTGAGTTATCAATCAAAAGATTTCAGAGTTAATACAATTTTAATAGCATCTATTTTGAAGAGAGAGAAAAATATGTACAAAAAGGACTTTTGTGTATAAGAATCATGATGATGGTGTTCTTTTGATTAAAAATGTGGTCATCATAGTTGATTATCAAGAAATACTAAGGAAATGCAAGAAGCGAATTTCACTAGTTGTTACTATGAGGATCTCCAAAATATTCCAGTGAAGATTAAAATAGGAACAGTTAACAGCCTCTGAATTTCATAATTTCTTCCGCATGGAATATAATCACCCAGATTGTGATACAGCGCTAAAAATATGTGATTTAAAAAAATGCAAAGGCATAAAATACTAAACTAGGAAAATTTTATTGCACTTTCTATAAATGAATAAATGCTAATTAATTTTGTCATGTATTTTATTACCTGTGCTTTCCAGATCTACGGAAGACATTTGAGCAGGAACCCCTGGGAAAGGAAGTATCCTTGGAACAAGAAGTCTTGCTCCAGTGTCGACCACCTGAAGGGATCCCAGTGGCTGAGGTGAGAAACAAAAATTTTCTGCATTTAGCAACTGGCAGTTATTCTATCAGAGGTCTAATCCATGGCTAATGGTGCAGTGAATTAGGGTATGGCATGATGAATGGTTGGTAATGGAGTCTTAACTGCCTGCTGCTGGCAAAATAGATTGATTGGGAACTGATTAATGACTCAGGAGTCAATTAGAATGCCCACTGGACAAAGCCACAGTCAGCTTGGTTTGATTTTGTCATTCTCTTTGCTATGACTTAATAATGTAACACCAATTTTATTATTGTTCTCAATAATATGCAAAAAAATGTAAGAAGGGAAGGTGTGTCTGTGTGTATGTGTGCATGTCAGTGAGCCTGTGCACTCCACATATGTATTTCCTGTTCCATGATGTAATCATGGGCATACCTCAAAGCCATATTCACACACGAGGAATAAAAATGTTTGAGGAATAACAAGTGTCAATTAGTTTCATCTTATAAGCTTTTCATCTTCATTTCCTGTTTTTGCTAAAACAAAGCCTATTGATTGCTAATGAAGTGTTATGGATCTGATTCATATAATGACTTTTCATTAGCACCATACAATAAATGCCTTTTGAAAATGCCTGTCTATGGAGGATAGGCCCACAGTACCACAGAGAGTGTCATGCTCTCCTTGAGACACTCCCATCATGTTAGAATATATTGTTGAGGAAAAATCATTAAATACTGTGTCTTTCGTTTGTTAACAAATAATTTCAAACTCTGAAAAATATCCTTTTATGATTATTAAGAGACATCCTGATATACATCAAGCATTATTACTCTAACTGATCTAGTATCCTACAAGCCCAGAAAAACTTTAATTTGACATAGCTGTCAATTTGTTGGTGGATCTTGTTATCCTCCAAATTACCTTGAGTCCTTCAGAATTTTTACTCTTTGTTGCATATATGGAAAGAGGCATTTTTTAAATTGTTGCATTTGGGGCTTGTATATGGGTTAGCTGATACTTTGTAAAAATAAGCCCTGAATTGTTCTTATCTAAGAAGTTACAAAATAATACTACTCAGACTTACAACTTGTCCAAAAATGTTTAATAACTAACAATACACTTATTGTTAGATTTCTACAGTTTTTTGGTTTTTTTAAAGTTCAAGCAAAGGTGGGAGTCATCTCAGTTAGCTGGTCCCATGACAATAAAATTTAAAAATATGATTGCTTTTTCCAAATTAATGACAATAATAAATTAATTAGAAATTTAGACAGTGTTCTTACAAAATGACTCCATTTTTCTGTCACAGCCATTCATATTCTATGTGTCAATGAAAAGATACAAAGTGACACTTTTAATGAAATTTCTTTTTTTAACTTTGAAAGAATAAAGCTATTTTTGTCTTGTAACTGGCATTCCATGGCACTTACATTGTACCAGAGGTTTTGCATGATTATAGATGGTTTTTCCAATCACACCAAAACCTTACCTTCCAACACTGACATACAAAATGATTTACTGTGATTAGAAAAGAGGCAACTTTTCACTATTCAATATTTTATTTTATTTATTATAATAGTGAATCTATCTCCTTAATTTTATTTCTAATTCTAATGCCAGCTTCTCACTAAACTACCTTAAAGACCAGAACATATCTTGAGAAACATGGGCATCCATAGCCACATTTTCACTGGATGTTTCTTAAAGATAGCTGATCCCTACAAAGGTTTTCAGTAAAAGATACTAGTAATTTCTTCATTTTTTTAGTCTCCTCAACAAAATCATTCACTTTGTCCAGGAGTAAAGATTCATGATTGCAAACTAATTGGCTGTGAATATTATTTGTATCATCACTAGGGAAAAGACCAATTAACACTTGGCAAGCTCAAAAATCATGTACCCATTGACATTCAAAGAACACTACTTAATGCATTTTGTTTCTTTCTTTCTTTTTTTCTTTTTAGAGTCAGAAAAGAGGTCAAACACACATAATGGAGAGCAGATTAATACATTCCTATATAGATTCTTTTCAATCTTTAGAATCACCAAGATCAAAAAGCTAATGCATACCTTAATGTGACACATTACAACTGTCATTTGCTCAATAGGGGCAGATAAATTTAAAAAGAAAGGGATGGAATGTAACTTGGTGACTTAAAGGATCATAAGATTATTTTAACTTAATGATAAATGAGTTCATTATTTAATATTCTATTTATTTGCTTGAGGAATATAAAAGCATAAAAATAGCATAGAATGAAATATTGATCTTAAAGAGAAACCAACAGGTAAAATCCTTATGTTTTACCATAAATAAAATCAGTCCTTTCTCTCCCAGGCCACAGTGGCAAGGATTTCCGCTTCTTTTGTATCCAAGGCAAATGATTCTGAAGAACTTGGATAGTAAATATTCAATGCATACATGGTTGATCAAGTCAATTGATCTTTGTTTTATAAGTACATGTCTAGCTCCATTGAAGAAGTAGTCAGACACATTCTTTGCAGAATATCAGGAGGCAATAATTTTCTTTCTCCCATACAAGTCAGTAATTTTCTAAATAACTCTACTAATCTTAAATCAAATGGCATTCTATTTCATGCAAATAATGTCACAGGCATTTCTGAGGTAATAAATAACATTTAATTTTCTCCTCTCTTTTGCCTTTAGTCTCCACTAGTTTCCCTACAGAACTCTAGATTTAAGCCCAAGTATGACTATTTTAAACTCTGGCTTTGGGCAGGGTATTTCAGTTCTCTGTACCTCAGTTTCCTCAATTTCGAAATGGAGATAATGGTAGTACCTATCCAGAATATAGTGGCGGAGTTTAAATGAAAGAAGATATATGCAAATCACTTAAAACATGTAAAAAGCACTCAAGAAACATCAGCTATCATTAGTATTATTATTATATTATCACATCTTGATTCACAGAAGATGAATTCAAGCCCTAGAATTCAAAAGAGTCACTGAGCACATTTTAGTTCTGCTGGGCACCGTGGTATATTCAGAGATGAAGTTTCTGTTCTATGAAGAATGATCAATCATCCAACAGGGGGCATTTCAGTTGTTTCCATGTCTTGGCCACTGAAATACATCAGATGGAAAAAGTTGAGAACCATATGATTTCACTGATATGTAGGATACAAAACTGAAAGCAACACATAAACAAGATGAACAAACAGAGACTCATGGACACAGACAGCAGTTTAGAGGTTACCAGAGGGAAATGGGGGAGAGGGGAGGTAGAGTAAATGGGATCAAATATAAAGTGACAAAAGGAAACTTAACTTTGGATGTTGAACACACAATGCAATATACATATGACATATTATTGAACTGTATACTTGAACCCTATGTAATTTTATTAACCAATATCAACCCAATAAATTTAGAAATAAAAAAAGAATCACCAAGTTGCCCTCCTGTATCCTCTAGCCAATTGCTTTGGTTAGAGTCCATAAATGCTGCAAATGAAGATAACATTGTGAGCTTTATTTTTTTTAATTAATTAATTAATTTATTTATTTATTTTTAATGGTGACATGGTTAATGAAATTCAATGTTTTAGCTGTACACTTTAACAGTAAGGCATATATATATTTACACTATGTGCTCACCCCCCCATAGTTAGATTTCTTTCTGTCACCACATATTTGATCCCCTTTACCCCAACTACCTCTCCTCTCCCCTTTTTCCTCTGGTAACCACTAGTCTATAGTCCATGTCCATGAGTCTCTATTTGTCTTATTCATTTGTTGCTTTGAGGTTTATATACCACATATAAGTGATATCATATGATTTTCAACTTTTTCTGTGTGGCTTATTTCTCTTAACATGATTTTCTCAAGGTCCATCCATGTTGTCACAAATGGCAGTATTTCATCTTCTCTTATGGCTGAGTAATATTCCATTGTATGTATGTACTACAGCTTCTTTATCCAATCATCTATCGTAGGACACTTCGGTTACATTGTGAGCTTTAAAACAAGGAAACAAATGCCCTTGTTTATGTAAACATCCACTTTATAAATGACTTGTTAATGTAAATAACTACAGCAAGCCATAATGTGCTGCTGTCCTTTCTCTGATTTTTAAAGTTACTGTTCTTCATTTAGTCATCATGGTCCCAAGACATTGGATCAGTCCTCATATTTTCTTCCAAAGAAGAAATCTGAGCTGAGGCTACTGTTGGTAGTTCTCCTTTTCAGAGCTGAAGGAAAGGGAGTGACAGAGAAAGTCTTAGAGGATAAAAGAAGCCAATCTAGGATTTCTTATACTCCCATCTCTGCAGTTGGAGACAGGTTTGACCAAGAACTCCTCTCAATACTCACTGGTTAGGAAAAACTGTGAGTGGGCACCCTGTGTGTGGTTTGAGAGCTCTAGGCTTGACTGCTCTCTCTCTTCTGGTCTCATCGCCAAGCCCTTACTTCGTGTCTATATTTCTTATTTAAAATGTTTAACAATCACATGGCTTCCTTAGCACAGGGGCAGAGTCTAAAGCCCTTGTGCTGTAATAAGTATAAACTCATTATCTTCTGAATCACAAGATGGCCCAGGGATCCCAGGGCTGAGGGGTACTCCATTATTTAGCAGCAGATACAGAATTATTTGTTATTCAACACCTGGTATGGACGAACCAGAATAACTGGCTAAATGGCAGATCCTGTATACCGTGATTTTATATGGCCCTGACGACTACTTGTGTTCGAATGTATCTGTTTACTCCTGTCTGTTTGACTAGATTGATGAAATAGGAGCAAAAAGGGTTTTTGTTTATGTTTAATGCCAGCAGACTGTATGTTTCTTAGTAGATTCTCTAAGTATGTTTAATTAAATGAAATAAAGAGTCGCTGTAACACAGAGGCTGCACCTCAGGAAATGGAACTTTCCAGATAAAGGATGTTTGTCACTTCTGAAGACACAACCCTACTGAGAGAACTCAGTGCGGGGTACAGGAATCTGTCCATCAGAAGGATACCAATTGCCTAGGACCACGAATAAAAGGTCATTGAGAACTATTTTAGTTTGAGGACTATAGGGCAGATTAATAATCATCATATCAAAATTAAAAGACTAGGCTGGGTGAAAGAAAGAAAAAGAATTCCTAATAATACTACAAAATGATGTTGCTCAGTATTTTCAATAACTCTTTTGCTAGGATCAAGCCAAAAATATAGTTCTTTTCTTCCATTTCTGGGGAGGCAGTTGCCTGCCTTTCAACAGAAACTTCTCCATCTCCCTAAGGAAGCCTGAAAATGAACGTGCCCAAGAACGGGTGCTGGGTTGCTCCTCTGGTGTAATAGCAGCACTCTATGAAATGAATCTCTCTTTGCTCATTTTAGTTTATGCCTAGAAAATGTTGCTGTCACATAGTGAGCCAGAAATATACTCAGAGATGCTTTATTTCATTGGATTATCTCTTTTGGAGAGTACTGGGATCAAAACATCAATAGATACCAAATCTATTGGCATGGCAAAAGGGATGGAACTGAATTTTTCACTAAAACTCGTGATTTGTTTCACCTTTAACAAGAGGATAATTGCTCCTCTAATTATAATTGACTATTTCTCATAGGAGTTTAATTAGAGGAACAAGATACAGTATTCAACTTACTGACCCAATTGTGCTTCGAAACCGTCATCTTATTTATCAACATTTGCATCTTTAATTAGCAAGTGGGAAAATATGGGGTGACATGCAAAAGAATAGATTATTTTGCTGAGATTAGTCTTGATAAACAGGGAACAGATTTTTTTAAGCTGATAGTGCCAGGGCAAAACGCTGCTGGCCACTGGAAGCTCAGCCAAATGAGCAGCATCAGGTGGCTCCCCATCTAATTGATTATTAAATTGCTGCTGAACACTTTGTTTCATGAGATGCATGCAGGTTTCGCTGTCATTCCCTCATAGCTGGAACTTTATGTTGATGCATTTCTGTGCAGGTGCAGTGTCTCTCAAACTGGGGTTTATATTTGTTGTAAGCAAAAGAGATTCGAGAGAAAAGAAGAATACTAATTTAAAGGGAGGCATTGCTTTCAGTGCCCAGTAATATCTGCTGGAAGTTTCTCCTAGCATGTGTCTAGCAACAAGAGGGATTACGATTATGAGATGATTATCAGCCATGCAGATTCACATAAGTATTAGGTTTCCTGACTAATAGCTTGCAAGCTTTGCATTCATCCAATCGACATTTGCAATGTCACCTCTTCAGTATAGTCCCCCCTATATGTTTTCTGCCATTATCTGCCCTGAATAGATCATATACACAGAGATTACCATAAGCTTGGATAACCAAGGAAACCAAATTAAAATAATAATAAAATTAAACAATATTGACATCAACTTTTAAAAAATGATAAGAAATAATAAACTTCTCTTATAATAGATTTATGCCTACATTTCTGCACATACATAGTGGTTTCTTTGAGCCTGTAGTACAAAATGCAGTTTTTAAAAATCATTTATTTAGTCAAGAAATATTTATTGTCCACTCACTCTGTGCCAGATAATCTTCTAGTTGCAGGAGATACAATCAGTCAACGTCCTTAAAATGTAATAAAACAAAGCAAAACACTAAATAAAAATAGAAATAAATGAACAAGATCTTGTCAGATCACTGTAAGTTAAAGAAAATAAGACAAGGTGCTATCTGAGAGGTTGATGGTTGCTGGGGATTGGGAGTCACTCACTTTAAAGTCCAAGGAGAATCTGTCTGAGGAGATAATATTTGAGCTGAGATCTGAATGACACAAAAGAGCCAGACTTGAAAAGATCTGGGTCAGGAAATTCCAAGCCAGGGGAACAGAACACCCTTAGAAGGAGGTGACATGGTTACTGATTAAAAAGGAGGCTAGTGTCTCTGAGATACAGTGATCCATGAGGGAGGCAGGGACACTTTCAGTTAGAGTGAGTAGGACAAGCGTGGGGACTCAAAGACGTGGTATTGGGTTTGCAGGTGTTTCTGATTGCACGAAAGGTCCTCAGAGTTTTTAGTAAAGAATTATCATGTCTTTCAAAGATCATTCTTGCTGCTGTGTGGAAAATAGATTTTAGAAGTGTACGACTAGAAGCAGGGATACCATGTAGTAGATCTTGCCTTAACCCAAGCAAGGGAAGATGGTTGCTTGTTTTAGGGTAAGAGTAGAGGAAATGAAGAAAGGTGGAGCAACAAAGGATATATTTTCATTTCGGTGGAAGAAAAATTCTGAAAGTGATTTTTAAATTTTATCTCATTAAATGAGTACAATCTAGAAAGTATTTGGCCTTTCAGAAGAGAGTAAAATCTTCCATGTTAAACTCAGTAGACCCACTAGAGCGAGCTTTTCCTAGATGACCTCAAATTAGTGGTCGGTCCATAGACCTCAGCTGTTTTCACAATCTCTCTCTCTCAGTGGTGCTTCAGCAACAAGCAATGGCCTAGCCTGCGTCTGTAATCACAGAGATGCGTCTTTTACTTCCAAAGACTTTATTTCTTGAAAAAAGTTTCTGTTTCTTTCATAAGTTGTCTTGTTTTGGAATTTCTTTCAATGGGCCCTATTTACTGTAAACTCATTGTGGATGAAAAATGGCAGTCATGAAGAGAGCAAAAAGGCATTATGTTCTGAAGGTGGTCACACTCAGCAAGAGTCCCAAATACTCTTTATTAGTAAATAAGGAGAAATGGTGAGAGTTACGTATCCAGAAAGGCAAGTTTATAATAAAGACTGATTAGGAACTATCCATAAACTAGTCAATTTATAGTCCTTTTACCCTAAAAAAAAAAAAAAAATTGTCATATTAAGGACATTTCAATGTCATTTTGCTCCCTTGGAAGATATTAGATATAATCATTCTACTTTGAGTTTTTTTGGTAGTTGTCACTATTAGTTCATATGCTAACTTGGTTTTATCTTTTCATGGTCAAATTTAGGCTTTAGAAATGGAAATTTTCAGATTTCAAGACAAGTGTGCCTCTCCAATATGGTCTGCATACACTCAGCTCTCAAAAGCAATGAGCCAGACATATGTGCAATTAAGGGAGCATTTCTCCAGCAGGAAAACAATTGCCCTTTCTTAACAAATCCCTTCCCTTTGCAACTGATCAAAACGTCACTAAAGCTTCCACTTGCCTTTTTATCCTTTGGCTATTTTTTTTTTCAATTATCTAAAAGTATGATTTCAACTTGCTTGAAGATCAGCCCTTTTTTAAAGCATAAAAATGCACATACTTTCACAAACCTACTAGAAGGTGCAAAGTATATTGGGCAGTGGTCAACACAGAAGTGAATTCATTGTGGACTCATTGCCTTATTTTACTGCAACTCTAAGAACCAAATAGCTGCATAAACAAAGCAGACTCTGACTCTTGACAAGAGAGAACATGAAAAACAGTGTCTCCACGATAACCTGGGTGGGAAGGTGGTTCTTGTTACACTTTTATAAAAATGGCCTTTTGCTTCTTGTATTTTAAGACACTTTTTATCCAAAACTTTTATGGGTAAAGAACATTCATTTGCATCCTATAATGAAGACTTTCTTGGTGATGTGAAGCACCTGTAAGGGATGGTAAGAGCCCTGTTTCCAGTGTGAAGATCCAGAAGAAAATAATTCTGAGATTTCAAACTCTGGAGCAATTAGAGCTAAACCCTATCTGATGAAAGTCTACAGAAGTCTTAGTAGCTATAGATATCTTTCAGAATTGTCCAGGATTTCTATTCTAAGTGTGTTGCATAAATTATCTATATTGACATAAACTGGGAGCTTCTTAAAAAGGCAGAATCTCAGGTCCCACCCCAGACCAGTTGATCAAAATCTGCATTTTAGCAAGATCATCAGAACCAATCTGTAGTACTAGTTCTTATACTGGGATACACATTGGGATCACTTGGAAATCATTAGAAAATACTAATGCTTTTTTCTCCACCCTAAAAATATTGGTTTGATAGGTATGATGAGCAGCCTGGCTGTCAAGATTTTTAATAGCTTCCCAGTGATTCTAAAATGCCACAAAGTTTGAGAATCATTGGTCTAAAGGGCAAAGTTAAAAACAAAACAAAACAAAACACATGCAGAAAAACCTTCAAACTTGTCACTTCTAAACCAGTCAGTAAAACTTGGCAGACTCCCAATTTCTAGCTAAATTCTCCTTCTAGAAGTTTGGCTTGGCTGAGTGTGCATTTTGATAATTGCTCCATAATTGCTTTTCCCATTTGTTTGATTAATGTACCTGCATACAACGATTTTAAGCTGAATCTCCATTCTTTTAGATGTAAACACTCTTCTCAAACCTACTGTCTCATTTTCAGCCTCAGTGTTCTGACTTGAGGGGCCCCGGTTTGAGTTTAACGGTAACATTTTGGATAGATGTGGATTTTTCTAGCTAATGGTTGCTGGACTCACTTTTCATGTTGGGTGGCATGTGGCAGTTTCCCTTTGCTAATTAGAACAAATGTGCCAATTATGTTAATGTTTCTCCCGATACCAATCAGAGAATAATTAGACACAACACATCTGTCTTTCACAGGGGAGTAGAATAGGAAAGAAAACTGCAAGGTGTTTTTCTCTTTATTATTGACATATATGATTAGACGATTCCTTAACCAATCACATGGTTAACAAGTTCATGTATCATAAGGGCAAAGGTTGGGAGGCTGGACACCTCTTGTTGCTAGTAATTTCCTAACAATGTCCAACTATCTCTAAAGGACTTCTACAAAGAATTTAAGTGGTCTTTCCTTCCATTAAAGAAAATAAATTACACTGCTCTATCAGCAAAATGCAGGTAATGTTATTTACCATGAACTATAGAAACAAGTTCTGAAGTAGAAATATTTAAAACTCTCAAAAAGAATCAATTTTTACTGATATAAAAGATCATACTGAAATAAATTACAAACTTCAGCCTTTAGAATTACATTGTAAGTGTTGTAAACATGTAAATCACCATCGGATTTATAATTGGTTACAATTTCTGCTTTTATCTTTCCTTGTGTCTTAACTTTGGAGCTTTCTGATTAATGGAAAAATTGATATTGCTTCTATTGTTGTTTTATTGGCACTTGTGGTCCACACTTGGCAGGGTTTTAGAGAAGTGAAGATGTAGCCAAATTATGTCATAATACAGTAATGCCTCTACCCTTGCGTTGATTTTGGCAGTATGGAGAAGAGAGTTATGAAAACAACACATTAGTCTTCTTGAAGGTAGTCAAAGCATTTCCTAAGCACTTTTTAGATAAAGCTTTTTGTTTACTTTAGAATTTGAAGTACATGCACTGTAGCAAATATGGCTACACTCCTGATATTTAATGATATTCAACTATGTGCTTTTCTTATCTAAAGATAAAACATCATCTTTTTTGTTACAATGTCTTTATTACTGTGGCTTCAAATATATAGTCATTTCTTTTCGAAACACTTGGTCGGAAAATAAAACTGGAATTTCATATTATAAATTCATTTTCTTACTGTGACACTGATTTGCTTAAACAAAACAAAGAAACAACTTAGAGCAGATGTAACATATTTGGAAATAGTTATGATTGCTAATACTAGTGCCAGGCATTCCTAGAAAGCCCTAATATATGAATCATCCTGAGATATGTTCCTTTTCCCCAGGGGTTGGGAAGGATGAGGCAACCAGAAGGAAGAAAGTGTTGTTATTTATTATTATTACATTCTGCCCAAAATACTTGTATTTTATTTTTAATAGTAAAACATGAACAGTTGTATTTTAAATAATTTTAGTAGTAAACTATGAAAAAAAAATTACTGGAGATAAAAAATGTTTGGAAAATAATGATCTTGTATAAATAGGTCTCCTACTTTATAGACTCTTAACTAACAGTGGAGGTTTGGGGAATCTGTCTTAAGTAGTCTATCTTTTACGATGTTTAATTAGAAAGAGGAGAGGGGAGAGAATAAAGGTGAGGAAACGAGTTTGGGAAGTCAAGATTAAATTGAAGATTATAATTTATCCCATATTTAATTATGAGCTATAAGCGGATACTCTATTGAGACTGTTAATCCACTTTCCTCTCTTTGCTGATATAAATCAAAAATTAAATTTAAACTGAAAAATAAGGTTTTTAAGGAAGAGATAATAGAGAATTTTTGAAACATGAGGATTGTTGAGTGCTAGAAATCTGCTCAGAGGAGGTTATGAAAGGCTGAGACTTTGAAAAATGATCTCCATGTTTTGCTGCAAAACTTCCCTCTCCCTGACAGCATTTATACAGCCAATAGTTCTGAATTTTATAAAATACACGTAACAATAAAACTATAAAACCATGCATCTAGGAGACATAAAATAAAAAAGTTGATCCTTAAATCATACCACACACAGGAAAGAATGGCAGTTTTATACAACTTTTCCGGGAACACACAATATAGGGCCAGTATATTCCAGTCCTAAAACATAATCAAATTGAGAGACACTCATCTTCATTAATAAAATCATGTTAGTGTTTTGAGAACTCTGTGCTGAACTGAAGGTGCCAATAGAACTATAAGACAACTGTTAGAGAGATTTCTAAACATTTTACCTTCCTACTATAAGAGCTGAGAACCACTCCTCATATAGGAAAGCTAGAAATATGACAGCTCTTCTGGTACAAACACTAGCAGGAATTGAGACTGTATATAAGGGAAACTTCCCTCATTGGGAGAGTTTTATGAAGGAAGACTCATAAACCAAAACCAATAGTCCCATACAATGGTAAAGTGAAAGTCAGATTTCTCCCAGATTTTGCTTTCTAGATTGGTATTATGAATTTGAAGATATGTACTTCTTAATAGAGACATGAAGGAACAATGAATCCTCAACATTTGAAACACGTTGCTGTAGATATAGCTTTGTTTGGGTCACCTTAGAGAAGAGGCAATTACATTTATTGACACAATGCTGCAAACTCTGTATGTGGGAAGGCTGGGACACACAGTTAGCCAACTGCGACTAACTCTGAAGCCTCTGTTTTTTCCTATAACCAAAAAAAAGTTTTTTTGACTGTATGTTTTTGAAATTTAGTTCATTAAAATGATGCAAATTGTATATAGCCTTAGTTGATCAATTTTCATGAACTAATCAGATAATATCCGGACAAAGATACATTTTGGGAAAAGTCATTTATTTAAAAGATGTTACATCAGCTCATCAATTTTCTAAAAGTAAGCATGTTTATTTGTGTTGCATGTTATTATCTACACTGCATGAAATATGAAAATTTTAGAATTTTATGATTTAAAAAAGAAATTAAACTCAATTATACATTTTAAAGAATATCTCAATGATCTTTAAGTGTATTTTATCTGGTGATATCCCAAATTCTTTTCCAAAATTTTTCTAAAATAAAATTATTTGGTAGTTCTATTTACATATTTTTGGTTACCACAGTACTACTCTTAGTTTTGTGATAAATAGCACTTCTTTGTACTTAGAGGTCATATTTTAGCTTCTAGAAATCAAAATATATATGTTGCTAAGAATTGACAGAATCCAACATTGTGATTGTCTGAAACTTTAAAAGTCATAATTATTAAAAATTTTGTCTAATTTCCAGCACCAGCAGATAGGCCTCGTTACATAGTTGGTGTTCAGTGGATGTTCAGTGAGTGAACTAATTTTTAGTAGATACTATTGACTTTTATTTTCCTATGCAGTCATGTCTTCCTTTCCTCTCTTTGAATGTGGCTACATTCAAAGAGCATGCTTCTTTATTAAACCTTGTTGCTTATGGTAGTATTTATTTTATATATGAGTAAACTTCATTCATTCATGCCTCTGTTCATACATTCATTCAGTTATTCATTCTTTTCCCACACTCCAGCCATGAAGGCTTTCTTTATTTCTGCTTCTCAAACAGCAATGTTTGCAATTTTCTTTCCTGTACCTGCAACACTCTGGCTCAGTATGATTGACTCTTTCTGGGTATTCATGTCCTAGAGTGGCCTCTTCAGAGAGGCCTTCTTTTTCATCTAAAACAAGTCAGCAAGCTATAGCTTGTAAGCCAAATACAGCCCACCACCTGTTTTTGTAAATAAAATTTTATCGAAACACAACTATGCTCATTTGTTTACATATTGTAAACAGCTGCTGTTTAGAGAACACATGCCCACAAAGCCTAAAATATTTACTAAATGACCCTTTACAGAAAAATGTTTTCTGACTCTTGGTCTAAAGCATTGTATAATGCTGACTGATATTTTTTCTATCCCTTAGGACCTGAAATTATACAATATGTCTATTTGTTTGTACATTGTCTTTCTTCTTTCTTGAGAGTTACTTGGAGAACAGACTTCATCTTTATAGTTTATTAATGCATTCCAGGTACCAGGAACAGTGAGGCCACATAGCATATGCTCAACAAATAGTCTTTGAACAACCAATACATACTGAACATCTCTGCTAGGGCTCTGTGCTGGAGACTGTGAACACAAAAATGTATATATATTCAGAGATGTACAAAATGTATCATATTGAATATATCATACAGACATATGTGCAATCATGCTCTCAAAAGCTCCCAGAGTGTGAATCTGGAAACTTAACACAAATTACAGTACAATATGATAAATGGTTTTAAAAGAGTACTGGAGTTGCACATAAAAAAAAAAAAATACTGACTCTGCTTAGCAGAGACAAAAAAGGTTTTGGAAAGGAAGTGTCTCCTTAGGTAAATATTGAAGAAAATGTTGAATTCTCTCAGCAGAAAAGGAAGAGAAAAAGCTGGGTAGACTGCAAAGAAAATACAAAGGTGTGAGTGGCCATGTAAATAATGGTCACATGTTGATGAAACTTTAGGAAGTTCATTATGTTTAGAGAGTAGGATTAAGTTTTCAAGTGAATCTAGAGCAATAATTGAGATAGCTTATAAAAGG
Organism: Pteropus medius; assembly: GCF_902729225.1. Lineage (NCBI taxonomy): Eukaryota > Metazoa > Chordata > Mammalia > Chiroptera > Pteropodidae > Pteropus > Pteropus medius. The sequence continues at coordinate 38,977,433 of NW_024351730.1, read as the reverse complement.
TTTTATATGCATATTATGAAGTTTGGATTTTAACCTAGAAACAATGACACAATGGAGAACTTTATTATTGGAGTTACTGTTAAGATTTATTATTATATTTTTTTAGTGAGAATGGTTGGAATTAAAATAGTATCACAATACTTAAGAGAATGACTTGAGAAAAGGGGCCAGATTTGAAAAAAGATTTTAGGGACCATTTAATACTTAATGGAGTGGTTTTGAAGAGAGATGTGAGGATTGCTGTATGCTTTGAGTTTAGGAATAAGAGAATAATGACTCTATTAATCAAGAAGACCAGGAAGAACAAATTTATAGAGAGGACTGATGTGAGGAGATATTGAGACCAATTCAGCAACTCCTATGCTTTTTATATTTGTTGAGCATTCAGATGGAATTATCCAGAAAGTAATTGAAATATGAATGGAGCTTAACAAAAAGTGGGACTGAAGTTAATGATTTTTAACAGCCGTAAGAGTGTATGCCAGTTGTTTGAAAACTAGCAGCACAGTAGCATCACCTGGAGAGCTTCAAAAACACAGATGCCCAGGCCCTTTGTCAGATTCTCTGCAGGTGGGACCCAAAACATGAGAAGTTACCCAGCTAATTCTGATGCACCAAGTTGAGAAACTGCTGTAAAATTAAAAGGGGAAAAAATGAAAAGGACTATGTGAAAATGATGGATGAAATAAGTGAAAAGGATATGGGAAAGAACAGATAACCAGGTGGCAATAAAACAGCAGAGGGAGAGAAAATGCCTTTGGTTGGGTAATTAGGGAGGCCGCTGGTCATCTCTGAAAGTGAATTTTGAGTAGAGTGGTCAGTGTGAATCTAGACAGCAGTAAATTGAAGAGAGAATGGGCAGGTGAATAGACAGAGACTGTGAATATTCTCTCTTTCAAGCAGTTTAACTACCAAGGGAAAGAGCAAGTGGAAGCATAGATAAGAAGGGTAGTTATGTCAAGGGGTAATTTTGTTGTTGATTTGTTTTTAGAATGGAGGAGACATGTGCATGTTTGTGAGTGACTTGACACTCAAAAGAAAGAGAAGAGCTTTGAGAGGAGTTTATATATCTTCTGTTTGTTCTGTTAGAAAAATAAAAGACTTATGTTATCTAGTGATATTAAGGAAGATTACAAAAAATATTGAGTAATTTGTTGATCTAGAACCCAGAAGATTCTAAGAGGTGGAAGAAGTGGCCAGTGCGTGCAATTTCTGAGTGCAAGATTCAGCAAGGCTATTGGGAATGGCATTGGGTATGGTGCATACACCCTCAAGTTTGTGTCTTTTGGATAAACTTTCTCTTTTTCCTGTTTGCTAACTTTTCAGCTAGAGTAAGAGGACCTTACTTTTGTCTGTCTTTCCTTGATTGAATGTTGAACAAGTTCTCACAATTGCTCTTACAGAACTATATCACATTGCTCAGCTATCTTTGCTATGGAGAATATTGCCTAAAAAAATAAAGAGCTACAAAGTGTTTAGATTTAATATGGGTGAATCATGGCATCTGGATATGTGCAAATTAAAGGTGTCTTTAGGAATGAATTAGATGGAATGCCGTTAGGTAAAAAATATGCCCATTAAAAATATTTTAAAATATCTTTCATTTTGTACTAGAAATAATTTTTTTTCTGTTTATTAAAGTTAAATCTTAATTTCTAAAAGTCATTTACTAATAAAGACACTAACTTGAAGTCCTGGAATAAATGGTTTAGTATGTGGAAAAATAATCATAACATAACAGCAGCATAAAGTCACATAGCAATCATCAAAAATTCTTTCATACATATTATGTTCTTAATATCTCATAGGAACCTTATGAGGAAGGTAGAAAATATATTAATATTCTTATTCTAAAGATAGAAAAAATAGGTTTAATGATGTTATGTGACTTACCTAAAAACATAGAATCAATGAGTGGGATAGCTGTGCCATAACTCTGGGCCTTCATCTGAGATGCAAGTGTCTTTTGGCAAGATCTCATTGGCCTTATGTAAAAGTGAAGTGATATACACAACTGCATAAGCACCCAGGAGAAATACGTGGAGAATTCTGTTCACTGGTCTCCAACTCCCGCTCTTATTATCCTGTTGTTCGGTCTTCCTAATTCTCAGCCTCTGTCATTCTCCCCTGATAGAGTTCCCTTCTTGATGACAGAATCACCATCTTCCCAGGTCTCAATGCAGTGATCTTCCAATTTTTGTTAGCATTCCTAAAAGAGCTTATATATACTTATATATTTTTATTATATATAAGTATAATATACATAATATGTAAAGTATATATTTTAAGTTGGCATCTAAAATTTTTATCTTGAAATTAAATAGTGGGAAAAGACATTATGTCTGGGTATATTATAAACAATCTTTAAATAAAACAATAACCTAATAGAATGCAAACATTCCAATGATTTCTTACCCCAAATCATCCATTGACAAAATATGACAACAAATTCTTCCTTCATAGTAAGGAATTTTACAGTGTTCCTTTTCCTATTTTAGTTTGTATTTCTACACCATTTCCTTCATAGATTTTTCCCCAAATATAATACATTATGTGCATAAAGGTTTTTATTGATTATTTCATACTTCTCTGTAATATAAATACACATATAAATTTTATTTTTTATGACCATATTTAAATGTTAAATTTCTTTTGAATTAAGTTCAGTATATTCACTATGATTAGTACATGATTTGTCTAAAGAACCCAAATATATTGCAAATTTTAATAAATAATTATTTAGTTTAAAGACTAAATTTTTATTGGACATACATCTTTTAATAGGTGTAATGGAGCTATCTTCCCACTCAGCTCATTTAGCATGTTTGAGTGTTACTTTCTGCTGATATGACAGGATAAAATAAATTTTATTTCTATCTGTCACTAATAATAGATTCAAACATGAATTGAGATTCTTCTCATCCATAAATAAATAAATAGGAATACATGGAGTTATAGTGTAACATTTTCGCTCAACTAATTGCACATCTTACAGATAGTATGCCAAAAACCACATAGTGTTTTTATCATCAAAATTTATATTCAGTGACCCATTAGCTGGCATATAAGGTCCTCTTTCAATTTTGATGAAAGCAGAGAATTTTGAACTACCTAATTTGCAAAAGTATTTGTTACCCTGTCATTACAGCCCCTAACTCTCTTAACTACCACACTAATATTCCCAATTATTTACTTGTGGCAGCTTGGAGGTTTTTACACCCTTATGCAATATACCACGGTAAGATTGGGAGGCAAAGGATGCCTTTATTTTGGAAAGCAGAAGGCGAGATCTCAAGGCAATTAGTTTTAGGATGAAATGCATGTGGAAGTTAAAGATGTAAATACTGATTCCCCTAAAAATATTTTTACTTCTGTACCTCTTAGAAAATTTTGCACATGCTGGGTACTTGAATCCGAGTTTGAAATCCTAGTGCCTTTTAATTCCTCTTTATCTAAACTGAAAAGCATTTTCCCTTTGTCATTTATATGTCATGTTTTATAATACTTCAGTTTAAGATGTCATTTCTCCAGGTAATTTGCATATGAAGAGAAACTTCTAATGGTAGAATTAAAAACTGGTCTCTCTTAAAGACATTTCAAGTCACTGCCAAAAATTGGGGGAGTAATTTTGGGGAGCAAGGAGGCTTTCCTGATGCCACTGAAATAAAAGTTCACTCAGTCCTGTCAGCTCTGAAAGTAGACCTTTGTTGGTTTCATCAGTGAGCAACGTAATGGTGATAACATAAGATGAGTCTTATGTCTCTTTCCTATGGATGGCACTGCTTTCCTGGGGAGCACCAGCTAGAAGCTAGCCCAAGCCCCTATCTGGAATGGCTAGGGTGTATACTGGTGTCCCAGCCTCTTCCAGCCACCACCACATGATCCTGAGCCCACCCGGTCATTGCTCACTTCTGCAGCACTACGGGTGTCTCCTCTCAGTTCTTTGCTTAGTAGGCAAAGAAGAGCCCAGAGCTCAGGAAGTCCTGGCTTCAGATTTATGCTCCCTCATGAGCTGTGTGAGCCGATGCTAGTTCTTCTCTATGAGAGTCAGTCTTCTCATTTGAAAAAAGGGAATATAAATACCTCCCTCACAGTGCTATTGTGAGGTATATAAAGTGCCTAGCTAGGTACCTGGAATGATCAACACAAGCTCGCTGTTTTCCTCCGTTTTCACTCTTCACCAACATGCTTCATCTTTCTCATCCCCTTCTCTGTCCTCCCAATTTCAGCTCAGGGAAAATGTTCTGCTTTTGAATCTCTTAAACCAGGTCAGGATTCACATTAGGGACCATAGGGTGCCTTCTTCCCTTCCATGTTGCATCTCCTACTTTTCCCACCTTAAAGGATAGTAATTATTCCATAACCATAGGGACTATTTCATAATTTCTCCCTTTTCTTTTTCATTAGGCCAGTCCTTCTGCCCCAGAATCCTTTTTGTGTAGGGAGAAAGAGAAGCAGAAAAAAGAGCTCAGGATGCTCACTCCTGAACTGGGGGAAGATGGGGAGAGCAGATGTGCTAAGAGGAAATTTCATCTCTTTGAGACTTGGATAAAGGTTTTAAAACTAATGATGCGTGTGCCATTGTTTGGGGGTAGGGTGGAGTAGAGACTGATGTCATTAAAAGAGCAAGTGATGGGGACTAACTTGAAGTTGCAAGAGAAAAGAACTGGAGAATTCAGAGAGGTAAAATGAGAACTATAAAAATGTAGGTGGTCTAGGTCTAGGTAAAATAATGGTAATATATAAATTCCCATTATTTGTACCTTATTACTAAGTACAATAATGAATATCAAATTAATGTTATAAAATTTCTTTTGTAAAAAATCTTTTCTACTTATACCTTTAAATATTAGTGTAGTGTGATGATTTGCTTATAACCTAAAAGAATTAGAAAATAATATTTATATAGACTGATTAAAATGTCATGTTCTAAAATACATACATTCTAATTATATCTCTAGAATGGACTCACAGAACGTAATTGGAAATATGTATTTAAGTCTAATATATGAACTAGATTGGCCAATTTAATACTTAATCACTTATATATTCCTAGTACAATCTTAAAGACTTATAATCTAATGTTGAGTTGACTTTGTCTTAATAGAAACATCAGTGAAGGCTGAAGAAATTCAGACATTAAGATATTTTACTTTTTGTTTTTAGATTAACAACATTTCTCTGTTTGTTTGTTTTTTTAGAGTGATTTGGGTTTTATCCTATCTTTTTTAGTATATCCTTACTCATCTAATATTGATAATAATTGAAGAATATTTACTGTATGCCAGGTACTAAGTAATTTGTATATTAATTCATTTTATCCTTAAAAATCTTGTGGAATGGTTTCGATAATTATCCTTATTTTATAAATAAGGACACTGAGGCACATGGAAGATAAGAAGCTTAGCTAGGAGAGGCACAGAAATGGCAGAGATCAATTTTCAACCCAGGCAGTGGGCTCTAGAGCAGCCCTCTTAGCTGGTATGGTAGGGACTGCTTCTTAAAGTAAGATTCTCAGTTGCACACAATGGTATTCATCAACACCAAACATAACAACAGAATATGCAAGTAGGACATCCTGAAATCGCCTTGTAACTATTTTTATTACCTCTTAATAAAATTCCATGTAACTTGAGTCAATTACTTCAAATATGCCCCACAACTTATTGAAAAGACTGCAGTTACTGAGACACAAGGACAGAAATGGTACTTTGCTTCATTGCAACCCTGACAACGAATTATGGTTTATGTGCGAAGCCTTTTATTGTTTTCTGAACTTCAACCTATTTTTCTCTCTTCTTGAATGTTTTATACATAGCTAAAAATAACATCTAACTCAGAAAGACTTCTCCCATATATAAATCAGATGGTTTGCTAAATGTGAGGGATGAGAGGAAGCAAAGTCTCAGGATGAACTCAACACGAAGCATTGAAGTGACCAAAATATGAACAGGATCCAGAGGCCAGACTGAGTCCCTGACCCCTGATTAACCAAGATTACCTTACAAATAAATAGCATTGAAAGAATAATTAATTACTTACTATTCATTACAATAAAAATCTAGCACAACTAATGATATATTATTTCTTGGGATTTTACATAGAGTTTAAGTAAGGAGACTTACTGTTTAATTCCTTCAAATGGAAGAGTGTCACTTTATCTAGTGGTGTTGGGTTCTGGAGTCACCGCATGAAAATGATATGTTTTTCAATAAAAGGACATATTTTCAAAGCTCTTATATAGATTACTTTTGCTGGTTTCGACAATCCCTTACATGATAAACAGAATTATTCTCACACATTGTTGTCCCTTCCATATATCCTCTCCTAAATTTTCAGTTGACACTTTATCATTTTTGTCTAAAATAAAAGGAAAAATGTGTGGGTTTTTTTTCCTATCAATCTCCATGTTCAGTTCATAGTGCTAGATAGACCCGATCTAAGAGAAGCAGAATTCATCACGGGTTTTTTTGTTTGTTTGTTTGTTTGTTTGTTTTTGCTGTTGTTTTGGTATTTCAAAACTTTCAGAGAGAAAAATCACTTCATTTATAGAAATAATGGGAATTTTGAGAAATTGAGTCCTCAAAATCATGTTGTGCTAGCTGCATTCCTTGTGAGATCAACCAAATCTGGACTCATTATTATCTTTTCTGCCCTCAAATCTTTTCTTCTTCCTTTATCTTTGATCCACATTTAGGTATCCAAGCCAGAAACTGGAGACTGGTTCTTCTTGCATCCTCCTTTCCACATACAGTCGACTCTTCCTCCCTATCCTTGGTCCTTTCCAATTATTTTCTGGATCCATTATTTTCTCCCCAATCCCATTGCTACTTCCTTAATTCTCTCTTTGTGGTTTCACCAGGATTGTGGCAAGAGCCTCTAACTGGTCTCTAGCTTCCCCTGTGCTTCCTTTCTAATCCACACTGTCCCCTATAAAAACCTTTCTTAAAGCAAAGTATCATTATGCTTCTTCATTTTAAATCCTTCACTGGATTGCAGCGACTACAGGTAAAGGCCAGAGAATAGCACTGGAGTCCCCGGATGATCTCCTGAAAGCGGTTTCTCCATCCTTACTCCACTCTCTTTCCTTGGACAATAGTTTATACCTAACTGGACAGTTAGGTATAACTGGACAATAGTTTATACCTAACTATCCAGTTAGACTCAGACTCCCCAAGAGGGGCCCCAAGTCCGTGTAGGAGAATCTACCTACTCTTCCTCGAATGTCCTCTTCATCCTCCACTTTCCTTCTTTGCCTTCCCAATAAACTTAATTCTACTCTTCAGAAACTACTTCAGACATTTCCTCCTCAAATGTCCTCTCTTCACACTGTTTGAACCTTAGTTTACCTTCATCCCGCATGTATGTTTATGGTTTCTCTGTCACATTGCATTTACTTGTCTATAGGTTTGTCTTCTTTTCCAGAGAGCTCCACAAGCAAACACTTATCTGATTTGTCTCTATCCTTCAGCACTTAACACAGTGCCTGCACATAATAGATATTCAGTGTTTGTGGAATATAATTTCAATCACAAGATATCTAACTCTTTGTTAAAAATTAAAATTCTTGGGAAGCTGTGTCTTAGGCTCAGGTTACTATGATCATCTAGATTCTGTGTTTACTAGATGAAAGCCTGTAATAATTACTCAAACACCTTTTTAAAAATTTCCTAGCAAATATATAGGTATATTGTGAGCTAGAGGGGTGTGCCACTTTCAAAGATGCCTGAGCTAAAAACATACTGGACACAGGACACTTTAGACTCATAAGTGGCAGTTAAACATTGGGGATCCCCAGCATAATTCTAGAGGCCCTCATGTATCTCATGATTTCTCTAATTAGTCCATTCAGAATCCAGGCCAACTCTGTAGGATTTTTCCTTAGGCAGTGGGGATTTGTGTTCTTAATCTCCAACAGAACTTAATGAGAAGGGCTATTTAAAATAGTCTTACTAAATGTATTTAATATTAATTTTGACAGTGAAAGCACCAACTTTATAGAAACCTAAAAATGTATGTGTACAATAAACTTGATTCCACCACATCATGATATTGTTTACACATTCAGTGAATTCTAATTAAACAGCTGCTATTTGCCAATTCCAGGCCACACAAATGTAACAATGATCAAAAAGAAAAAAAAAAAGCTGTGGAGCTTACATTCTGGTGGAGGAGACAATTAATAACTAAAAACATAATAAGTAAACTATAGACCGTATGCAATGGTGAAAATGGCTGTGGAGAAAATAAAGAAAAAGAAGGTGAGAAATTGGGCACATAGGCAGAGGGAGATGTTGCAGTTTTAAAGGCTGATCAGGAAGTGACTCACTGAGGTGATATCTTAAAAAAGACCTAAAGGAGGGAATGGAGCAAACTATGCAGATATCTGGGAAAAGATCACTCCAGGAGGGTGCACCAGCAGACTCAAAACTCCCAAGACAGGAGTACCCCTGATGTGCATAAGGACCAGCAAAAGAGCCGGCATGCTAAAGTGAGGAGAGACAGGGAGAGAGTGTAGTCATATGCCACATAACAGCATTTAGGTCACCCACAGACCACATATACAACAGTGGTCCCATAAGATTATAATGGAGCTGAAAAATTCTTATCACTTAGTGACATCATAGCCATCATAACATTGTAGCCCAATGCATTAGTCACATGTTTGTGGTGATCCTGGTATAAACAAACCTACTGAGCTGTCAGTCATATAAAAGTAGAGCACATACAATTATGTGCAGTATGTGATACTTGATAATGATAATAGAAAATTATGTTACTGGTTTATGTATTTACTATACTATACTTTTAACATTATTTTAGTGTCCTCTTCCTACTTATTAAAAAAAAAGTTTGCTGTAAAACAATATGCCATGTTATACCAGCAACAGCTTCATACATCTCCTGTTTATCACGTCTCTTGCTTACATCATTTTTTCTTATGCTTCATTTAATCTTATTGTTTTATGCAGTAACTATACAAAGCATTTTGTATATGCTATACAAATTTGTGGCCCAGGAGCAATAGGTTATACCATACAGCCTAGGTGTGTAGTAGGCTAGACCATCTAGGTTTGTGTAAGTGCACTCTATGATGTATACAAAACATTTATCAGACTGTATCCTGGTCGTTAAGCAGCACATAAATGTAAAAGAAGTGATCTCAGAGAAGGCAAGGGTCACGGCGATGTGGGTCCTTGTAAGGACTTTAGCTTTACATTTAGTGAAATAGGGAGCCACTGGAGGATTGGAGATGTGGTGTAGCGTGATCTGATTTAGAGATAAAGATCACCCTAACTGCTGTGTTGAGAGTAGCCTGTTGAGGGCCAAGGGGGAAAGCAGAAGGTAAATGATGAAGGAGATGAATAATCCAGAAGATTTATCAGGACATGAACAATCCACGAGATTGCAATAATCCAGGAAAGAAATGTTGGGGACTTGAACCAAGAAGCGGGTGGTAGTGAGAGGATGAAATTTCAATGTGCTGCTCTGACGTTAAATGGACAAGGGAAGAGGAAGAGAAGAGTTCAGGCCAAAATAGAGGTTTTTGTCTAAGTAGAAGGATGAAGGGCATTAACTGAGATGGGTAAGGCTGTGGGAGGAGCAAGTTTGGAAGGGCAGTTCAGGAGGTTGTTATTAGACAACTGAGTAGAGTTACAAGAAGGCAATTGAATATATGAGTCTGGAGTTCAGGGGCAGTGTCTGGACTGGAGATAAATTAAGGAGTCATCTGCATGAGACTGGATGAGCTAATCAAGAACGTGAATGTGGATAGAAAATAGAAAAAAGAAGAGTTCCAAAGTTTGAGCTACCAGTTTGAGGGTTACAGACCTCAGCCCAAGGAAGTCATGGGGGATTGGGTAAGAGAGGACAAAAAACCAGGAAAGTGCTGTGTCCAAATAAAGCAAGTGAGGAAGCAGGAGAGACCAACTGGGTCAAACAGTGCTGCTGGGTCAAGTCAGGAGAGCATTGAAACCTCACCAGCACATCTAACAGAGTGAAAGTAATTGGTGACTTTGAAAAGAGCCATTCTGGGGAAATGGTGCAGGTGGAGGCAGATTAGTATAAGTTCAGTAAAGATGACGAGGAGAGGAATTGTAAAGAGAATATAAACAACAATTCCAAGATGTTTTGTGAGGTGAGCAGAGAAATCTGAGGGTGACTAGAGGCAGAAATGAGTGGTATGGGATTCTGTTTTAAGTTGTAAAAAATAACTACATGTCTGATGGAAATGATTCAGTGGAGAGAGAAAATGAATGATTTAAGAGAGAGCGAATTGCTGGGACTCACCCTTGAATAAGAGAAAAGAAATAGGATGTAGAGCACAAATGCAAGGTGACAGAGAGGAGCACAGAGAGCTGACCCAGTAACAAGACAGAGGGTACAGAACAGGCATGGGTAGGCACATCGCAAGAGCTTGGGAAGTTGTCTCGTAATTGTCAGTTCTCTCAGAAATGTAGAAATCTTGATCATCAGCTGAAAGTGAAGCTAGGGAGTGAGGTAGTACCTAAGGAGAGAGGAGAAAGTATGAAATAGCTGTCTAGGAGTGTGGGGCAATGAACAAACAATAAAAAATATGGTGTGATTTTTGAGCATAATTAATGGCCAAGTTGAGTTCTGTCATGAATTTAAGATGACCCCACTAAATATGGCTGTTCCAGTGCAAGGATTCAAAGGTGGTATAGGGGAAGATCACCCTGAAGTGAGAGAAGGATGAGAGGGTTGAGGGTACAATGCAAGGGACTGTAGATAAAGTCAAACATTGGGATTTACACTTGGTAAAAAGGAAGAGAGAACATGAGAGGATGAGAGATAAAGTTGGTAAATTCAATAGGTTATGGGTCCTGTTGCATGTTTGTTGAAATAGAGAGAATGAGCAGGAAAGAAAATGGTAAAAGACGGGATGATTGAAACTGAGTTTATGGAGAGGATACAATTAATGGTAAAGACAAGAGGCAGGCCAGTGCTGCTAAAACTTTAATGTGCACATTATGATGCACACTTCGAATCAGTAAATCTAGGTGGCAGAGCCTGAGATTCTGCATGTCTGTGGTGTTTCCAGGTGACATAGATGTTCTTGGTCCAAGGATCTCATTTAAAAGACAATAGTCTGGAGTGGTATTTCTCGGTCCTAGCAGTAAACCACAGCCCCTTGAGGAGTGTAGAAAATATTGATGCTAGACCAGTCTGGACCAGTGAATCAGAGTTTCTCTGGGTTGGATTTAGAATCGATATATTATAAAAGTTCTCCAAGTTCTTTTGCAGTGTAGCCTCTGGCCTAGAGCTATGAGTGTGAGTGAGACCAGAGGTTTTCTGGCCTTTGCATAATTAGAGGCCAAGATCATTGTAGGAAGGAAGTTTATGGAACTGAGGAGCCAAGATGTTGAGTGTCATCTTTTGATTATAAAATCATCCAAAATTATGTGGTGGATGAAATGACTGTGAGCTCAGAGGTCTGTAGATGATTACAAAAAATATAAGAATTGGATGACAAAATACGATGGCATGAGATTTAAAGCAAATTTCTTTAAATGAAAGAGAGAAAATGGAACAGACAATGCAAAACAAGGAGAACACTTACTAGACTCCCACGCCCAGTGGTTAGATTTTGGAAATCAAATATCTCCCATTTGAGGAGATTCCAGAAGAAACAGGAGCATCACAAAGAGCTAGGTTTTAGTGAGAGAAAAGTGAAAAAAAAAATCTAAAAAGACATAGAAATTTTAGAGGATTTTGCTGCTGTATTCCAAGGCAGTGTAGAAAGGTTTTGAGACTTTTGGAGGATGGGTGACGGAGATACAAAAGCAGGATGAGAATTCTTTCTAGTACAGGAGGGAGCGATGACCTGCCATCTGGACCTGAGCTTCTGGTGCAGATGATGGTCTCGAAGCAGAGCGTTGTGGAATACAAACAGGATGTTGTGGCATGCCTGGGAGTAGGGAACTGGGGAGCGGAGGCTTGCTAGAAGTCAGAGAAGTCCTTCTTCATTTCTACATCTGGTAGAACCCTTGGTTCCTTCAAACAAAGGCAAAAAAGTGAGCCCAGTGTGGAAAACAGACCAAATAGGAGTTTCTCTGGATAAAGCTAAAGTTTGGGGTGGAGATTGGTACACCCCCCACCCCGCAGAGCCCATGGGCCTCCCCAACACTGGAGCTCCTCAGGGGCCCTCGAAGCTCCAAGGTTGGTGAGAGACACCCAAGGAAATGCTAAGTCATGTATAAGAAAGTGAAGACCATATACCCAGTAATCATGTAAGTCTTTTTAAATCTTTTGTCAACTGTTCCTATTGCTCTCTTTCTTATATGTAATATACTCTTCATATAAACAAGTCATTTGCAATATCCTTTGGGATCTCTTTACATCATTTATGATCAGGCTAACCATACTGTTATTAACGGATATTACATACATAGAAGAAACCCTGGTTTTGAACAGTCACGAGTTAGGGCAGACTCTCCAGAGGTAAATCATAAAGCCAAAGTTTGAATCCAAGTGGATTTTTATGAATGAGTTCACAGGAGAGACTCAAAAGTGGGTGGAGCAAGCAGGAGAGGAAAATAGAAGTCTGGAAAGAGTGTGAATTCAGGCTAAATCTCAAGGAGGCAGCTTCAGCCTAATCCTTGCAGGGAACTCTGGACAGTAACAGTTCAGATTCTTATACACCCTGTGAGACAATGCAAAGGGGGACGCTGTAGGGGAGGCTGTGAACCCCTAGGCACTTCCAGGAAAAGAGTCCAGAGCCTGAGGGCCACCTTTCAAAGAAAAGTAGCAGATATGGGTCCTCGAAAGAAAAGCACACAGAGAAAACACACGCACACACACACACGCACACGTACAATTGGAAGAGACCAAGACCAGCTCAGAGGAACCCGACAGTGCCTTTCTCTTTAAAGAGAAAGCTTTCTTTAGAATGGTATAGGTAACCTAAGTAAAGATTAGATTAAAAAATATAGATTAGTATGAGCTTTCCATTACTATCAAGTAGATGTCTGACAGTCTGAGTTTTACTACCTTCCCTCGTGCATGTCTAGCAGGATCATATTACCACACACATAGGGCCTTGTTTTGAGAAAATCAAGGTCAAGTGGGTATGCGTATCTGATGAAATATACCGAGCATGGCTCTGATTGAATGTGCTGTCTGTATTTAAAAACATAATGCTTGCTTTAAAACGCCACTGTTTTAGATGGATTCCATTCTCTTTCTTATTTCCATTAGTGTAAATACCAAGAATGGTTACCTATTTCAAAATTTGCATTATTACAAATAGTTTCTCTTATCTACTTCCTCATACATTGATTTCAGGATTGTCGTTGGTTTCTGTTTTTCTCTTTAAATTGTGGCCTCTCATATGGATTAGAGAAGTATTATTTTAGAGTCCTTGCATTAGATTTAATTTAGAGCTGTGCAAAGTCAAGCCCACTGACAGATTTCGAGATTAATTTCCAGACCTCTTGTGGTGCCAGAGAAGCTCCTTAAGATTTTGAAAATGGCAACACTATTGACTCCCTACCACTAAAGGTTACCTGTATCCACATCCACACTAATGCAAAAGAAAAGTTTAAGTGTGGTAAATATCAATGTTGTTTTGCTTTATGGAAAAGACAAAAAACTGTGCAGAAATAAAAATAAGAAGAGATACAGAACAAGAAATAGTTTATCCTTCCTCATAAAGACAGCTTATACAGCTATATCTTCCTTCCTTTCATTCTGTAGGGATCACATTGCTATTTCTAAATTGATATTATTTACATAGAAAAAAAGTAGTTTAAGGTCAGGTTCCCCGGAAGAAAACCACTAGCTAAAGATTTAATGCTAGTGATATACAAAAGGAGAGATTTGAGTATGACTTATGTACTATTTGGGTTGTATTGAGAGTTGGTAGAAAACCTTTTTTTCTGCCAAGTATTTTAGCTTAGTTGCATCTCCAAATATGTGTTTACTACATTTTAAAGTAAGTGCATTTTCAGGGAAATTTAATCCATATGTTTCAGCAAGGCTACATGTAAATCATTTAAATGTTGTTTTATTAGAGCTACATGATGTGTGAGATGCCTTTTGAGCTTTTTAAATAGTTCTTATACTCTTTACTGAAAAGCAGCAGGTAAATTGTGAAGAGTAAACAAATCAAATAACAAAAGGTTTGAGTTCCGTTTGAAATGTTTAGCCTATTATTCTTGCTTGGGTTCTGAACTTGGCAGTGCACATTCCCTGTTCCTGCCTACAGGGCAAAGTGAAAACAATTTGAACACTGTATTTCCCAATGGGTTCATTGACATTTGAGAATAGCATAGTACAGATAGAATCAGCATGTTTGGCAGGTAAGTGATACTTCATATGACCTCAGAAAGTTACTTCCTCCCAGTTTGCAGAAGTTCATAGCATGGAGCAATGTTATGCATATTGCAAAACCCAAGTTAGACAACCAGCCATTAAGGGATCCATACTGGTGAATATCTATTTCTCTTGTGCATCTTTAGGTGGAATGGTTGAAAAATGAAGACATAATTGATCCCGTTGAAGATCGGAATTTTTATATTACTATTGATCACAACCTCATCATTAAGCAGGCCCGCCTCTCAGATACCGCAAACTATACTTGTGTTGCCAAAAACATTGTTGCCAAGAGGAAAAGTACAACAGCAACTGTCATCGTCTATGGTGAGTGAGATTTGGGGGCTTAGTTTAGTTCATGTCAAACTGCAGTTTCTCTTTTTAATTTTAAAATACCAAACAAGAGGTCCCCTTTCAATCCCCATTGCTTCTCTCTTCCAGCTTCTCACTGCTTCCCTATTACTCATATAAAGACTAGACTTGGATATTCCTAGCCCTTTGTCAGTCAATTCATAGGGAAGTGAAAGGAATCTACCTAAGTGTCAGTAGATGGTTCTGCTTCCCTAAGTCTTCCCCTTTCCATATCCTGGACCACTGAGATCTAAAGGGAGTTTGGAGATGAAGATGCTTAAAGCAGCCTGCTACTACTTCTGTGGGCCTTGGTTCAGTCCAGTGATTGCAAATCCTTAGGTAAACTGGAGCTTACATGTTCCCCAAATACATCAGATCAACTTCAACTTCCTAGACCTTTCTTTACACACTCCATCAGAGGCATTCAGAGTGAAGACAAGCACTGCCACTCCCAAGTGGCCCTAATCCTAACCATGTAGCAAGGTTTAACATAATGACTTCTTTAGGAATCTGCCCTCCAACTCTCTGGCCCTTTCTAATCTATCTCATCTCCAAGCCTATCATCTCTTCGGAACTAGTAAACAATTTCTCACTTAATTTTGCTTTGGCATATAATGTTTTATGCCCCAGTATGGTTTAGAACTCAGTGGATTTTTAGCCATTTCAGGAGGGGTTCCATGTCCCCAGCTTAATTTTTAAGTCCCTTTATGGATTAAGAGATAGCTCTGTACATTTATGTATTTCTCACAGTTTAGACACATAGTAGGTCTTCATATCCTTGATGAGTTATTATCTCAGAGGAAACTGAGCAACCCTGGGAAGGATTTTGAGGTTATGCCACCTACAGAATGATATGGCTTTTAGAATGCAAAGAAAATTTTAATGGCTGTTTCAGTGTTAAATATACTTCAAGGCCTTAGCATCTGGATGGCTGAAGGAGTGACAATCACTAGCAAGTATCTGGCTCATGGTAGTGACTTGCAGCAGGTAATACTATTCGGATAGATGTGTCTTCATGTGGTAGGAGTTATGAGAACAGAAACCACTGTGCATTTCCAAAGGCTGACTGTAGTGATGCTTTAAAACTGTTATTTTCATTGCAGGAGAGATGCATGCTATATGTTCTTAGTCCTCTGAATACTTTGAGGTTTAATTTCCTAGACAGATACTGACTATGTTGCCTTTCTTAAGTCACAATGAAATGTTTCCTACTTTTTGTCTTTTTCTAAACTGATGACTTAACAGCATTGAAAATACAAAAGAGAAATGAGACACATTACAGCATATTACCAATTATAAATAACTAATGAAGGCAGACTCTGTATAGATTTGTTATGTAGATGTTTAATACACAGGCAAATCTCCTTTCTTATGTATAGCAAACTTTCCATATCCAATAATTACAATAAAAAGTCACAAGAAATCAATAATTACAAGCCAAACATTGTCTTCAGGAAGGATCAAACATAAGTAGCAAGTATTTTAATTTCAAAAAACAACATCGGACCAGGGGTCTGGAGACTTGTGTTCCAGGACTAGTTCTACCAGTAACTGACCTTCAATTGGTCATTTAACCAGGATGCTCAGGGCCCTTGCCACCTTCTTCATAAAATGAGGGAATAAGCCTAGGATCTTCAAAAACCTTTTTTCTTTAAAAGTTTATGATTATTCATTTCTCATTAAAATCCTAGTAGAACAAAACATGTATGCTGTAACTCCAAATATTTGCTTGCCGATATGCTAGTAAGTAATTTATATTGACAATTTCACAACATTCGGAGTTTTGTCAAATTGAACAGGTTAAGTTGCTTTTTGGAAGACTAACTGAGACTCTACCTAGCCATCTGCTTGTCCTTTTCATGGCCTCATAAAATAAGTTGTCCAAAGTTCACAGATTGGGCTTACCAGAAGTCCACAGAAAAACATATACATCTAACCAGTATTTAATTTTTGAGTCAGTTGTATATATTTATTTTTGTTATTGTTGTTTTTAGAATGCAAATATATATCTAATACAGAAAATTTGAGAAGCACAGAAATGGTGAAAAAAGAAAATACCTATAACCTTCCCAACTTGTCAGAGATAGTTTTAAAAAGAGTGATATATATACTACTATTTTCTATGCATAGATAGGATTTTGAAATAAAGAATATAAATCCATTTTTTTTTACTTAAAACATAATGTTGGAATATTCACCTATTATTAAATATACTTCTTCAACATCATTTTTAATGGCTGCTTAGAAGTCAATCACATGAAATACATGGTTCACTCTACCATTTTCCTATTTCTGAACATTATATTTTCAATTATTTATTTCTATATAAAAAATAACTACTGTGAAAATACTCGTCTTAGTCTGTATATATAACACATTCATGATTATTCCCTATTGCACAGGTTTCTAGAAAAGGGGATGTGGGCATATGTTGTGCACATAAAAAGTTTGTGTTACTTGAATGGCTAACACTTTTTACTGTATCAGGAGGCGTATGCATATACTAGTTGCGTCAAGTCTTAACTACTATCAAATTTTGTTAGAAATTGCTTAATTACAATAGTTTCATACACTTACATTACTGGAGTATTAAAATATATCAGAGTATTTTCTAGAGTGAGATTTCCATGAGTAAATAATGAACACAATGTTAGAGTGTAGATTTTATCATCTCACCTATACTAACATCACCATCAAACACTGTAATTAGCCTTTATACACAAAATAGGTATCCATTTCAATGACATCAACTAATTGCAAAATCAATCAAATAGCTACTCAATTAGTTAAAAATCCAGCAATATAAGACTTTATTTTTTAACCAGATTCAATGGTTAGTTAATAAAACTAACTACAAATCCTTAAAAGGTTATAAAGTTTATATATGCTAAAAAAAAAAAAAATCAACCATCTGTTAAAAATCGGGTAAATGAGTTTATTCAGTTCTCATGTTTCAGATCCACTTACAGCCTTGGCATAAGGATATAAACACTTGTTATTTGAGATAAGCTGTCAAAAGTAATTTTTGGAGCTTAACTAGGTAAGGGGATGTATTTTTTTTTTTTTTTAAAGAACACTGGCCAAGAAAAAGAGAGCACAGTCCTATTTACTTTTCTGAATAGGTTAGTTAAGTGTTGGTAATTTATTTTATTTATCTCTTTGCTTAGATTCTTCAGCTCTGCAATAAAACTATGAATGAAATAATGTTCAATGTCTCCTTTAGATTTGAAATTTTAGATTTTTTTATGATCACTTGGGAGATAATTTTTTATGTGTTGTGTATGGTTTGTGTGTCTGTCTGTGTGTACATGCTCATACATTTAATCCATATTTCATTATTTACCTCCTTTCAGTAAATGGTGGCTGGTCCACCTGGACAGAGTGGTCTGTGTGTAATAGCCGCTGTGGAAGAGGGTATCAAAAACGCACGAGGACCTGCACCAACCCAGCACCACTTAATGGAGGTGCCTTCTGTGAAGGGCAGAGTGTGCAGAAAATAGCCTGTACCACATTATGTCCAGGTAAATAATCCTGTGCTTTCATTCCAAATGTCTCCTACCGTTCTAGAAATACGTTTTAAGAGATACACACAAAGCCTTATTTTTGACCTGAATGTGTGATAAATATTATTTAAATTCATCATACCATTCAATGCTTATATTGCTTGGAAATCAAGTATTTTCCCCCAAAAGAGCACTCAACTTTATTACCTAAACATACAAAATAGTATAAAACAAGAGATTAAACACTTACGGTGGATCCAAGATTTCAAATTTTATAATTCAAGGGATTTGAGCAGCATTGAAAGCCATACATTTTAGGAATAATAACCCTTGATCTTCAGAGAGCCATAGAAATTAATTGGAACTGAAATTTAGAAAATGTTTTAGACTGAAATATTTGATATTTGGTGTCAGTTTATGGGCAAGGGCAAATAAAACATTTGGAATGAATTAAAAGGAAGTGTAAGCTTTGTGACACATAAGCTAATGGATTTTGAAAATACAATGCAGTCAGCTCTTTATTATCTGTACATGTTGTCACCTATTTTGTGAGTTATTTGCAGTAGTACCTATGCCAAGATTGCATTCCTCTGCCTCTGAACATATTTCTGTGCTATTTCATATTGTCACCAGCTCTTATCCCTAAGTAAACTAAGTTAAAATCTACCAAAATCAAAACCAAAACTCACTAAAATGCCTAACTGTACAATAAATTGAAAAGTTAAGCTAAAATTATTTTTAAATAATCCATAAATTTTGTGCACTTTATTGAGGTAGTTGTTATATTGCCAATTTGATTAATTAGATACACACTCTTCTTACTTTCTTTTATTTTGCCTAATTTTTGTCTGGTTTATTCTTTAGGGTTGAAGAAATGAACTAAAGAAAAAATGTAATATATATTTTATATTCCTGTGTTGATTTACAAATATCAAAACGATATCCCACACTAAACCCTTTGAGAACTTTTGTTTATGGAACACATTTTGATTCTTAGCCAGGCTTAGAATTTCAGTATTTTATCTTGTATTCTGTTATATTTTCTCTTGATGTTGACTTCCACAATTAAAAATGCACTGAGCATTTCAAGTTGAAATAAAAGTGTGTGTGTGTGTGTGTGTGTGTGTACATTTTGGGATGGTCTAGGTAGGTAAAAGCAAATGCCTTTTCTCCAGATAGCTAGGGGCTGCTTGTAGTGCCTGTACGATTCAAGTATTAATGATTTCATCATTTTTTTCATGTGGGCATGTTTATATCTCTTTACATAATATATTTACATGATAATTTGAATATCAAATCATATAGTAGACTATTAAAATTGATATAATTTCTATAAATGTGCAGGTATAAAATGCTATGTGTATTAGATGTTCAATAAATGATATTTTTATTGTTTTACATTGAATTCCAGAAAATCATAATTGTTTATGTATTTCAGGGAAAATTTTTTAAAAAATTAACTCATCAATATTTTTATTCTGTTTATATAAGAACCTTTAAAGAATACATTTTAAAATATGTCCTTAATGAAATTTACTATATATTTTTTTTCAAATTGGGATTGAAGTTGTATCCTTCTAAAATAAACATATATCAGTTCATTATCATTAACACTACTGACAAGCCAGCCACAAAAATTAGGAAGAAAGTGAGTCAAATCTAAATGACGGAATCACAACAAAAACAAAAAATAGTAATGTGACTAAAAATATTTTCAAAATAAAAATAGAAATGTATATACCATAAAATAATGGAACAGAATCATCAAATAATAAGTGGAAAATAATATAGTCTTTTCAAGAAGGCATTGAAGATCTCAGCAGAATCAAGCAGCCTGGATGAAAAAATAAAATAAAAAGAGTATATAAGACATAGATAATAGATAGGTAGATGTTAGATAGATGGACGGATAGATGAATGGATGGACGGATGGACGGATGGATGAACAGATGGATAGATGACAGGTAGATGATAGATGACAATAGATAGATAGATAGATAGATAGATAGATAGATAGATAGATAGATAGATAGATAGATAGATAAAGATAGATGTGTGGGCAGATAGGTAGATTTCTTCCTCACTCTACTAACCTCTTCTCATTATTCCCACATAGATTTACTTGAGCTGCCCACATGGTACTGTGCATGAAGGAATATTAGATCTAAAAAGAATTCCCCAAATTTTGCCCTTTATAGAAAAAGGGGCACCACTACAATTTATTCTTATGTAGCTCCTAGTGACAGCTTTGGTTTCTATGTGTCCCAATAAGCTTCTTCTACTTTATCAGTAAGGAAAAGTCACACAGCTCAGAAGGAGAGTTCACAGAGCCCAGTCGTGTGCAGAGCATGCTCTACTTCCAGTAGTTGAAATGAATGTAGTCCTCCTTAGTGGGACATTTTCTTCAGTTGTGTTTTGTTTTGTTTTGTTTCGTTTTTATACCTGAGCTCTTATGCCCTAAAGAAACTTCTTCTCTCTTTGACCTGATGCTGGGTTTTTTTTCTGTGGCAGTGGATGGCAGGTGGACCTCCTGGAGCAAGTGGTCTACTTGTGGGACCGAGTGCACACACTGGCGCAGGAGGGAGTGCACGGCGCCAGCCCCCAAGAACGGCGGCAAGGACTGTGACGGTCTCGTCTTACAATCCAAGAACTGCACCGATGGACTTTGCATGCAGAGTAAGTCTGAGCAAAGAACAGACACTGAGGAGGTCTGAAATTTAACCGTTTGGATTTCCTTGAAGGAAATATTAGAAATTAAAAATTATTTGAACAACAAAAAATTACAACGATATACCAATATCTTTGTTCTCTCCCCAAATCGAAAAAGCTAAACTCTCAGGAACCAGAAGGAATAATAACTATGTCCATATAACAAATGGCATGCACAGTATTACATTCCGATGAGGAAACAGTGGTTTAGTCATTTCTAGAGGTGCTGTCATTTTTTCCAGACCAGGGAACCACTACCCGATTTTATTAGAGTGCACAAGAGGACATCCTAAACATCTCATAGGGTCACATGACTTCCAAAAAAGTAAGCTTCATTGCTGTTAACAAGCTAGTACCCATGGAGTTTAGAGGGGTGCATAACATACATAAGGACAGGAAACATTTCTGCAGGTAGATTTACCAATTTACAGCAAGTGTTTAGTGGGATCATCTTCACAACTTGAAAATGCTGGATTTTGTTAGAAATTATAATGTTTATTTTAAAAAATAATGTTTTAAAAAAAGCATAGGTTTTAAAAATAGGTGTAGAAGATTGGCTCAGGAATATCATGAGTGCTTTAAGCTAAATATTCCCCATTTTTCATACTTTATTCCTTTGGTTTTCTTAACAAAATGGTTGTTTGGTTTTCATACCTGTGAACTCTTACCCATTTATTGAAGAGCCCTTAGCTGTACAAAACCTACCATCTCCTTCATGACCATGAATTAAGTTACTAAGAGTTGTTCTGAAATCACACCTATACAGATGAATAGATCAAACAACATACTGTCTTTGATCTTAACTAATGGCGGCCAAATGTTGACATTTCTTATAACATATCACCATTGCTTGCACAATACAAGACACCAAATTTATTTGTGTAGAAGCATTTGTTTTTGTCATATAAGAAGAAAATATTTTATTCTCACCATTTGTGAAATTCTGTTTACTTTGCAGAGTTTATACACACAGGGACCTTTAAAAATAAATCTTACTTAAAATACAAATAAGTAATTATGTTGCTGATACAGAATAAAAATCCAAAGGCCTTTTATTTTTCTGTCTATGATAGGTTGCATCTTTTGAGAACTGGCTGCTGCTGAGTGTAAAAAGCACAGCTTCTGATTGTGATTTGGGGACTGCTGCTGTGCATCTCACTGTTTGTACCTAAAATGCAAGAATGAAAAGAATACAGCTGTTTTACTAACCATATATCCAGAGATACAGGGTTTGTTCTAGGCGTGAATTTGAGTGAGAATTAAAATAAAAATACATGGAAGTTATTCTTTTAACATTTTTATAATTTAGTATTCTTCCTTTTAGTGTTTGACAAATTGATTCATGTGATCGAAAAGTAGCAATATTTGAAATTTCTCTCTCTTACTCTCTCTTTCTCTCTCCCTCCCTCCCTTCAAACCTCC
Organism: Pteropus medius; assembly: GCF_902729225.1. NCBI lineage: Eukaryota > Metazoa > Chordata > Mammalia > Chiroptera > Pteropodidae > Pteropus > Pteropus medius. Next base: position 38,955,114 of record NW_024351730.1, on the reverse strand, counting down.
TTACTCCTTCACTCCCTTTTTCCTTCTCTCTCTTTCTCTCAATATTATATTTCAGCTCTGGGTGATTTAATGCCTACTGCTTCTATTGTGCATATTTAAAAATTCCCAAAGTAACCTATTTAACAAAGAATACAATGCAGCAAGATGGAACACAAATATTTGGATTAAAATCAGTCAGTTAAAAAACTATTTTATTTTACAATTTTGATTTGCTATAGTAATGGCCTCTAGTAAGTCAATAAACTCTCCCATCTGCCCTCCTATATCTACTCTAGTGCAACAGTGAATTGTAGTTTGTACTATTGATTTCCTCCGTGATAAAAACCACAGAGATATTGCTGTGCTGTGTAATTATAATATTTTACAGTGTCAGCCATAGTTTCTGTTTACCAGTAAGCTGGGCATTTATGGCATAACATTGTTGACAAAGTCTTGCAAAGAAATGGTGTTGCTCTTGACCTTTATTTTGGAAAACAGAGGCTTTCTAATAGTGAAAGTATCATGCCTGCAAGAGGAGCGAGTCGATATTAGAAAGAGAATGGGAGTAGAAAAGACAGCCAGAAAATTGCAATTAATGGTTAGAAATTATCACTTAAAGTTTACTTACTTTAAAAGAATTAATGTCTTCAACACATTAATAATTCTTCAGCAATATTATCGCAGAATAAAGCTAGCCTACTCACCATTGCACCAGATATGCAATACAATCACTGCATCCACTTGAAATTATCTACAAATGATTCTGATATAAAAGTAGATATACTGCTAGGTAGGAGAAATTCGAAGTTCATAATGAATGTCAGTGGAATTCAGTTACCTAGATAATTAGTATAGTGTATTTAAAAGTCAAATTGGTACTTAAAAGCAATACAATGTGAAATATATAGAAAATATTACTATCAATGCTTATTCAGACTTGTTCAAAACAACCATATTCAGGTACATTACTTCCTTAACCACCTCCTTCATTACAAAATTACAAATATCTTTGACTAAAGATATGTAGAAATATTGGATTAAACATTAAAACCTAAGAGACATACACACATATATGGAATGTGTTTGAGAGGGATGCGGGGAATGAATCAAGTTCAAGAGAAAGATAGGGAAATCTTCAAGTGCCAGAAATGAAGCAGGAACTAAAATCTAGAGAGGTAACTGAGTGAATACCAGAATAACCAAGAAGGGCACTATGCATGTAGGGTGTAACATAAATCCTCCTTGGACATGGATGTAGAGATTGGAAGTTAGGGTTTCAGTTTTGTCACAGAGGCAAAAGCCCTGGATTTACAAAAGCCAGAGACTGAGAGTTGAAAGCAAGAACCCTGAATAAAGCTGGATCTCATAAATGGCCACCATGAACAACAACTAGAAATATTTTACCCACCAACCTAGGGAAGGGAAATTCATGGTAGAGTAAAGGAGAATGAAATCTTCACTTAAATAAAATCTAGTCCTACACCCAGCTCTGGTATGGAGTCTAATATACACTATGAGGAGCAAAAAACAGAAGATGTGTAATTTACATAATTAGTAAAACTTCTGGTATCCCAGCAGAAGCAGACAGCAAGCTATTCTCTAGAGTTTTTTTCACAACCCAAGTGCATTGGTCTATGATAAAGATAGCCTACTCCTGAAAGTGAACTTATAATATAAAGTTTCATATCACCCAAGGAAACAATCTGCTACATAATAAATAGGTGAGTTAGCACTATCATAACAGTCTCACAGAGAATTCTGAATGAGACTATATAATAAAAGTAAAAAGACAAACTATTTTTAAAAGGAATATAAGTACAAATGAAAGAATAGAATATTGTAAAAAGGGCAGACAGATTTGGGGGAAATCAAATGGAATGTCTAGAACTGTAAACATGATGATTGAAAATAAAACCCAATGGATGATCAAAAATCAGATCAGATCAGAGAGAACTTTAGATAAAGTTAAAGAGAAAATTAGTAAAATAGAATATAGAGCTCATGAAACTTCTCAGAATACAGAGAAAAAAGATAGAGTGAGTAATTACATAAAAGGGAGGTTAAAACACATGAAGGATAAAATGAGAAAATCCAAAATTTATTACTCAAGAGAGCAAAATTAAAAATATTTTCAGACAATCAAGAAAGAGAAGGCTTACTACTCATAAACTCTCACAGTAAACTACTAAAACTATAAAAACGGATTCTTTTTAAAAAAGAGAAACCAATTAAGAGGCAGTTGAAAATAAGATGAAATTAAATTATAGATAGCAGTAACAGAATATGGGAAGATGTGATCAAATTTAAGATTTTCTAATTTCCATATATTGTTCAGGAAAAGAACAGTAATACTATTTGCATTAGACCTTACTGATTCAAGTGTTCTAGTTAAAATGTTAATATTGGCTACACACATAATGTGAATGTATAAATTCAAAATAAGATTTTTAAGGACAGAACAGGAACAAAATAGAAAAAAGAAAATATGTGGTAAATGAAAACAATAAATAAGATGGTATACAACAGAGATCATCGAATAACAGGGATAATAATGTAAATGAATAAAATTACCTATTAAAGAAAATTCAAAATTGTAGGGAAAAAATCCAGTTTTATACTGTTTATGAGACACATACTTAAATCATAATTATAGAGGAAGATTGAAAGTTAAGAAGTGGAACTTACAATACCATTCAAATTTTATTTTAAAATATCCAATTAATGGTTTTGACTATCTGATTAGGCCAGTCTTAATTCAATTCCATTTCCCATTATGCCTAAGTAACACATATTAGAGATTGTGTTTGCTCATAGTTTTTAGATTTTTGCTTTTCTTAGACTCTATAGTTTTTAGAATGTTTAATTTTCCATTGGATTTTTAATCACAAGTTTTCTAAATTATTTACCAGGCTATTAGTTGTTCGTGTAAGATGGCTTAGAAATCCAAATGTTTCCTCAATGCCAACTGAAAATTTTGAAAGATTTTGATGGTTACTTACAAAATTATTTAACATTTAAAAAATATAATGTTAAATGTTAGCAAATGTGTAGTAAAGATTCATTGCATTGTGTATTTAGATTTTTTTATATCATTTCTAAAACTATATGAAAGTAGCCCCTAGTTTTGCCATGTAGTTTTGAAATAGGATTTACATGAAATGGCTCTGGTGAGAAAGAGAAAGAGGGAGCGAGGAAGGACACTAGACACAGAAACAGATTACAGAAGAAGAAAAAAGAAAAAGCACTTAAGACAATCTCCAAAAATGCTAAGCCAATAAGCATATTTATCTCTTTACCTTTTATGTTGAAATACAATTTTCTTACCAAGACCTGACAACTTTTAACTTTTATAATATCTATAATGAATTTGTAATAAGATCTACTTTGTCATGGTTGGCATATAGTGGTTGAATCCATGCTTACTTTTTCCTTTTGAAAATAGCAATCCGAAGACTTATCCAGAAATGGTGCTTTATATATATTTATGAATTAGATATTACATTACTGCAGATATTCCTATGGACTTTAGTTTTTAATCCCATTTAAAGACTGGAGTCCCACACAGGAATATGTAACAGTTCAATATGAATTTAGAATTAAATCCTTGCTGAAGAGGGTTTATGCCACAGTAGACAAATTAAAAATTGCAATTTACAAACAAGAACTGCCTGAGAATGTGTCTGCATCAGTAAACTTCCTGACTTTGGGAAATTAAAATGTTATGCGGTCTGCAAATTTAGCACTTTCTACTCATTAAAACATTTACATGTCACACTGCTCTTTCATTAATTCTCACGTACAGAGGAAATGGCGGAACTCTGTGTATAAATTGTGATGTGGACACACTGCATACCAGGGCTCCCGGAATCCCAGGGGCATTTAATGTGAGGAAATAATTCACCTTACAAATAGTCATTTCTTGACTTTAGAATGATGTGTTTATAATCACTGTAGGCATTTGAGAAGGTGCCAGTCGGTTTCCAGTGAAATTCTTGTCAACACAGCAGTTTGATAGGGAATGCATAATTGTGAGTGTCAGACAGTGAGTGCTTTTATCTATAGTTTGGAAGAAGTTGATGTCATAGCTGTGTTTGCATAGTCCTTGATATGCGTAGTGTCCCAGCTGGCAAATAAATATTCTGTATGTGGACTGGCTGCCCAACACAGTGCTCTGCTGTCTCCGGTGTAATAAGTGTGGTTTGCTTTTGCTTTTTTTTTTTCCTTTCTGGTAAAACATTTTCCTGCTTTTGAAAGCAGGGATGTGGTTAAAAACTGTAGCCCACAGAGACCCGCTGAACACCCATGGAGCCCCCACGTGGATTAGTGTGAGAGGACAAATGCAAAGACTTCAGCTTCTATGATGGAAAGGAAACTCCTAGGGGTTCAGGAAAGCTGCCACCTTTCATGACCACAGTAAGATGCGAACTCTTCAAGATCACATAAAAGCAGGACCGGGGCTTTCAATTATGTTTTCTTTTTGCCTAAAAATCCAGCAGATATAGTGATGTATGCTAGAAATCAGCCTCTTCAGGACTCTGTCATTTTTCTATCAGATGTCTTTACTACCATGGATTATAATGCCATTGCTTTTGGATTTAATAGTTCATTATTCTTCTTAAGGAACGTTGATGGAGGTATAGTCTACTGCATTAAAAACACTTGAGCAGCTGATCTGTGGATTTGATGTTACTCAACTGTAGAGTTATTTCAGACATTTATTCTTCATCTACTGTGAGTCAGGAGATAAGCCTTTTACATCCTGAGGGGCAAGTTCCCTACTCTTCATTTTCAGAGAGTGTGGTTGTTACTGTCAGAAACAGAGCTGTGGATCAGTTTAGTGAGAGTAGCTGACCGTTCTGTAAAGGCTGGGGCTCCAGTTACCACAGCAATTTAGATAACCAAGTGATAAGCAAGTGTTCTTTTCAATTTTTGTTGTCATGTCCTAAAATTTATGTATTCATTTATTTGGAGATTCCTAAGCTCCTGTCAATAAACAAACTCTAGGAGAGTGATAAATTATAATAAATGGCCTGAGCGTCTTTGACAGATCTGACCTTTGACCTCATTAGTACAGTCCTGATGGGTTTGCTAGATAAGAACTAAGAACGGATCTAAAAGGAAAAAAAACAAAACCTGGACAGGCTTATTTTGAATGGCCCTTGAGGTTTTTAATAAAAACATTTGCATTAGAAGAGATGTAATCTGGGTGAGAAAAATCACATATTTTGGCTTAGGGTAAAGTCACTGGCAAAAAGAAAGACTGAGCAGCCAGGAGATTATTCTAATGCTAAGATAATTAAAAAGGGGATAGCTCTTCTGAAGTATACTTCAAAATATGACTAAAATTAACCCAAGACATGATGATTTAGAAACATGTACTTTTATAAAACACGCCTAATGCTTTTATAAACTATAATTGAGTTATATTCATAATTTACATTCTAACCCCCATATAAGAATTATTCTCTATTTCATTTAATTCTCACAATATCATAAAATCTATTTATGTATTAAGGTCATAAAAGCAGTCCCATATTGAAATGTAATGAATAAACCTTGAAGGCAAGCAGGAACACTTTATAAAATTCCACCCATCTCCCTTTTGGCTAGGAATTTGATAGCTAATCTAAAGACAGAGAGTTTTAATTCCAGACATTGACATAAATGAAGAACTTTCCTGTTAGGTGTTCCTTAAATCTGGCTCTGTGGTTCTCAAACTTTGTTCAACATAAACATTACTATATCACATATATTTTACTTTAAAGGAGTTGCAGATGTAATATTAATTTTATTCACTTTCTCTCCAATGCTCTGACTTTAGGCCCTGGCATAAATTGCCTCTGACTCCCATCTACTGTGTTAGACATGGCCAAGCTGAAGCAAAATTGACCAAGTTCAATTTAATAAAACTCAAAAATTACAAAAAAATAACCTTACACACAGAACTTTTCATAATTCCTTAATAGTATCTCTCTGTCTTGCAAAGGAAGAAACTGAGGCATAAAATCGAAACAGCTCACCCACGCTAAGGTAGAGCTGGAATCAACATATGAACCCCAACCTATCTCATTTTAAAATATTCCTTTTTTCATGTGGGCTATTGGATGGTGGAAGCAACTGGTTATCAGTGTTTATTGCTTTAAAATGTGATTTTCTTCTGATGGGTAGTGTCTCTCTAATTATTAATGTTTATTCCTTTTTTTCCTGTTGGTATCATTTGAGGAAAATGATGTTTCTCTTTTAAATATTTATTATTGTAGGGTTTTATGCCAAATACAAGGCGATGATTATACATTAACAATTATATCATTCTGCATAACTCTCTAGTTACAGTAGAGTAGATATCCCCAAGTATGGTGCACTTCTTTGCTTACCCAACATTTGAAACAAAAGATATTATTTGGAAAACAAAAGTTACTGTTTGTTTCATTTAAGGGTAAAAATCTCATTATTATTTTAACTTTTTCATGAATGCCAATGATAATGTTTCAAATGGAGAGGTATTTTAGTCTAAATAATTAGCATCGCCTCATTCAATCATTGATTTGCAAAGTAAGCCATGAACATATCAAGCCCTTTTCTATTATTTCCTTGTCTCCATTTAAATCTACTAATTAACGCCCAGACAATAATTACAAGAGCTGGGATCTGGCCTTGTCTTTGCTGTTCCACCAGCTTTGTGATATTAAACAAGTCCTTTTACCAATCTATGTCCCTGCTCTTTAGTCTGCAGATACAAAAATTCTAGGAAATTCTAATCACTGATCTCTTTTAGCTCCAACATCCTGGGGGGCTGCAAGTTAGTAAGGGCGTAGACTGGTTTTGAGAAATTTAAACCTGTCCAGGGATGCTCAGAAATTCTAACAATTCTCACATCAACAGATTTGCGTAATAGTTTTTTCTATTAAAATATTATCTGTGGCATAAGAGCAATTTGTATTACCTTTTTAAAAATTTAATCATGAAATCATGATCATTTTTGACTATCGCTTATCATCCATAGGGTAGGAAAAGAAGATTTTTTAAAGCCTAGAAAAAAAATCAAAGCAATTGATGTTTACTGGGGGAATGAAAGTTTATATATGATTTGTGGTGTGGTTCCTGAGATTTCCCAAATATAAACCCACCAACCAGGCTAGTTCAGGCATATTATTGTGCAGTTGTGAGCCATGTACTTAAGAATAACTTATTGTTTCTTACTTCAGTATAAAACCAAGGAAGGCCCTCTTTCCTTTTTAAAATACTTGGGCATAGGCTTCATTTTTTATAACAGTTGGATATTAGCCAAAAACTATGGGCAACCCCACCTGTAGAATGCAGGATGACCTGGAAAAAGTTAGAAAAAGTCATTCTTTTTCCTCAAGTCACTTTACCATCATCAGCCAGAAAATCTAGATCTACAGTCAACACAAATGTGAATGCGACCCCCCAGAGCTGGACAATGCAAAACTCTTACATCTTCAGTTTTACTGACGGGAGTGTGGAAACAAAATTTTAGTCTCAACATTTTCAATAACTTTAAATTATCCCTTCTCAGATTTGGGACTTAATTTTCTCATTTGTAAAAGATTGGACTAGATAACCTGTGAAAATGATCTTTTGAGCAATCATGAGATGGCTTTCTGGCATAAGGAGCGTTTCACTATTTAGGAGGGCCCACTCTTGCTCTGGTTTTCAAACTTTTTATGTCTTCACTTAAAGTTTCTCCCCACAAAGTTCCTCCAATCCTTGTTCCCTAGGTCAGGAAAATCTCTCCATTGAAAAATATATGTTCTTTCAAATTACCATAAATAAATAAAAATAAAGGAAGGAAGGAAGGAAGGAAGGAAGGAAGGAGAGGAGGGAGGAGGGAGGGAAGGAAGGAAGGAGGGAAGGAAGGAAGGAAGGACGTCGTAGGACGTGAGGCGCTTCCCATAGCAGAAGCACTGCTCTGCATTGGTTCCCTTAGCTGCAGTTGCTGAGGCATGTTTCCCAAAGCCCAGTGTCCATGCTCTTTTTATCAGTCCAATAGAGGTAATTTTGAAAGTTATGATTGGAGCAGCATCTGTTCTAGACAGTTCTTTCATGGCAAGACTATTCGTCCCAGGACGTTCAGTAATCTTGGCCCTCACTTACTAAATGCCACAAACAACCCCCTAATCATAACGACAGCCAGAAAACACCTCCGCTTCCCCTTTTCCAAACACCCTCTTTAGAAGTGGCGCCAGGCGTGGTTGAGACACTGTTTTAGCATCAAGTTGCACTCTGGTCCTGGAAATTTGCTTCTGAAACGTATTATTATATCTTTGTCAGAAGCCACAAAGGCCAGGAATAAACCTCTTAAAAAGGAAAGGGTGAAAGAATATATGGGACTCAGAAGAGTATATTGCTCATGGTTTCTAAGAAACACTGGACTCCTTGTTGCAGAAATAACTAAAGAACCTGAATATCAAACAAATTTCCTAAGGTCACTCATTAAATAATAGGTTGCATCGACTCTACAAATAAAATCCCTTAAGAACTCAGCATCTTAGTGTACTTATAATGTGCATCATAATGATATTGATATAGTTGTCATTTGTTGATTGCTTGAAATATACTAGCACTTTACAAATCTCATTTATCCTCTCCACAACTATATTGAAGTGATTATTCCTATCCCCTTACACAGATTAGAAAACCAATGCTTAGAGAAGTGCAATAATTTGATCCAGCTCTCATGGTTAAAGAAGGGACAGAGCTAGGATTCAAACTGAAGGCCACAATACTGAAAAACTCAATTTCACTGTCTTAGCCAATAGCCGTGGTGCTTTTTCAGTCGGCTTTAGTTTCAAGTAGTAGGAAAGTTAACTGAAATCCCTAACTTATGAACCAGGCTATTGATAGTGACACTAAAAACAATTATTTTGCACTGTGTTCTACTAGAGATGTTATTTTCATTATTACTAGGACAACTCTCAGCAAGGTCACCTCATTAGCTGAAGAAAATGTCCCTTGTTCCGTGAGAGATGGAGCACATAGAGAAGCATAAAAACAAACTCTAGAAAAGTGATTCTATGTTCTCCTATTTAAGGGAAGGAACAGTAATCCCCTTCTTTTCTGATTCCCAGCTTCCTAACTGATGTTTAATTCCACAGTTGCAGAAGTGTTTTGAAAAGGATGGAAAAAGTTTTGCAGAGCTGCCTTCCAAAACTTTTTATCAGTGTTCCTCTAATGGAGTAAATTGGGGCGTTGAATCACTGGCAAATATATTGAATACTGTTTTAAATTGTCTGTTTTAAATGTTCACACATAGGAAAATAGTTTTGCAAATTGATACTCTTTGGCTAGGAGGAATAACTACTAGTGAGACTTTTCCCCCCAAAAAAAAACCTCAAATGCAAACAAAACACTTCATCAAATATATTGATATCCCTATTGATAGACATCTCTCAAGCCAAGTGTTATAGAAACCATCCATAAAATGCTGTTCCTTTGCTCTTCATTACCTGTAGAGAAACCAAAGTGATCTTTTCAAAATTACATTTGTCACAGGATTTGCATTTCATTTAAAATAAAATCGAAATGCCTCGTCATGGACCACCAGGCATATGTGATTAGGCTGCTTCTCACCCCTTCAGGTGTTTTTTTTCCCTCTCATTTACTACCCTCTAACCACTCTGTTTCCATGTCAGGATTCTTGCATTTACTGTCTCTCTTCATGGAACATTGTTCCCTCCTGACCTTTGCTCGGCTAATTCTTTCTCGTCGTTTCTCAAACTTCAGCTCAGATTCATTTCTACAGAAAATTGTTCCCTGATTTCCTAAGTTGGTCATCATTTTATCGCCAATAATATTATACTTTTTATTTTATTTTTTTGAAAGAAATTTTTCAGCATTTGAAATGACTTTATTTTTTTTTTACTTGTTTATTTTCTGTTAAACTAAAACTAAAGGAGGGACTTTTTCCATCTCATTTGTCATTGTACCCCTGTGACTAGTATAGAATCCAGCATATAATAAGATTCAAGAGTATTGTTAGATAATGAATGAATGAATGAATGAATGAGTGAATTCTAGTTTTGTGCATGGAATAAAATATAAGCCTCAGATAAATACAATAAGGCACAAAAATATTTATTGAGTGGTCCAGATCTACATAAATATGGGAAAGTTAAAACCATAGAGATTAAAACCAAATTATAAAATTTATTTTTTATTATTCTTTGATCTGCTTGTCAAGAACAGGGATTCTGTTGGGAAGTAGGGATAAAAACCAAAGAAAACCCAGAACTGCTTCACAAAGAGAAAATTCAGACCATGTTCTATGTCTCTGGAGACAGGCTTCTCCCTTTATAAACCAACCTCTTCTGCTTACTCCAGGCCCTTGGTGATTCTTATCAAAATTTTCATGGTGAACGTCAGACTGTCCCCAAATATCCTATTTTACTCTAATTTCTGAGCCCTCTCACTTGCAAAAAATAAATCTTTTGACATCCTTATCAAAATGAAAGCATCAGTGAACCTGTCTCCCCGCAGTGAACATGTATTGTCTTAAGTCTTTGGGTTCCGAAAATAAATAACTTTTTCCATAGGGCTTGTATATGTCCCAGGTGTCCTTTTATTGAGTTCAGAGAATACAAATGGAAAAGGTTATTACCAGAGAAAAGTGTTTAAAAATGAAAATCAAACCTAATACATAGATTCAGACAACTGGAATAAGAAATATAATATTTATAAAACTGAATTGTCGGTTGCAATCATTGCTCTAAAATAAAGCATTAAAAATTAATTCAGAGCAAACCTGTCTGTGCCACAGCAAACCTCTCTTTCATTAAGGGAGCATTGCATGTTTCTCCAGAATTAGTTCTCCCAAATAGGTAAATAGCTTGTAAGGACTGAGTGTTCTGCAAACTACAAAAAATCTACCTGAGGCACGATTTATAGTTACCTTTAATATTAAAGCAGTAGACACCTTGAATTTTAAACCAATTAATTGTGATTCTTACAGATTCTCTACATTTTTGCCCTTGAGTATCACTAAGAAAGTTTAATTTATATGCTTCTTATTCATCTTCATTTGATTAATTCAAATGGTGCCAGATCATTTGATTAATTCATATGTTGCAGCATATTAAATATGAGGACACCACAGGTGCCAGGTGTGAGTTGTACTTTAATAACGTCCGTAGATTTTTCATTTCAAAAAGTTTGTGTTCTATGTTTTTAAATGTTTTCTCCCAATCTTCTACTTCGCATTATTATTTTTATTAATTATTACTACTATTGCTATTCTCAGTTTCCTACCTTGAAATATATTAAACAGAAAGAAAAATAAAATAGCTAGTATGATTTCTGCATTTACTATTGAGATGAGGTTTTTATTTTGTCCAATTTACACCATTCTTCTGAAGGCCTAAATTAAATAACCTTATAACCTCTAGGCCTTATTTATTTTTGAGTGACTTCAAATAAAAAGCATCCAGTTTCCATTGCGATGACAAACTGCCCAGTCCCTGAGCAAAAACCTACTGGATTCCTATTACATGGAGAAGGCAGAAAACAACAACAACAAAAAGTGGATTTGAGATGGAGCAGGAGAGGTGGTCTTGGCTTAGCTCTGTAAATGGGTATTTAACCTTTGACCAATGATGATGGGTCTTCTTTAGTTCTATTAGGCCAAGAGCAAGCTGTTATGATTAAATAAAAAGAGGGAAAAAACTGTTTTGAAGCTTTCTGCATATGTCCTGGGAATTAAAGCATATGGCAGGGAGAAGGAGAAAAGATTTTCCTTATGCTAATGACCCTTGATGTCTGAGATAAATTAGACCCGTTAGAGTTTATGCTCAATAAAAGAAAGACTTTACGTACAAAGTTAGTGACTCGAGACTAGTTTTTGCTCTGAAATTCAATCTGCCTGCTTATTAATTCTTACTGAGACTCCAGAGTAGACAGGAGATGCAAAATCATAATTCTGTACTGAACGAGAATTTTAAAGGACCACAAGATTCTTTTCCTTTTCTTTTAATTAACCACTTTTCGTGCTTCTCATTTTGTTTCTCTCATTAATTTGATTTTGTTCCTATTTTTGTTTCATTTTTTGTTTCTTTTCAAGGTTTCATTTATCCCATTTCAACTGAACAGAGAACCCAGAATGAATATGGATATTCTTGTAAGTTTGATGTTTGGTTTTTATGTTGCTGAATAATCATTTAACATTATTTCCCCCAATTCAAGTTTACCTTTCTTTAGATAACAGATGTGCACACAGGAAATAGGCGCCTAATGTATTCTAACATAAAAAACAAATTAGATTTTCACTGCTGAAGAGAAGAAAGGGTCATTTCAAGTCTCTGCCAGCTTTAAAATGTATCAGCCTACCATTCAAAGCTCAGGTCCCAGTAGCTGACAAAACATATAATGAAATATGCTGTAATAAATAAAGGGCAGGGTTCAAATGCTAAAAATAAAGGATTGAGAAAATGCAGATTTATTGAGTTAAAAATCATGAATGTTGAATCAGTAATTACAGCTTGGTAAAATAAAACATTAAGGATTTCGATATAATATTCTGACCAGAGTTCAGAATGCTGCTGCAGAGCCTCAAGTAAAACACAGCAGCAAAGTGAAGTCAGCACTTTGAAAGCAGTGCTCACACAACCAAGAGTGTATTAGGATGTCACTAGTTTTCTGAAATGATCTGTCAATATTGACTTGGTTGTTGGAAAAGCGGATATTCGGAAAACTTTGGGAAAGACAGAAGTTTAAAAAGAAAAAGAAAAAAAACCTTTCGCGTACAGTACATTTAAACACAAAATATTAAAAGAGATAGAGTGGTTTCCAACAAAGAATTCTTTTATGTTGTCAATATGTCAAAGATACCATTACATGAGAGTGAGTGATCCCATGAGCCACTGACAATCTAAATGACAAGTCATTTCACCATATAAACTTTGTGGCTATGAGTCTTAGGAGAGAGTAGTGGTTAATCAACTCTTAAAAGGTCATAGAAAGTACAAATTTGAAAATTCTCTCCCCCCAAAATACACATGTATATAAAATTGAACATAAAAAAGGCTGTCGTTGACCACCTAAAGTACTTGTTTAAACACTTCTTTTACAGTAAGCCAAGCAGCTTCAGTTAATTTGGCTAAAACTTTTTGTGGCTCACAGAAAACTAAAAACAGAAATTTAAAGATGTTTATGGGATTCAGGAAAGGTTTACTTTTGTTTGTTTTGTTTTAATTATCAGCTTCTACTATCACCTTTTGCAGTTGGATCAAAGCATGTTCTATGCCACAAAGACAGCAAGCAACATTTACAGGAATTTTCTTCTTACTTTACCCAGAAACAGAAACCCCAACTGATAACACACTTTGTTGGTCAAATGCTTAAATGCTTTCCGGGATAGTCTTACTTTTCTGATCACTGAACCAGTTCTTTATCTTACTCAGTACACTGAAGAGCTATGTTTCATTCCAGTAATGGGCAGCTCGAATGTAAGTCTGACAAGAGACCGTGAGAAGCTCAGGGTTCTCAGAAGTAATACTGAGTCTGTATCAAAAGCTTGGAGTTACTGGCATTAACCTCTGCTCCTCAGATCTGGGTCTTCTGAAAGCACAGAACCAACCTGTTTGCTCCTAATATTTGTTTTGCTTTATTACACCATTTCCACCCACCCCTTCATTGATTTAGGGGAAAGTCAGAAGATTGCTCACTTTCTTTATGACTTGGAATGATACTTAGAAAAATATTCTAGTTTGATAAATATATAGATTCAGAAGAAGCCAGATATTTCTAACAAAGTGTTTTTTATGTTTTTAAAGAACTATCAGTGAATTCCAAACTCTCCACCTGCAATTAGTAATAACCTTTTTGTTCCTGTGGGTCAAGGATAATTTTAGCTCCAGTTTCTTTTCATGCCTTTTAATAAATGATCTGTTATGCCGCCCAATTGAAGATAGATAAGTTGGTGGATAGATGCAGAGTGAGAAAGGAAAAAAATCAGATAATTTTCCATTGAACGGTAACAGTTGTTTTATATAGCTTTTGAAATAGATTTGAAATTAACCTATAAAAAGGCAATAAATGTGTGAAAAAAATGATAGCAATATGTATGTGTACTGTAGGAAATTTCTCTAACCAGTTGGTCCAATATTTCCTTCTCCTGTCTAGCTGCTCCTGATTCCGACGACGTTGCTCTGTATGTTGGCGTTGTGATAGCTGTGATTGTTTGCCTGGCCATTTCTGTAGTTGTGGCTCTATTTGTGTATCGAAAGAATCATCGTGACTTTGAGTCTGATATTATTGACTCTTCGGCACTCAATGGAGGCTTTCAGCCTGTGAACATCAAGGCAGCAAGGCAAGGTCAGTTGACATTGCACTTCACACCTCTGACTTATGCATGTAAGCAGCCTCCATGTGTGGCTTCAAAATCAGTGAAATCATCCAGTTCAGCTAGAACATGGGCTCCCCAAGGACAGGAATATTGGTCTACTTCATTGATTACTGTATTAACTTCATTCACATAATAAATGAGAATTGACAAGGAGCATGAATCTTTTTTTTCTTTCTCTAACAGGTTTCTCTATCATACATTTTTAACTATTATTTGAAAAGAGTACATGAATTGATTGACTGGTTTCTTGAATCTCCTTTTTTTCCCTTTTGACAAGACATTTTGTATGGTTATGAATACAATGGTCTACAGGTGAACCCAAATTCAGTGTAGACAAGGGAAACTATTACCTATAGTTACCTAGCAGAGATCACTGTTGATTAATTTAATCTGTGGAAATCGTTAAAGACATTAGGAGCAATGAGTAATTTAAAGGCAAGACATAGAATGAACTTGTCTATTTATTTGTAGCCAATAATAAGATGGATCCTAGTTACTTAATTGCCCAATTGTCAGCAAAATCTTAGAGTCTATACATCTTTAATGTTCATGGATTTGCTTCCCTTTTACTCAGAAAATGTCAGGGGAGTCTGACTAATGTAAATTGCCTAAGTGGAGAATGCAAGTGGACTTCCTTTCTCTTTCTGACTCAGATCTCCTGGCAGTACCCCCAGACCTCACATCAGCTGCAGCCATGTACAGAGGACCTGTCTATGCTTTGCACGATGTGTCGGACAAAATCCCAATGACCAACTCTCCAATTCTGGATCCACTGCCTAACCTGAAAATCAAAGTGTATAACAACTCAGGTGCTGTCACCCCCCAAGATGACCTCTCTGAGTTTGCATCAAAGCTGTCCCCTCAGATGACCCAATCCTTGCTGGAGAACGAGGCCCTCAACCTGAAGAATCAGAGTCTAGCAAGGCAGACCGACCCATCCTGTACTGCATTTGGCACCTTCAATTCTCTCGGGGGGCACCTTATTGTTCCCAATTCAGGTAATTTCACAAGGTTTAAATTGCAACGAAAGAGCTTAAAAACATATTTTTGTACCAAAATCTTTTTTGTTTGTTTTCACTAGGCTTAAAAAGTTAAATGTAGCCTATCTAACCCAAATCTACTTTAAACATAAACCAACATGACTTCAGACAAAATCAGCAAAACCATTTATCTTCCTCCAGCCAACTCTGAAAACACTTCCTCTCTGAATATTATGCTCACAACTTTCTGCCAAGGTGTAATTTAGAACTGTCATTGACCTTCTTTTTAACAGAGCTTCAGAAGGCAACATCAAGCCAGAAGCTCTCACAGTTGTCATCTCACTTTAAAAGGACAAATTAATTAGAAAACATATTAGTTGGTTTGGTTCCAATTTACTACAGGAAGCAATACTTCAGAATACTAATTTTACATGATTAGAGGACATCATAATAGATATTGAATCTTCATTTATTAACTCTGTTACACAGAGTAACAGCCTCAAGGTATTTATAAGGGATTCATTCCTACATCTGATATGTCTATTTAGAATCACAGCTTCATCATGTGTTCTTTCGTAGTCTTATTTAGTTTTCAGTTTATTATTTAGCTTTCTGATTCTATGGAATAAACCTCATAAATGTCTTAAATGATGAATTTAAGCTAGTGATAGATAATGTTCGATTAAAGTTGTATTTATTAATCAATGGTAGTAATAAATTTGGAATTATGGGTCATTAGAGTGATAATGCAGTCCTCTATGAATCTATCTTAGCTCTTTTTGACAAGACTGAGTATTTTGCAAAACAGCAATAAGAAACAATTTCATTGGCCTAAAGTCTTTATGCAGCATAAGAAGAGAACATAATGTATACACAGCCAGACAGCCAAGTAATATACAGAACCAACTGGTCTGAACATGAACTTTCTTGACTCTTCCTCTTATTTAGTCCCCCATTTCAATGCCTTGTCAATTTTTCACCCCATACCTTTAAAAGTATATTTTAATATATTGAAATACTTATGAAATACTTATTACTTTTTCTTTTTTATATATTTTACAGTTTAAATCATACGTTATATAAAATGCTCTTTCATTATTAATTCTCATGTTATTGTGTGCTTTTTAAAATCATGATTTTAAATATATTTTAATATTCTGACAAATGAATAAATCAAAATATACTCTATTGTTCTATTGTTTAAGCATCATTCCCAAGACAGTTTTTTTTTATAATATTCACTGGATTCTATTTTTCCTTCCCATTTCTACACCTGTTACTTTTTCATATATGAATTATTATATAGGTTTCTCAAGTGGAAAGGAGGGAGCTAGCATGTATTAAATATTTTCTATGTACTAAGCAATGGTGATTTACATAATTTTTTTTAATTTAATACAGTAATAATAGTTACTTATTATGTGTCAGGCCTTATTTTTATTACTTTACATCTATAATTTCATTTCATCCCCATAACAAACATAAAAGTACATTTTATTATTCCCATTGGAAAAAAAAATACCGAGGCTTGCTGGCCTCCTGTGTGGTCCTCCTGCTTCTAGTCTGTGCCTCAACAAACCGTTCTCTACACTAGCGTGATACACCACTTCTCCTGGCACCACAGCGCTCACATTACTTTCCTTCTCAAAAAGGTCATGACTCAACATTTTCAGTTATACAAAGGCCTTTGAATAACTATTCCTCCTTAATTCTCCATTCTTTATTCTTGAGCCATTCCAATGTGGTGGGGCAGGCTTCCTTACTGCCCTGTGCTCGTTCGACATATTCTATTTCCTTCCTAATTAAATTATAAAGCTACTCAAAGACAACAACATTATCTCTTACTTCTTGGCATTCTCCACACTATACCCACAATGATGCTCCATGAATTTTTATTGAATTGAAATAAACCACATTTGTTGGAGTAAAATCGTGGAGCCAAGTATCTCCAGGTTGCTGCCCGCCCTGAGTTCCTCTGCGAGATGACACTGAGATGGTGCAGGCCGGTGGTTCTCACAGTGTGGTCCACAGACCACCATCATTGTCACCTGGCAGCTTGGTAGAGCTACAAAAATTTATAGTTTTGTTGGAACTGTAAAATCAGAAACTCTGAGAGTAGGATCCAGTAATCTGTGTTTTAGCAAGTCCTCCAGGTGATTCTTTTGCAAGCTCAAGTTGCAAACCACTGCTGTAGGAACAGTTAACTTAGAATACAGGTCAATCCAATATTCCTACAAATTGGCGCTAATTAGTAATGAAGCGAAAACCTACTTGACCTGCTGTGACTAAAACTAACAGTTATTCTTCACTTTCTGGAGTTATGTATGATAAAAGAAAGTTCTTCATCAATTATTGGTCTGTTACAGAAAAACACTGATCCTAACTAGATATTTCAAAAATAATTTTTTTTGATATTGAGGTTAGAATTTTGCTGACTTTGAATCTTGTGGGGATTTTTTTTTTAATTAGAAACAATGCATCATTACAGCTGTTTGAAATTTTAAGAGCAGTTGTTGGCTTTTCCCTCCTTTTACAAGGAAAACAACAGTGGAACCATCTGTCTATTCCTTAAATAAAACGAGAGTTTAAAAAATTACATCATTCCTTTAAATAATTCCATAACTGTTCAGAGGGAGCTGTGGTAACAAATAAGGCCAACAAGGAAGGAAATCAGGGCAGCCATGAATATTTACATGTCTTTAGAGAAAAAGCGTGCTTATGGCTACATGGCCATGAAATCTCCTCATTCCTTTCCACTTGCTTCAAAGGCATTCTGTGAAGTTTCCTTTTGATTCATAGGTCTTATATGACTGCTTTTCTCTTTTGCTATTCAGGAGTAAGCTTGCTGATTCCCGCTGGGGCCATTCCCCAAGGGAGAGTCTACGAAATGTATGTGACTGTACACAGGAAAGAAAATATGAGGTAAATATGCTTTTTCTGGTGCACTTGACTTTATCAATGTCTGACTTGGAGGAGAATTGTACGATAGAAAGAATAAACCCTACATATTTTTGTCTTGAGTGCCCTGCTTCTGGCATGCCCTGGTTTCCCTAGAGCTGTAAAATGTCAGCTTGACTTCTCTTTGTCTTTGAGGCTCCAGACACTTTTGTAGATCTTGAGTATGGGTGGAAGGCCAGAGGTCTCTTCCCAAGTGGACTTGTGGCCGTATTCACTGAACAAATGGCCAGAAACATGACCCATAGCAATAGGGTCATGTCCAGAAACATGTCCAGAGCGATAGGTGGGTAGACCCAGAGACATCAGCTCAGGTATCCAGCTTGTTCCCATTATAAGGTTAAAGGTTACAAAGAATTAGACAATCCCTAACCCCTGACTTGGCACCTCCACCTCAGCAAAGCACTTTATTCTCACTTGCAGGTTCTTCTTTTTGTGACTCTAACTTAAGAGTTATCAACTTCCTTCTTATGTTTACCACCTCTGATCCATACTGGGCCTTTCTAAATTGATCTAGAGTTCATTAAAACTAAATTGAATCAAAAAGCTCTATTTCAAATGTATCATAATCATAAAGATTATGTTATTTTAAGTGAAAATAACAAGAGGAGTTTCGAAGTCCTAATTGGCCTCTAACAAATTAAATATGGCATTTCTTGCTCAGTTCTCATAGAAAATGCATCTTTAAATAGTGCTTTAGAGGCCTGATTCGGAAGTAAACAGAGATCTTAAAATAAAAGATGTTGAATTGAAGATCCTTACATGTAACTTTCATTGTTTATCCCAAGGAGAAAGGCATCAGCTCCTCAGCCCTGAGCTCTGAATGCAAAGCATTAGTGACAAATGTAGAATTAGGTTATCATTATAATGCATTATACCTTTTCTCTTCCCTTTTCTCATCCTCAGAAAAATATCCATTTTTAGTCTTGTTCTTCACTAGCCGAAAAGCTCTTTTATCATGCTCTCAGGAGGAGATACTGATATTTTGTCATCTGTAGGACTCAGAATGTTTTTTCCTCAACTGGTGTACTTTCACCTACATAAACCCTAGCCTGTCTAAGAAAATAATAAAATTTCTTGAACATTATTCATGCCTTATATTTGAGCAAAAGGAAATCACTGAAAGGCTTGTATTTACTCACATCAAGTATTCATTTTTTCATTCTCAATGCAAAATAACATTTATGGGCCCTCAGAGCCCTTCTTTTACAGCAGCAAAAAATGAAGACTGGCAAATTCCAAGATCCCTTTGTATTTTTTTTCTTCTTTCTCTTGTCCGGAGTCAAGGTTAGCAACTAAGTACATCCATCCCTCAAGGCCTTTGCCAACATGAACATTTGTTTAAACAGAAATGAATATTGGCTGGCACTTTATGCTGAGAAGCAACGAAGTGTTCGTGGTCTTTTATTTTCCATCTGATCTCCACTATCTTGAGCTGAAGATCGAGCCAAAGGGGGCTGCTGCAGGGGCCTGCTGACGCTCAAAGATGTGCACATTCACCTGCCTCCCATGGTTTTCTTTCCCATAGTTTAGTTGGCACCCTGACCAGAATAACTGTACATTTTAGATGAAAGAGAGAGAAAACAGAAACTTGATAAAGCTAGACACTTCTGCTTTTAGGTGCCTCTGCCTTTGACTCTAAAAAAGGAAAGTAAATTCCTCCTTTCAGTGCCTTCCACTTGATGTTAGGTGCAGAGGAAATTGTTCTATTGAATTTAATGTGCATCAAAGAAGTTCTGTTTATAAAAATGAAGCTAGAGAAACCTCAAGATTTCAAAAGAAAATAAGCAAGGAATAAACAAGGAACCACAAAACAAGGAACAACCACAAGAAGATAACTGTCTCAAATAAATGTCAAAGTCATCTCTTCATTAATTTTTTGTTGTGAGCTAGCTTTTTTTTCTTGTAAGAACACGATGTCAAGAACATGTTTTAGGATATAGTGATAACACAAAGCATAGCTACCATTTATTCAGTATATTTTTAATTTCGTTTATTCCTCTTTACTACCCTGAAACTTATGAGGAGCTCCACCTTAAAGATGAAAAACCAAGCTCAGGGAAATTAAGTCACACAGCCGAATCCTCACAGTTAATAACTGAGAGAAGGCAGAATTCACACCCAAGTTATCGCAACCACGAAGCTCTTCTGCTCACTCTCTCACATGTCATCCATCCGCCATCTCACCAGTGTGCAACTCGAGCCCCTGCCTTCTTATTACAGTGCATTCTGGAACAGTTTCTTTCTATTGCTCCCTAAAGACCCTTTCTATCCTTACATGATGTGTGAGGGAACTTCTTACAGAGAAGACACTGTGAGGACATCAGGAGATATGAACGTTATTTCAAAGCTTTTATAGGAAAGTTCTGATTATTTTTTTTCACCATTTTCCATCTCTCTAATTCCCTTTATTGCATCCCAAACTGGGTGTTTATCCAGCTGGATGGTATCCAGCTGGTCATCAGCTGATGTGAACTGTCTAAAGGGAGGCGTGAACTTAATTACATGTGGCATAGTGAATGTGACAAGAGAGGCCTTGTCATTACCAAATATGCTCTAAGAGAAAGCACTGAATGGCAGATGAGCAGCCTAAATGAGCTGCAGAGATGGGACAAGCTGTCTCTGACCAAAGGGAGCAGAGCGGCAAGGCTGTGCTTGTGATTTTTATCTGCCCTGCTTTACAGATCTCTGGAGAGACTGCAAAGCCTCTGTTTCCCTCTGTGGATACAATTTCTACGATTAATAGAACTAACATGGGCCATTTTGCTTTGTTTCCAGTAACAGTTAAAAAAAAAAAAATGAGCCTCACACAGACTGAAGTTTTGCCCATTGTCATTGCTTATTGAAAAACAATTTGAATTGAAGAGATGAGTGTTAATGTTCCCTTTCTCTGTTCTGTACTTGCCTAGTAGTTTTCTCAAAAGGCCAAAAAATCAATTTAGACATTCCAAATATAAAGGTGAATAGAACTTTTTTTTTTTTTTCAGTAAGCCATAAGGGGCCATGAAAAGTCTCTGAGCAGCCAAGTGATACAAGAATAGCAGTGCTTTTTAAAGATTGATCGAGTGATGGTATGCAGGATGAACCGGTGGAGGAAACAGAAAGATTCCCTCAAAGGCTGAGAGCCTAGTTGGGCTGTAGTAATAATCTAAGTGCGAGGGGAGAGGGTACAGAGCCAGGCCTGAGCTTGGAGAATGGAAGGTGAAATATATTTCAGAAGAAAAAGTATTCACAACTGTTAGAAGAGATGAAAAACACACAAAAAAGTATACTTAAGAATCAAGCCTTAGAGACTGTGAGAAGTGTGAGAGCAATGAAAGAGGCCAGAAGCAGCAACTGGTTCAAGGAGAGAAAGGACAAGTTCTAAGATAGGTACAGGCAGTGTGTGCAAGTGAGGACATGGGATTCGTGCTGTAGAAGCAGATGAAAAGTGGATCCTCCCAGGGAAATAGTGCGGAAGCAGAAAGAAGAAATCTGCGGACAAAACTTTGGGAAATATTCCTCTTTGTGGTTTGTATGTGATGAGCAAAACTAAGTAGAACCTGCAAGGATAAGGCAGATAAGGAATTTGCATCATACGTGGTTCTTAACATTGTGGCTACTCAAATGACTATTTTAAATGAAAAGTCAAATGATTGTAAGGGTAACAAGAAAAAAATCAAAGGTAAAGAGAGTTTCAAAGTGGAGGAAGTAGTTGACAGAGGTATTATTAAAATTAAAATATAAAGAATGAGAAGGATAATTTAAATTTTTTTGAACAAAATCCCAGTAGGAAGAGTTGAAGGTGTGAATTCATGGTGATGCAATTAAAACTATCATGTATATTCACTGAATATAAATAATGAAGTAATGTTAGGATAGTGAGCCAAAAATCTTTTATGGAGGTAATCAAATAGCAGAAAATTTTAATTTACTTAAATATATTGTTTTCAACCTTGTGAACAGTAGTTGACATTTTTTTGTCAGTGAAACTCAGGATATTCTCCTTGTAAGTAGAGTCCTACATTCCT
Organism: Pteropus medius; assembly: GCF_902729225.1. Lineage (NCBI taxonomy): Eukaryota > Metazoa > Chordata > Mammalia > Chiroptera > Pteropodidae > Pteropus > Pteropus medius. The sequence continues at coordinate 38,932,834 of NW_024351730.1, read as the reverse complement.
CCTTCGAAGGAACAGCTATAAAAAGAGTAAAGGTTTGGGAGAAAGGAGTCCGGGTATATTTAAATCTTTCTCTCACTGTTCTCCACAGTTTTTAGCTATTGAAATCCTACTTATAAAAAAATGATAAAAAAAAAATGATTCAAGGTGATTTATGAAAAAAAAAAACAGTCTTTTCAATGGGAGGAAAAAAAACTTTAAATATATAGATAAAATGCTAAGAAAAATAAGATTAGAAAAGATAAGATAGTCAGGTGAGCGGTTAGAATATAAAATGTTTGGCATAATTCCCAGCATATTTTCTGGTAATTGGTCACGAATTTACTATTTTGAAGCTTTCAAGAGGGGAGCATGGTAAGTTACAAGATCCATGTGTCCATGAGGAACAAATATGCCCAGAAGAAGCAATGATTTCTCAATATAAAGAAGACATTTTGTTAATACAATGAACAACATCCTTAAAATAAAAACAGCAATAAGTTTGATAGAGCTGCTTCTTTTACTGTCCTTCAATGTAAGTAAATAGTATAAGGTCCTAGTATATATATATCCAGTAAAATAATTTCACAAAGATTCAGTAACACAGTCTAGGGCACAATACTTAACTGTGCTGGCGTAATCTGGGATAGATTTTGGCCTGTCTAGGGAAATGGCGTCATGCTCTTCAGAGCAGCTTCCATAAATATTTTTTTTTGCTCAATTGAGCTTTTGATAGCTAGTGAGTTAGATAATCCCTGTCAGATACCTTAAGTGCAGATATTTCAAGTTGCCAGATATATGTGAAACCGTGTGCTTTAAAAGACAGCTGAGCCTAGGGTGGGATTGTCATCCTGAGGGACCTGACGGAAGCTGTACATGTTAATAGAAGACATCTTGTCTCCACACGGAGTGGATGGAGACAGCTTCTTTTGAAGAAGCAGTTTCGAACCTGATGTAGCAAACAGACAAAATTTTTCAATGCCCTAACCTCAGATAAGCAACTCAAAATATACCATTATGTGAAAGAAACCAAATGATTGTGTTTGAAATCTAGTTTTGCCTGTGACTAGCTGTGCAGCCTTAGGCAAGTGTGTTAATATCTCCAGATTTCAGTTTCCTCTACTGAAAAAAAGAGGTAACATAAATACTTATTCTAACTACCTTACAGGTGTGCCGTGAGCAGCAAATGCAATTGCTTTTGTGAAAGTGTTGTAAATTATGCACTTCTATGTAGCAGAATTTCTCCTCACTGATAGCAGCAAGCAAAGGATGAGAAAATCTCTCTGACAGGAAATGAAAACTCTCTGAGAGCTTCATTCTATAGGCTTTAGAACACATCCAGCATTTACCATGATATTATTATTGTTGGGCTTTGAAAAGCCTTTAAATGTTAATCGTTTTTCATTACTGAATTTCTACTTAATTGCTGCTTCTGTAGCTAATTTTTGCTTTGTGTTCATTTCCATATCATCTGCAATTAATATTTACACACTGTTTGCTTAAATAGCTCAGATAACACATGAGACCTAAAGGAGTCAAAACCTTCTCTGCAAAAACATGAATCAGATTATTTATATTTATTTTCTACTATTTTCAGTTTATGTGTTTTGATATTCTCCCTTTATATAAATAAAGAAAATGTGAATTTAAACACTCTAACTTTTGGTTTTACATAGTTAAATTGTAACCATCTCTAAGTCACTACTTCCATCAATGCTTGGAAATGTTTCCAATTTCGACACTACTTCTTTCATCTTGAAAACACAAAAAGAGTCTTATCATTATTTCTTCTTTGTTTTCCATTCGCTGTTATGAATTCCACTTCACCACTTCCCTATTCATTACGTGTTTTCACCTCGCTGGGTTAATAAATTCTTTTGACACCCACTGCCCCTTCCTTCTCTTGCTATCTCTCCTCTAAGAATGGCACCCATCAATATTGCATGCCAGGGGTGTGTTTGGAGAGCTCATGTCTGACAGCTCCCAGCCCAGCAGGGAGTCTTCTCCCTTCTGCTCCAACTCAGTGATAAGAAGAAGCCCTTCTCCTTCTGCCTCAAGCACCTGCTGCTAACAGAGCAGACTGAGAGACAGATGTTTCCAACCCCCAACTTTATTGCAAGGGCCACTTGAAATGGATTCCACTTTAGTCTCCTTCCTTAAAAGTTTAATGCTCACTTTTCAAGGTATACTTGTAACTAAAAGGTAAGAGTAGTGCTCAGGAAAATGTAATCATTGCTTTTCTTTTTTAACCCTGATAGGAAAAGTAGTATTAAAAAAGCTCAGGGCAGACAATGTACTATAAACTATGATACAATAAAAGCAAAACTTTGCTCACGTTCTAAGAGAATGAATTTCAGACTGGAAGGAAGGAGGAAAAACTAGGTTAAGAGGAAATGAAAATGAGGAGCCAAGAGGATAGTAATGAGTTATCAGGCTGCCAACCTTAAGATTCCAAATAAAAGTACATTTCCAAGTACTTCAGTAACTTTAGATTTAATAAAACTGCGTTGTTATTCAGTGAGAATGGAGATTATATTAAAAGATTAAAAGGAGACAAAAATTGTTTTGATTTTCTGAATAGAAGGAAAGAAAAGCCATAGATTGGTGAGATCCTAGTAAAATGTTAGAATGAGAGAGGAAGCAGTGATAGCCAAGTTTTATTAAGGGGAAAATATGCCAAGTTTTAATTGAGTTCTCAGAACTGATGATAATAATTGTCAAAACTAAGGAATCTCTAAGATTTAACCTTGCTTGTGAGCTACCAGTTTTGTTGCCACAGTTTTGAGGATGCTGATACATGATACAAGATCCCTGGTCAGAGACAAAGGACAGTTTATTGCTCACAGCAATAGCATTATCTAGAGTGTCATCATTTTTGTGCTAGTCTCCTGAGCCCCGGTCCTGAAAGAGTGATGCAAAGAGAGTCAGATGACATCTACACACTCAGTGGTTGCGTTCCAGGAAAGGACCCCCGAGTTTAGGAAAACTGAGTATTTTATAATGGAGGGGTAGACATGTTTGCCATTTGCTCCAGAGGCAAGCACTATCCTCATCTTCCAAGGCGATTGCTAGACAATCACCTTGAAAAGATAGTCGGGAACATGCAAAACTATGAAAGATCCATGGAGAATTGTCTTCCAACAATGTTTAAAAAATAGTAACAACTGCTATCACTCATCGAGTGAGGGCATAAATATAAGCTAACTTTTATATTATGTAGTATTTAATGTGTAAATCATAGATAGACTACAGAAAAATCCATTTCAAGTGGCTGCTGCAATTATAAAGGAGTTTTATATGTCCCTATAATACCCATGTGAGTGAAATGGAAAGATGTGAACTGGACGATGTACCTTTTAATGGATTTATATTTGACTGAACTAAATAACTCAAAGTATTGATGTCAGACTGGAGAGAGGTTTCAAGTAGTGTCCTTGAAAAGATCTCTGTCTCTGCCCTATTCTTGTATTACAATGTTATCAATAATTGGAATGAGAACATAAATGGCAGGCATATCAGATTTATGGAGGATAAAAGACTGGAAGAGACAGCCAATATTTGGAGGAAAGACATAGTGTTAAGAAATAGATGACCTGAAGTTTTCCCTGAAACTATTAAGGTGAAAGTAAATAGCTAAATATAAATTTCTGTACATAGGTTCAAAAGCCATCATTGCAACCACAGAACTATAGAGACTTAGCCTAAGAGCCTTTCATGTTAAGAATACATAAAGTGGTTAGCTTTAACAAATCGCTCAGCCTTCTTGGGGCTTCATTGCCTTATTTTATAAAGGAGATGCTTAACCATATTATCTCCATCTTCCCATCTAACTCAAACCTGCTGAATAATATTTATAAATATTGATAGAGAATGATCTAAGGCAACAATTTTGAAGACATTGATAATACTATTTATTCCAAGTCAAAGAAAATAGAAGTCCCTCTGTATTGTCTACTTGAGTATTACACTCATTTCAATATACTCCACTTTAATGAAGACAGACAAACATCTATATGAAAATGAAGATAGAAATATAGGGAGAGATCTGGAAACTACGCTTTTTTAGCTGAAGTCTAAAAAATTCAGGAATTGAGTCTGAAATACAGAAGATGTTTTAGAGACATCATAACAATCTCCAAATATTTGAAAGGCTTTTATGCCAAAGTGGAGAGAAAGTAGATCAAGGATATGTGGAGAGGTGTCAGGAAGGCAGATTGGGTTCATTCTAAGTAAGAATGTTTTGCAAATTCGAGTCCATAATAGATGAGGTGACCCTCAGTAGTAGTGGACTACAATTTGGGGTGTGTCTAAAGCACTAACCACATGTCAGCGTATTGTAGAGAGGCTCCTGCTTTGAAAGGAAGGTGGTACTTGTTGACCTCGAGGGCCCTTCTGCCTCTAAAATTCTATGATTTCATGATTTCTTAAGCCACCCTATCTGACAGAAGTAGTTTTGAGTACTGTTGTTTAGAAAGCATTAGTTTGAGTCCTAGCATTACTACTGTTCGTTGTGAGATTTGGGGCAATTCACTCAACACCTTGGGACTACTTTTCCATACTGGCTTATAGCTCAGGTTCATTTACTCATTTACTTGTTGATTACAGTCTTATTGGGGAAAGAATTTAAGGCAATTTTTTTAAAAACGTGAAATAAAGATTTTGAATTTTTAGGGTTCTTTACACCCAAACTCTCAGAGTATGAAGTATACAAGTAGAGAGATTTCTTTTTAAATTGCTATAGAAATACAGTTCTATGTTCTGTCTGGTAATATTTGAAAGAGTGAATCTGTTGTATGGAGCTGGATTATTCCTGAAAATCATTTGGATGAAGTTTAGCTCTATGGTGTCCTTATTATGAAGTCATTTTTTTTTAAAGTATTTTTCAAGTTAGATCCTAACAAACACAAAAGTATTTAAAATCTTGTGAGCACAATTACAAGTATTATCAGAAAACATGGTTATGTGACCTCATAAGGACTCTATTCCTTCTCATTGCATCCTGAAAGTATCCGAACATGAATTCAGAGGAAGTTATCAAAGGCAGACTTGTGTCTGAGGGAAGAGGATCAAAGAGATGTTGGCAGATCCACTATTTATCATAAAGTCTTACACGATCAAAGTCTTGGTGTAAAGAACACGTCTTCCCATTTAGTTCTGCCTCACCACCACCATCATCCTCCTTACTCCCCCCAAAAAACCTCCAAGAAGAAATTATTTGTTCAATTTTAGGTATAAAATCTCAAAGAGTACATACACACAAATACTATGGAAATGTCAATAATGCTGTTCTCTGCTCTCCTCCTAGGCCACCCATGGAAGACACTCAGACACTTTTGACCCCTGTGGTGAGCTGTGGGCCTCCAGGAGCCCTGCTGACCCGCCCCGTCATCCTCACTACGCATCACTGCGCAGATCCCAATACCGAGGACTGGAAGATACAGCTCAAGAACCAGGCAGCACAAGGACAGTGGGAGGTGAGATTCTGTTGGAATAAAGATGGAACACGGGAGCGATTCATACAAATAAGCAGGAGCAATCATGGGAATGCTTTTATTTTCAAAGCAAAACATGGATAGAATTTTAGCTTATACTCAAAATGAAGGAGAAAGAGAGAAGAAAGGACAAAGGGAGGAGAGAAAGAAGGAAGGAGGTAGGAAGGGAGAGAGATAGACAGACAGTTTGCTGATTGCTTTATCTACTGACTGATAGACACAAACAAAATGATGGTCAGGCATAGGGAATGTGCACTTAGGAATTTTACACAATTTTCTTTTAGAATATACATACTAGATCTTGGGAAGGGAAATATGCACATATTTGTTTGTTTCTTTGCTTATGTATGTATGAATGTATTTCAAATTAGGAGATAGAGAAACATTGCACCTGGGTCAGAAAAGGTTAGGCTCTAGTTCTTCTGAACTTAAGCTAGGAAAACAGAAATGGTGCATTTTCTAAACTCCACGAGAGTGAAGAACACCCATGGCAACATGGCTCTCGATGGGTGTTGCCATCACAACTTCTTAAGGACAGTGCTTTAGGCGTATTCTGTTTTTGACATCAGAACATTTCAGTTAGTGCAAAAGGATTCCCAGTTATATTTACTACAAAGATTTTATACCTAATAATCTTTTTAAAAGTTTATATGTTTTCATTATCCTTCAAATAAACAGTATCTATTGTTTAAATGGAAAATAGCCAAGAAAAGTATTACATTTTAGGTTATTCTCAGGAAAGCATATTTCAGGAATATGTTTATCAAAAAATATCAAATATTTTTATAAACTAACCCTGAATTTTTATATAATCAATGCAAAGAAAAGTATCTGATCTGTATGTTATAATTTTTGTGATTACTTACGATATTTTTCTCTTAGAGAAAAAAAATTTTGGAAAAAATATACATAAAGATTCAATTCCCTAATATTTTAAGAAAAAGTAGTATTGAAGTTAAAAGAGCAGTAGGGCACCCCTGGGATTAACTGGAGTTTCCTTTCTATGGACATGTTCTTTTCTTAGCCACATGAAGAGATCACTCTTTACCAGAGGACCTAAGTCCAGGATTGAAGTCCAGGGATACACTTTATGTTGAGCTGAGATCAGACTTAACCAAATTTAACTTCAACTCCATTAAACTTTAAATGATTTATCTTGAAGACTTGGCAAAGTTTTACTCTCAAGTGACCCTAAATTGCTTGCATGATTCTCTGCCTAATGCCCTAATACCCTATGTCTAGGTAATTTGCGTATTAATAACAATTTGAGTAATAATAACATCAATAATAAGAAGAAAATAAAAGAAAGAGATGAGAGAGTAGAGAGATAAGGGTGATGCTTATGAAAACATTCTTATACTTGTGATAGAGACATGTGGCGTCTTGATTCTTCACCATATTGTCTAGGAGACTTTCTGTAACATTTGACGATGCTTGAGACTTGCACTCACTCTGCTAGAGAAAGCAGCTTCTTTCCAGGTGTCTTTTTGGGACTGGAATAAATGCAGAGGTACTGAACATCTATCTCTCTTTCTGGTTCAGTTTGTGCTTCATCATTATCATTGGGCAAAGGTTCAGTCGAAGAAACAATTTCATGGATGCTGTGAAAATACAGCTCTTACTAGAACTCAGATGATGTTGTAAGGTCTAACTGATAAACAACCAAGCACTCAAAGGGGCTACTTCTTTCATATCTTTGTCCAGCCCCAGGGACTCAATTTATGATGGAACATTCATTTATTTTTCGGACAAATAACCATTTGCTCACCGTGAGGCAGGCCCACTGAAATACTGCGGGAAGCAAAGTACCTATAGTTCCTGCCTCTGCAGACATTAAGTAGCCTAATGCAGAGGCTGAGTCCTGCGCACACATGCATTTTACTTCTCCCGTGTGAAATTTTCTTTTAAATCTGAATTAATGAAAAGTTGGAAGATTTCACATAAATATCTAAACTTCCACCTTCTTTTGAAAAAGTAAAGATTTTGTGCTCAGCGGGCCTGCATTCCAGCATAGCTGCGATGGGCTGAAGCCAAGCAGAGACTGAGCTCCGTAGACAGGCCTGTGCTCTGCTTCACCGCAGTCTCCACCACTTCCTACTGTCTCTTGCCCTTTCTGCTTCACCTATTCTTATTACCTGGCTGCTCTGAGAGGCTTGTGGAATTGTGACCCTTGGCTTGTGGATTCTATGCTTGGTCTTTCAGATAATTTTTTTCTGTGGTCTGAGTCATTTGGATAAATCAAAACCTGCTGGAGTTGGTAACTATTTTTAAAAATTCATCACTTCCACTTATTTTTGGTCCTTGCTAAATATTTCCAAAATTTAAAAGGATAGACTGTTTAAAAGCTTGCATGAAAATTAACAGAGAAAAATCCATGGGTGTTGCCATATTGTGCTTTTCAGAGTGCAGCCCAGATTATTGAGGAAAAATAGTGTGTTGCTTCGGAAAGTAATTAGTGGGTGAATTTGGAAGAACGTAGTAGAGTAGTATTGTATAATTCCTTAATTTTTCTAATTTTTTTTCAAAACTCTAGATTTTTAGAGGGAAAAAATTACTATGCTATAATGTCATTGAAATAAAATAGTACTTTTGGATTCAGTAAGAAATTTAGAGATCAAAACATTAAATCCTCAGAAACTCAGAGAATAAACTTAGGTATAATGAAGTTAAAAGGATAACTCATGAATTTCTTTTGGAATTTTATATAGATTCCAGTAATGTAGATTCCCGAAAGATCAAAACATGCTAAGTAAAGGACATCGAAATAAAATTATCAGCACTATAAAGACAAGGGAAGTATAGGAGATAATGATGAAGAATGGAAATAAAGATATAATAAAGCCTGAGAAAGAAAAAAGAGCAGGGGAAAGAATAATAAAACTCAGGAGAAGAGGTCCTGTTCTACCTACCACCAGTGGCCACTGTGACAGCAGGATCCTCAGTGGCTCAACCATGGTCCCTTTCCTCTTGTTCCGCAGGATGTGGTGGTAGTAGGAGAAGAAAATTTCACTACCCCCTGTTACATTCAGCTGGATGCAGAGGCCTGCCACCTCCTCACGGAGAACCTCAGCACCTACGCCCTGGTCGGGCAATCTACCACCAAAGCTGCTGCAAAGCGCCTGAAGCTGGCCATTTTCGGGCCACTCTGCTGCTCCTCTCTGGAGTACAGCATTCGAGTCTACTGTCTGGATGACACCCAAGATGCCCTGAAGGTAAGTGGCTCCTGCCTGACCTGCCCTTTTCACCTTCACATCGAAGGCAAGGTTTGATGTGGCTACACACACTTAAAGAAGGTGTGTTTGCATGTGTGTGCCCAAGTTCATGAACACAAGTGTTTGGCCCCAAAAGATGCAGTTAAAAGAAATATTTCTCTGAGGCCATGCTGATAAATGAGCTATTTCCATTATGCTGATTCTTCCCAAGGGCTACTTTTGTTTATTTTCCTTGATTTCCTCTAATGAAAAATTTAGAAATGGAAGAATTTGGCAATGAGACCTATGGATGGTAACTAATCTGCTTCCATGTTTATCTCAGCTGTGTTCTTCCTATAAACGGAATTGGCGTAATTGCTCACACTGTATGTTCCTCTTGTGTGCCACTGCATTTATATGCTTTCCCATTCTTTTTATGAGGACTGCGAGGGAGAGTGTTAGCATTTGACAACAGGCTGCTGCTTTGCAGAATAAATGAGCTTAATTCCTGGTGCTATTATTGCCATTCATTTTATCTCATTTGAAGCTTTAAAGGATATAGTAAGTGCCTCTGAAGAAGTTACAATCTAGAAGGAGGGATAAAAGAAGCACGCCAAGGACTAGGAGACAAGTCAGAGTGTGATAAATGCTATAGATGAATGCAAAGTTCCATGAAAGTTCAAGAGAGGGAGGCATCTTATTATTTTAAGGAAATCTGAAAAGAAGCTAACATTTGATATTTGCCTTAATGGAAAATACAGTTTGACTAGCAATAACGGGAAGAATACAAGATTTCTAGGTGAAGGGAACAGCATGAAGAAACACAGAGGGAACAGTAAATACAGTTACTATACAGGCATATTACTTCCAGTAAGCTTAGAATGATTGGAGTTTTATTGAGATGGACCTTGACTGCCAGAGAGAGGAGTTGAGATTCAGTTTCTTGAGTTAATGGAGAGTCACTGGAGAGATTTAAACAGAAGAAGACATGATTGGAAAAATGTATTAGAAATAGGCTGATGTCAGTGGAAAGATAGAGTCAAGTTAAGAAGAAAAGCATAGTAGAGCTGGAGTGATGACGGGCATGAGAAGAGTATAGTTACGAAAGGTCCTGTTCAAGTAGCTCTTGCAGGACCTGGTGACTAACACTGAATGGGTGGAGGAGAAGATTAAGTCTGCCTCTGAGTAACGGCAACAAATGCAAGGGGGCAAGTAGCTTTGGGGTGTGGATATAATGCCTGTGCTTTGGGAAGATTAAGTCAGAGCTTTGAATTAGATATCAGGACAAAGATGCCCAAGGAACAATTAGAAATATGGATGTGGCTCTCTGAATGGAGAGCAGATCCTGAGATAGAGACTTGGGAACCAACTATATAATATTAATATTTGTCATTTGGCCATAGTGGTCAGAGAGAATATCAAGGGAGAATAGGGGGAGAAAATAATTTTTAAAAAATAATAAACATTACTGAAAACTTCCTATGTGCAGGACAAGATTCTAAATATTTTTTAACTCATATAATCTTCATGACAACCCTGTAAGATACCATTATCCCCACTTTATAGATATGCAATCTAAGGCACAGAAAGTTTAAGTTGCTCTAGGTCACATAGCTATTGAGTGGAAAGTTCAAGCTTCGTACCCAAGCATCTGGCCACAGTCTGGACTCTCCAGTACTAAAGTGGATTTTTCAAAGAGCCGCCCTCTAGAGCAGCAGTCCCCATTAGATTCTGTTATGAAAATCTAATGCCTGATGATCTGAGGTGGAGCTGAGGCAGTGATGCTAGCGCTGGGAAATGGCAGTAAATACAGATGAAGCTTTGCTGCTCACCTCCTGCTGTGCAGCCCAGTTCTTAACAGGCCATGACCAGTACTGGCCCATGGTCTGGGGGTTGGGGACCCCTGCTCTAGAGCATAGAGACCAAGGAGAGCCCTGCCATGACAAGAGACAAGAATGGCATCCAGCAAAGGAGCTTTAGAAAGATGAGTTCCCAAGGAAGGAAGAAGAGAAGTGGAAGAAAAATGTGTCAAGGGAGCCAAGGGAAGCAATTTTTCTGAAAATGGAGGTATTTCATTCTGGACTTTCCATCCAGAGAGTATTTCTGGGTCATGAAAACTAAGTTGCAGCTTGGGTCCATGGAGCAAATGAGATAGAGTCAGTCGCTAGATATATTTTTGATGGTCGAGCCTATAGGAGTTTCTGATGTTGAATAAATGAAGTGAACACACAGCTCTAGTGTAAAGCCTAAGGTTATTTCTTTTATATCTTTGCAAATGTGATACTTCTAAGGCACTGTCAGGATAGAAATCATCCCTGGCTTAAATTCTTCTTAAGGAAAACTGTATTTGTAGAGGATCCACGTGATCCGATTAAGGCAAATCTTTTTAACAATTCCAAGAGTCATTGCAAAAAGCATACTGTAGACGATCTTATATCATATTTGAAATATTTGGTACACATATTTTATACTCACACACATAGTTCTTATACTTAGATATTCTTGAACTTTCTTCCTAATAGACACACACAAATTCATGAAAAAAAAGTAATGTTTCATAAAATGATTTTGATTATTTTAATTAGAGGCCAACACCGAGAGAGACTGATGTACAGGTTTAAGCAGCGAAAATAATTCAGGAGCAGTTTGTATTGTGGTCAGTGCTTTCTGAATAGACATTTATAAATTCTCAGTATCTGGGGATCCAGGCACTTAGCCTGAAACAAATGTGAATAATGGATAAGGCTTTCTTGCACCCCATGGCCTTTTAATGCAGAAATACCAAAATTCTAGTTATAAGTGAATGACCTATCCAGCTTACCAAAGAGATAATTAGTTCTGGCCAACACTGCCTCACACCCATCCTTGAATTGGAACCTTGGGGCTGATAAATTCAGAAAAGCCCTTCATTACCTCAGTTCGGCCTTTTTGGCACCCCACCTACTAATGTGCCTTACTGGTCTCTTTCCCTTCTCCCTACTTCTCTAATCTCCATTATCCATAAATACTATCTTTGGCATCACCCCTTCCAAATATCTCCCCTTCTTCAGGTCCACCCTACTCCTCACTCATACTCTTCCCAACTCAGTAGTTCTGTATTCCACACACAAAGGAAACAGTTGGAGAACTTTAAAAAAGACCAACTCCGGGATCCCAACCCAAAGGCTCTGATCTAATAGGTCTGGGTATTGGTTTTTGTTTGTTTGTTGCACTTCCTGGGTAATTCTATTGTGTAGCCAAGATTCAGAACTATGATCCAAAACATTTTTACAGATCTTTTTGGAACTTTATTCCTATTAAGGACAAACTTTCCTATATCCTCAAATCATTTTCTTCCCCATTCTTTTACTTGTTCACATTAACCACAACTGGAACTTCCAAGTAACATGGCATCCCTCACGACCATTGCAGTGAGGACCACACCCTCTAACAACAAAGCCAAGAGGAAAAATGCCAATGGTTCTCATACCCCATAACCATTCCTGGTGCTTCACTCTACTTCCCAGTTTGTTCTCTGCTCCGTTATTCTTTATTCTGTTACTGTGTTATTTATTATGCATTTCAGCCCCTTAGCGCACAATCCCCTTAGTATATATCCCCACCTTAGCAGTACCTGCCTCATGGTCTTTCTTTCCACTCATTTTATTCCCAGCATCCTCTCAAATTCAAAATCACCACTTAATCATGGTTCCTTTGCCCAAACTTATTCTAGTAGACTTCACATCACCCCACATTATCTATCCACCAGGGTAGACACACTCTAGATTTTATCCTCATTAGCAACTGCATCCAACTCTGCTTGCTGAGATCTCCACCTGTCAACCACCCACCCCTCCTCTAACCATAACCATCTGACTTTCTATCTCTCATACACAAAGATGCATGCAAGCTACACTTTGTTCTTAAGGAAGAACTTCTTCAACCTTTTGTGTTCTATTCCACAAACCCTCATCTGCTCTTACCCGTATATACAGGGAGCTTACGCCCACTCTGAAATCTCCCATCTGAAGCTGCTACAGGTTTTTCTGATTCCCATAACTAAAGACGACCTCCATTGAACAAGCCCTCCACTTCTACTTCCAGGCTGTTGAGTTGCTCTAAAAAAATCATAAATTTCTAATTGAGTCTATTGCACTCTCAATATATTTATTATAAGCTGTGCTTCCTTTGTTTCTCCACAATCCTTTCATTTCTCTGCTTGACTCATTAAATTTCACAGAGCATTTCTTCCATATCTCTCCTGCTCTCTCAAAGTCCCTAATTGTGTCACAGCCCCTTCATGGTTAGCAACGACCTAACTTCTATTGTACCACCCAAGGGACAATCCCTCAGCTGTTGTCCTTTACCCTTGAAACCTTTTTTTCAGCCTCTTCTCATCTAACCTGGGCTCTGATGAAAAGGATTTCTACTTCCTTGTTTGTGCTTTAATTCAATTTCTATGCCACCTCCATCTCCAGCATGGCAAATGATGCCCTAGAATCGGTCTCCATAGACTTGATATGTTCTTATAGCTACTGTACTGGGGATTCTTTCTGAACTGTAGAAAGCCTCCAGAAGGTTGCACTGGGACAAAGAGGGAAGCCCAGTGGAGCACTTATTCTCAGGGCTCAGAACCGCACAGTCCGGAGAGCTATTAGAAAAAAAAACGATGTCTGGAGTTGAACATAGAGAGAATATTAATTCTCACTTCTTATCATATGTGCTTATATTGTCCATGTGGATGGAGGGGAAAAAAATAGGTACCACCATATCAGTCTCAAGCATTCCTACATCTCCCTACCCACCTCTTTGAGTTCAATTGCTTTCCTAACAATTTCTCTGAGTTTGTTAAGCCTGAGGGCAAAAGTGGTCGCCCAAAAGCTGTGTTTAGCCATTGGGAAGCACTGATGTAGAATTAGAATGCTAGGCAGTGACTGCTGTAGTAAATGTCAACACTGCTGGGAGACAAAGGAATTATTTTATACATCTTTCAGATGGGTTTCTTTTTGTGCATATGCTGGAAGAAGTGGTGGGAGCCATGTGCAAGTTGAGTTCACATAAAAAGATAAAGATGCTAAGAATTCCGAAAGTAGTTTAGAACCAATCCCACTTTCAGAAAGAGAAGTCACGCTATTGAAAAGATTGTGTTGGGTGTTATCACAGCTTTTCTCCTTCCTTTCTCATCAGGTGATTAAATTAAGAATATTGATTTTTCACTCCAATCTTAATATAAATAGACCAGAAATTAATAGAGAACGAGGTTATATCTGGGGTACGTTTAACACTCTAGGAGAAACATACATCTACATGGAAATAAGTAATTTCTGTCCCGCTATGCTAATGGCACAATTTATGAGAATTCTCTTTCATAATATAGGGATTTATTCTGAATTCTCAGATTCAGAACCTAAAAGAGAAGTTACTTGCATACAATCTGGGCAGTATGTTTATTGAGTTACTTGCATACAATCTGAGCAGTATGTTTATTGAATGCAATATAAACCAAGTAATATGTGTTAACATGAGCTGGCTTTCTTCATGTAGTCATTTGGCATGGAGAAGAGTCTTCTTTTCATTTATTCAGTTTTCACATACCCTAATCTAGGCTATAGTATGGTGTAGTAATGCTGTGAAGTATCATATTTTGTGAAAAAATAGGAGAAAATTAAAGTAACACTGAAAAATAAAGAAAGTAGGAAATCTGGTTAAGAATTGTGTGATACTCAGTTTTGGCGGGGCTGCATTCATAGACAGTCAAGTGGCCAGTAAAAAGTTTAATTTTCATCCTGCCACCTGGCACCTTCCTTACCAGTGTCCTTCTGATGCCCCCACCAGGGTAAACTGTGACTCTACTGAACCTAGAACACCTGAGGCCTTCTTCTTCTTAGGTTGCTAAGGCTGGCCCTCTATCGAATTGCCCCATAAACCATATCTTTTCTTCCAGTTTTTTCGAACAACCTCAAAACGAGCCTGACCTGTGTTTATACTTTCAGAGTCCTGGTCTCTATAATTACAGTTGGCCCTTGAACAACACAGGGGTTAAGGGTGCTGACTCCTGCACAGTCAAAAATCCACGTATAACTTTTGACTCCTTAAAAACTTCAGTTGTCCCTCAGTATCCACTGGAGATTGGTTCCAGGACACCAGCAGATACCTAAATCCACAGATGCTCAAGTCCCTGATATTAAATGGTATAGATCAGTGCATGTAGTCAGTTCTCTACATCTATGGATTCCCAAAGAGGATTGAAAATAGTTTTCGATACACAATTGGTTGAATTCAAGAATACACAGGGCTGACTGTGTATTTGTTGAAACAAAAACATTTATAAGTAGACCTGCACAATTCAAACCCATGTTCTTCAAGGGTTACCAATAAATTAATATATTCATACATGTAACACATGTATTAGATATTATCAACAAGAAGTGTGTTAAAGGCTAAAACTGTTTTTCCTGATGAGTATATGGAAGGATGTGGTGTGATAGGAAACTTGTGTCAGGCTGGCTGACTCAATTGGTTCTACCACTCATTAGTTCTGTGATCCTGGTCATTGAACTTGCTTCTTTGGACAGTCATTTAGTTGGCATCAGGGACCCTTAGAAGATTCAAGAAGATCATAGTTATTAAATTTCCTGGCACAAAATAGGTACTTGATAATGTTAATTATCCTTAGATGGGAATTTAGATAATACTGGCATTTTGAAGATAATGACTCAATGAAAATATCAACTCTAATTGCAGTCTAAGTGAAGGGCGAGTTTCAGGTTTGGTAGCAGGCTAGTTGGTCAGCCATTTAGGGCAGGGATCTTTTGGGTGCCTCTAAATATACTCCATCTTTCTCACCTTCTCATAAGGTGATAGGGCCCTGGTCCTGTCACATATTTTAGAAATAACTTGCCACACTGAATTTATTATTTAAGAGAGAAAGAAAACAGAGAAAATAGAAGTTGTAGTGAGCAGAATAATAGCGCCCCCCAAAGATGTCTACACGCAATGTTCAGAACCTGTGAATGTGTTACTTTACCTGGCAAAGGGATTTTGCAGAATTCTTCCCTAGAGCCTCCAGGAAAGAAGGCAGCCCTATCAACACCTTGATTTTAGCTCAGAGTTAGGCTTCTCATCTGCAGAACTATAGGTTATAAGTTTTGCTGTTTAAAGTTTCTAAGTGTATGGTAACTTATTACTGAAGAAATAGAAAACTAATGCACAAGTTAAAAAAAAGAACATGTTATGAGTGAAAAGAAATACAAGAAGACTTCAGAAGTTCTAGAACAACCTAAAAAATCCTATTCCTGATACGTAGATGTGAGAGATTATCTTTTCCTTAGAAGTGTGCCCAGAGGTGGACAAGTGACACAGCCACTTCCTTGAGTGTTACCCTTTGGCATTTTGCTTCAAAAGTGTCACAAACCACCCTGACTAAGCAGGCTGTAAGTGGCAGCTCAAACCAAGCATCCATGGCGGCGGCAGCTGTGGGAGCAGCAGGCAGAGCCCTAGAAACTGAGTGACTTGACGGGAAATGTTTGCACATGGTCATTGGAGTCCAGCCTTGTTATTATTAGGGATGAAGTATGGCAGACAAACTCACGGGGAGAGCAGAGCTCCCCAGCGTGAGCACGGGAAGAGAAAGTAGCACAGCCAGGCCAGATGCCAGCAGTGATGACCAGAGCCAGATGGGAGAGACCGGCTGACAGTCAGATGTTCCCCACAGCCAGCTCTGCAGCCTGAGGCCTGAGGCCAGAGGAGGAGTTGGCTCATGGGGAGCTGAGAGCAATGTGGCTGAAAAGCTGGCAGGGAACAAGGGAGAAGGATGGCGCTCCCTCTGGCCTCTGCTTTGGAAGAGTACAGGCCCACAGCCGCGATAACGACAGTGGTGACAGCCTTAGTAGGAAAGAGAGAAATTTCTCATCCCCAAACGACAAGGGCAGGTTTCAACACAGAATGAAAGCATGAATAGGAGCAAAGCAAGCTCCATAAAATCTGATAGGAGATGTGATTTTTTTAAACACCAGTTAGCACAGCCCTTGAAGGTCAGTCATTTGAGATTTAACACGCGTGGCACATTGAATGCTTGCCAGTTTGTTCTTTGTGCCTCCAGAGCCCTGTGTCCATATGGCAGACACATGGGGAAGGTGGGCATAGGTCTTGACTGTACAACTCAGCCTTTGGTGCTTGGTCCAGTGCCCTAGACAGAGCGTGAGTGTGGGTCCCTCTCCACAGAGCAGTAGAGCCTGGCCAAACAAAAACCCCTTGGAGGGCAAGGCTGGCCGCTACTTCATTTACTGCCCTTTGTGCTCTCACCTGTGGGGAGTGATCTTAGTGGTTTCCCCACAATAACTGACTCTACCTGTTCAGGGTCCTGGCACCATCCCCAAGCTCCTTGGCAGCACTAAATACAGTCGATTCAAGGCTCTGTTTCTATCAAGAATAAAGAGTGCACAGACAAATCACATCCAGACAATACAGAGAAAGAAGCAAGACAAAATAAAACAAAGGATTGATTTAACCTCCTCCAATGTTCTCTACCAGAAGAGATTTTAATGAGTTATATGAGATTTAAGTTTAATCGTTTGTATCTGGTCGATAAGATTTCTAATAAGAAAAGGAAAGGAGCAATAGGAGAGATGTCTGAGGGAAAACAAGACAGAGACAGAAAAGGAAGCTAAAGGCTAGATAACCCACAGATAGGATGTCACCTTTTGAGAAACTGGAAACTAAGACAAGTGCCCTGAGGAAGAAGAAGAAGGCACGATTCAGAGCAGCAGTGTGAGAGAGGAGGCAAGTTCCAGAGCAAGAGGAAGGTGATCAGAAGACAAGAGTGTGGAGAAAGAGCTGGAGTCCCAGCATCTCACATAATTCCCAGCGCGAAGTCACTGCTTTGCACTCGGGCAGACACTGGTCATAGTCTTAAACACACATTTCAGGCATCTCGCTGTATACAGCTCTGTCGCCTGGGGGCTCTCCTGTGCACTGTTTTTTGAGACTGAGACTTAAGGGAAATTTGCCCAGGCTGGAAAGAACTGGAGGAGGAAGAAGAACAAGAGCAGCAGTGGAGGCAGAGGCGGTCTAACCCTGGCAGTAATGCAGATGCAGAGTGAAACATTCAGGGGCGAGGAAACCAGAGTGTAGGAGTTGTCCGGCTCCTCCCAATCGCCTTGCTCTGTCAGGCTTAATGAGAGACGAGCCTGTCATCTCAGAGCCTGGGAGAGCTCTGGGTCCAGGCCAGAGGGGCTCCCTTTGTATGCACAGGCCTTTAAAACAGCTTGGATTTATTGTGGCTCTTAAGTGACCCAGGCTAATGGCTTGGCATGGATAATGTCTTGGTTTAATTGGTTATTGTGAAAGCTGCTTGTTACTACTGTGGAATCCCTTGTCCCTGACTTTCGAGCAATCCCTCACAGGTTCCCTAAATCAATACAGCCCCCACTCAGGGCCACGCAGAAGCCAGTGTTGGGGCAGACACTGCTCTGGGGAAGCAGTCATCTCACAGGATTGCACAGATCCCCACGGGCACCAGGCTCTGATGCATGGGGCCCTGCTCCTGGTGACATGATGACTGGGGTTCTTGTGTGTGTTCCAGTGTAGCAATGGGCTACAGATACCTCTGTTGATAACCGACCCTCGAGAGAATCTTTTCAAGGTTAACTTAAAAGGATGGAAATGAAATTGACAAAGGAAGTCAGAAAGGCACCCCTTCTGTAAAAGCCGAACGAACTCATCAGAGCACCAGGTAGAGTCGCCCAGAGCCAAATAAGGTACTGAGGTGGGAGTGCTGCCAGGGGGAAGACAACCTTTGCAAAGGAAGGTGACATTTATATTTCTGAGAACAAAGAGCCTAGATGATCCTAATTCCTCTATGGCATTTCCTTCCAAGGTCACGATATTTTTCTTAAGTCTTCCTAAATCTTTTGACCTTAAATATATTTTGTTCCTGTTCTAAGGTGTGTGAAATATCCTAATTGTTGGGATCCAAAAGCAGCCTGTCAGGAAGCTGTCTCAGAGCTGAGCACACCATGTGGGGTTACGTGTTTATATGTTGGTCTCCCTGCCATGGTCCGTGAGTGGTTTGAAGCAAGGACAGGGACTTACTTGTCTGTGTGCCCAAGAGCCTGACATGGTTCCTGGCAGAGCATTTGTGTTTCATTGATGCTGAATGAATGCTCCCAGGAAGATTAAGGAGAAAAAAGCATTTAACTGTGAAGTTATATCTTATTGATTCATACATTTATTATTTTTATGTTCTCTTATCTGTATCACCTGTATAATAACCAAAATGATTACATATAAAAGGAATTTTGAAAATCAACCTTTTGAAATACAAGTTACAGTATTTGTAAGGGGGATCAACTACAAAGTACCTGAAATTTTACTTAAATCACACCAAAATGGAATAAAAGCCCGATTAGCCTGTCAGGTGGGCTTGCTTATTCTGTCTTCTGACACAAAATTTATATATGGGATTTGTTGTACGTGGAAAGTCATTTCCAACTCATGCATGATTTTACATGATTTTAGTTGTCAGGAGTTGTTTTGTTGATTGATTGTAATATCTTTAATTTGCACTTTAATATTTTTAATTTGTGCTTTGGTTATCATCTTCTTTATTTTGTTGTTTCCTTTAAGTTGAACATCCTGAGTGTGATGATACTAGTTGCTACTTTTCCAGAAAAAAAAAAACAGTTAAATTTCAGTTTGGTAAGGATTCTTTTAACTGAGTCATTACTTCTAGGCTGATTTCTCCCAAAGGTCCTAGTGAGAGGAGAGCTGCCCAAGTCACCAGTCTTCAAAATGAAGATACACACTCCAGGCCCAATGAATCTATGGGACAAAAAAAGAAAACATTAATTCTTATGTTTGCCTTAGCTTGTGCTTTTAACTTTATATTTTATAATGTAATATATTAATATACTAATGTATTATTATAGTTCTATAATTTAGAAAGAAACATTCAAAATGCATGCACAGTTTTTTAACTGATAGGCCCACTCAATCACATATGTTTAGAGACCTCTACTCGAAGGTTGGATGCATCCTGATGGGCAGTTTATCTTTTACCAGGGTTCATGTCCAATTGAAGGGGAGAAAAAAGTCAGGTTTCTCTCAGTTCTCCGCACCTTTTGTGTCATTCCTGGTTGGTGACAGGAAGAGGAGCTTAGGAATATGGAGAGAGTTTGTTCTCTGGCTCAATTGTCTAAAATGGCACTTTACTTGGGACTTTCTCTCAAAAAAGGGCCCAAACCAGCCCCGTCTCTTTCCCCACGAGGGAGAACTCTTTACTATGACTTGAGGTCAATGCCAAAGCCATTCATGAGCTGACTCCAACCTAGACTTTGCACTCAAATTTCTTGACTTCAAGGTCATGGCCAATAGACAATTTAAGTTTTTTTTCCAATGATCCTCCCTGCCAAGAAAACTGACAATGCTTTTATATCCTCTGGCAATCTATGTTGATTGTGGGAATGGGGTGTGGATTATACATCGTTGGGTACAATTACCTCCCGGAATGCAATGCATCTTCTTTCAGACATCCCAGGGAGATAATTTGGACATAATGAAGATCTATAGTAATCAGATAATTACTATCGATTGCTCTTTAGACGTCTTGATGAGGTAATTAGGGTATACTGGAAAGAAGCTGGAATGGATTGATTGGCATGACTGTAATCTCAAAGATTTCTAATTGTGTTTCTTTTCTTCTAATGGCTTATAAACAAACATCATTTTAGCTTTAGAATTTGTCAGGTGCCAGGTTCACTGGGAACATCAGCTTTCTCTATTATGCTAACTAGACACTGAACATGAACATGATCAACATAAGCTCATTATGCCCTTCTGCTGAAGCAGAAGAAACTCCAATTAACCCTCACTTTTCTTATTCATCTTCATTTCCACATGGCCAGGTTCTTGTCCAGGAATGGAGTATGAAGTGTTGTGGGAGGGTGTTCCATGAAGAACATGTGTGACTCTGGGTTAGGTGGATCTGTATGGCCTACTAGGGACCCTCAGAGCCTCCTGATCTGCAGGCACAACAGAACCAGAGCACAATGACACAACATATGTGTCCAGGTGGCCAACTGACTGGTTGGGGGCTGGCTGGCCGCTCAGGCTCCTGTCACAAGTAATAGCCACTCATCAGCCAGCAATGTTGAATACTCTCAACGTCAATATTCTCAAGCAGCTGGACCATGCTCATCTCTCCGTCAACATGTTATTTTTGCCTCATCTCTTCCATTAGACACTAATTAGAGGAGTCCCTGCCTGAGACCACATTCCATATTATCCTATATTTCCTACACCTTATAGGACCTTTCAACAGCTTGCATTGTTCAGAACAGTGGCCTGACTCAGAGATGATGGATGCTGACAACTGATCACTAAAGAAGCAGCTTAAAATGAGCTGTTTACATCTAAGCAATGATGTTAGTGAGCTCTGCATTTACTGGACTGCAATCTGGTTCCATACTTACAGTCCTCCACTATGACCCTTCTGTACTTGGTACCCTGGTAGGTGTTCAATACATGTGTATGGAATGACCCGAATGATTGTCTGTGTTCTTGAACCCCATGCTTTTAGCTGAAATTTCACCAAGATGAAAATTGTATTTTGCTCTTATAGTTTTATAAAATCCATTATTTTCTTGAACTCCTATTTTTTTTAAAAAAAAGGTCACAAATTGTCTACATATTGAACCACTAAAACTTTTGGAGCATGAGAGGAGTCAAGTGTGTACAGGGATGGTTCAGACAGCAAAGGAGACCCAGGATATTTTATTCATTGATAACTTGTGGTTAGATGCTATTTGTATAATTGCAGCTGTATTTGGAAATGCTTCATTAACTCCGATTAACTGGCTTGAGAAATGGAAGTATATATAGAATTTGTCTTCTTTTACATCTTTGTAGTATAAATGAATTTACATAACAACTTTTTGCATCAGCCACAGTTTTTGAGAAATGAGGTGTTCTTTTTTAAATTTAATCTGAATAACTGTTTAGTTCAATATTTGGTGCTGAAAAAAACCTTCCTAATCTGCATCAGTATATTTTCTTCTAATAGAACATATAATGAGCATATTTTAATGTTTTAAAATTTTGGAATCATGAAATGGATAATTTTAAGCAAAATTTTATTCTTTTATTTCTATAGGTAAAGAAACTATGAAAATCTGAAAAAAAAATGACAAAAACACATTTAAAATTTTTATTCATTAGTTTGTTTTACCAAGTCTAAGACATGGGTTTGTCTTCTAGTTATTTGCCCCTTTCCCTAAAAGTTCACTGAAAATTTACTTACTTATCTATTTATCTATATGTCCACCTATTTTTTCTTTCATCTGGATTTTTTCCCCATTTAGGGTTCTGATTGTTATTTTTCTGTATTTGATTAAATATTTTGCTCGTCTGTCAGGAATTGCAGACTGTACTAAATTTGCCTCACACCAGTGTGATGTAGATTGCTGAAGCATAGTTGGTGGTCAGTAGGATCCAGTTCCATACAAATCGGCAGGGGCTTTATTTGGAGGGTATCAAGGCTGGCGAAGTGTATGTCACATGTTGTACAAGTTAGCAGTGTCAGAGGAGGCACAATGAGGAAACATACCCGTTTGATGAGGGAACTGACGGAAGTGATACCATTCAGTAATTTGATTTAGGTTTTGTGCATGTCATTGTAGGAAGTTTTGCAGCTTGAGAGACAGATGGGAGGACAGCTCCTAGAAGAACCTAAGGCCCTTCATTTCAAAGGCAGCACCCACAACCTGCGCCTGTCGATTCACGACATCGCCCATTCCCTCTGGAAGAGCAAATTGCTGGCTAAATATCAGGTAAGGTTCCTGAGCTGAACTAACAGCTTGGAGATTGTGCCACGAACAACTAAAATTATTTAGACATATGTTAATCTTACATCAGCACTTGTTTCTCCAAAAATAGTTTGGGATTATTTAAGATTTTTGAAAAATACTCAACACATAGTTGAAGGAATGCTCTTTTCTTAATTCTCCTTCAAATAATTGTACAATAATTGTTTTATTTTTGACAAATAAGACTTCCAAGTTCATCATTTCAACTCATTTTCTGAGTAAATGTTCTATTGAATTGATGTTTAAAGGCCTCAAAATGCATTCATAGGAAAAAAATCTAAGAACATTGTTATCCCTCATGGCACAAATTAAGCTTCAACCTTGCTAGGTTTTACTTTGAAAACTTAGAAGGAACCCCAGTTTTGAAACTGAAATAACATGAAAAAATAAAACCTGGTTAGGATTTTATTAAATAACAGCATGAAAATACTGCTCCCAAGTCTCACTAAATGTACTTGTGGAAGCTCAGGACTCTCCAGGGGCTCCCACCTCCTTTTCCATCAGTCAGCCTGCGCTCTCAGGAGGCTGTGTGATGGGATCCCTAGCTTCATACCCAGTCCCAGGAAATGCAGACACACTTGGATAAGCTGTGAAGCCTTGTTTACATGCATGCAAATCCAGCACACAGCCCAGCACTGCACCTGGACTGTTTTCGATTTCCTGATATAACTCAAAGAACATACTAGGAGCAAAGGGAAGATTTTCCAGCTCTCTTCGTATTCTCATAGGTCTAGTACTCACACATAAATTGTGGGAAACAAACCTACTAATTTGCTAACAATCTCGAGCTTCCACAGAGGTTGCATTCCAGACTCTTCTAAATCACTCAGCACTTGACCGAGATATCCAGCTTTGAACTTTCTCATTTCAAATCTTTTCTTTTGCTTTCTTCTCCCTATTTTGCAGCTGCCATAAAAGTCCACAATTTTCCCCCTTTTATGAACAATTTCCTTTGTGCAATCATAATGGAAAAAACTATTTTTATAATAATGATAATTTTATATTAATTCAAGCTAAGCCTGGATGAATTCTTACCATCTGCCAGACACTCATGGACTTTGGTTTATCTCATCTAAACCTAGCTGGTCTATGACTTCGGATCTCTTTTACTTACTCTTTCGCAGATGAGGAAACTGAGGTACAGAAAGGTTAAGTAACTTGTCAAAACCAGCAAGTAGGCGAAGGGAGAGTGTTCTAATTTGTATTGACTCCTCTGCTCTTAACTATTGTATTCACCCATTTTTTATGTATCAACCTTTTATTTCTTTCCTTTATTGACAGAAGATTCCAGGATGGGCTCTGTAAGGTGGTCTAGACTTTTAAAAAATGTATGTCTGTTAGAAGCTTGGTGCTTTTAAGCCCGAGACTTTTCTGTCGCAGCTAACCAAGTCTACGGTTACCGGCTGTAGTGTGTGTTGCCCTCCCCCGTCCTGTGCAGAGGGAGGGTACAGGCATGAAAAGGGACCGAATCAGCGCGTTATTCTTTAGAGCTTCTTTGCTTTTCCTCAGACTACCACGGCAGGGAAAACTTTTAATGATCAATGACCTGAGTGTGTAGGTTTTATTTTGAGAATTTTCGAAACAAAAAATCATTTACAATGTTTTTGTTTGTTTGTTTTGGGGGTGTTTTGTTTTGTTTTGTTTTGTTTTGTTTTGTTTGTAAATGAGAGACAAGTGCCATACTGGTTAGGTGTAGATTCTAGAAGCCGACTCCCTGAGTTTAAACCTCAACTCTGCCACTTACTACCTGTGGGACTTTGGCTTATTTATTTAATATTTCTGGGCTTTTTCATCTGAAAGGGGTTTGGGATGTACTTATGGATAGACCTGTTGTAAGGATTAAATATGGTAATATATGTAATACCGAGAAGAGTACTTGGCAGTCCAGTGTCTGACAGTTACTTCTAATATTAGTCTCTCATTTGTGGTTAACACTTCTATATCCTTTAGGAAATTCCTTTTTACCATATTTGGAGTGGGTCTCAAAGAAACCTCCACTGCACATTCACTCTGGAAAGATTTAGCCTGAACACGGTCGAGCTGGTTTGCAAACTCTGTGTGCGACAGGTGGAAGGAGAAGGGCAGATCTTCCAGTTAAACTGCACCGTGTCAGAGGTAAGGAGCTCTTGTCTAGACATCTCAGAAATCAGGTGAGAGAAGGATCGTGGGAAAGAGAGAGAGTGTGGAGAATAAAGATATCTCAATATAGGCCACATGGGGAGTCCTGAAAAGCTTTCTATAGGTCCTATTTGTTAACAGAAGACTTTTAATGAACACAGGGAGCTAGATACATAAAAGAATATAATGGGAATCCTTTTTGAAAAATAAGTTCTTCATTTTTTATGACGAATTTAAGGATCACGTTCCAATTTTTTACAACAGATCTGAATTCCAAGCATAAGATTCAAGTAACGTGAGCATGGAGTAACTTTTCCCAAAGCATCCTTTGATGTGCTACATGGCCGACTGCTCCACCTCTCCTCCCTGTCCCCTTCTTTCCTCAGGGAACTCGCCTGTGCCTAATCCTGTGCTGCTCAATGGGGTGGAGGAAGTGAGACCAGCCTCTGACCTCACCCCTCCTTTTTGCTTCTCTTCCTTTTTCTCCTTGGTGAAAGGAGGAACCTCTTGGTCTCCTTTCTCATACATCATTCTCCAAATATAAGAAGATTGTCAGAGACAGGGGATGGAGGGCAGCAAAACGAGTGAAGGGGGTCAAAAGATACAAACTTCCAGTTCTAAAATAATAGGTCCTGGAGATGTAATGTACAGCATTGGGACTATAACTAATAATATTGTATTGCATATTTGAAAGTTTCTGAGAGTAGATTTTAAAAGCCCTTATCACAAGAAAAGAATTGTAACTATATATGAGGACAGATGTTAACTAGACTTACTGCGGTGATCATTTCACAACCTATACAAATATTGAATCGTTATGTTGTACACCTGAAACTAATATAATATTACATGCCAGTTATACCCCAATAAAAATAATAATTATGAAAATAAATGTCCTTTTCCCCGGGGTGGGAAATGTTCCAGAAATAGAAGTAAAATCTACAAATTTTTCCCCTAGTGGCCATCACTTTGCCTTTCTCTGCTGTGATCTTCACTCACTTCAGTTGGGCATTTTTATATGTTCCTATTACAGAAATAACCATGAGCACTGCTATTTAAAACCTCTCTGTACAGAAGGAGGGGGTGTGCATGAACTTATCGGGTACCTTGGACCCCAAGGCTATAATCTGAACAGTGAAAACTCTTCACGCTGTTGGAACAAAGGAAATAGAATAAGCAAATGGTCACAGGCCGTGTCTTCTGACGCCTTGAGGAGTTCAGCTCCATGCTGTTTGCTGAGCTGCAGATCACAGGATTGTCGTATTTTAAAACTACAGCGGGACAGCATGTGATTTAAAAGTCTACTTCCACGCTGTCTCAAGCACAGTGACGAATGAAATGTCAGGGTGTTCAGTATGTCTCACTCCACATGTTGTATTTAAAGACTGTCTTCCTTAGCAAACCAAGAGGGGAAGCTTGTCAGCCCCATGACGCTTCATCCTTCTTTCCCACAGCCTGCCGAGGTGCGGTCATCATTTCCTCCTGTAGCTTCATGAGACTTTTGACTCATAAACAACTTTAGTCACAGATCCTGGTGACATTCATAAGGAATGATCTCGGTGTCAGGGTGCCATGGCAACCGCCAGGCCTTCCTGAGGCGCAGGCCCTATCTCCCAGGCACACAGCACCACCCCTGCTGGCTTCGGAGGGTGTTTTCACTTTCCGGGCCCAGCAGGTCCACAAAGTTCAATAACCACCCAGCTCCAGTGACAACAAAGGCTGTGGAATTTTGGAGGGGGTGAGGAGGTCTGCTCCTTTGATGCCTGCTTTCTGTTCAGCTGAATGTTTGCTGTGTGATGAAAAGGTGGATCAGATGCGGGCGAGAATGAAAGAGCGCTGTTGCGGGCTCTTTCCTGCTCGGTCCACCGCCCCCTCATTGAGAAGAGACAGCTTTGCGTAGTATAATCACAATTTAAGGACTTTCATTCTTGTGCCAACATAGAGATGATTTCTCTTGCAACTTGGTGGCAGTCAGCTCAGAGAGGCCATCCCTTCAGTCTTGTCAGAGGCCTTTGCCCATGTGTGATGACAGACAAGTACCTTTAACAGAGGGAGGGGCAGAAATGACTGGAGTCAGATGACTTCGGGGATTAAGGGGCACTCTGCTGCTTTTACTTCTGGGTCACTGAGTCCCATCATTGTTGTTAGCATTTGAATGTGATGCATGTGGCCCACAGAGGGGGAAAGTGGAGGGCTGGGTTCTGATGTTGGGGAGGGAGGCTCAGCTCTGAACACTTGGCTCTGGTGAGCCCCAAGACCCAGATCCTCATCAAAAGCTCTGAGGAGGGGTACACTGTGACTGACAACCTATAATGAAACAGAGAGAAGGCTCCATTTGTGCTGTCTTTCTTCGGCATAGGGCTCCTTCTTAGGTCACCGGGCAAGCTGGCGGGTGGGCTGGGGTGGCAGTTCCAATGTCTTGTCTCCTAAGAACAAGCTGGCTGGTCAAGAATGTGCTGTTGCCCCTCCCGCCAGCCACCCACCTCCCAAGGCACTCACCAGCAGTCATTTATAAAGTAACATGGCCCTTGCCCTCTCTAGTCAGACGAGGACCTGTTGCCCCCAGGGAGACCAGGCTGTGCTTGACGTAGACCATGGCAATGTCACGAGCCAGCCAATTGTTCCTTTCTGGGTGCCTCAGCCAGAGATTCCTTAACTAGAAACAAAGCCTTGAGTCCCCACAGAGAAGCAGTTTAAGAATAAAAATGTCTGATGAGTATGGGCATGAAAGAATCTCAAAATAGAAACGATATTAAAAGTTTTTTTGTTTTTTTTTTTTTTAGAGGGATGGGGGAGTAATGATGGGAAAACTACTCATCACCACCAAGAGACAAAAATGGTGTAGAGAAAGTAACTTATCACCTCTTCAGGCCTTCTGTTTAGTTTTAGCTATAGACAAAGACTTTATAACCCCTGTTAATTATTGCCACATGACAATATGGTGTACACAAATAATAATATTAAAAATGTATTAAGTAACATCACTCTGCTATAGCCATCCCATCTATTGACCTCTTCAGTTTTCTATAATCTGTTCAAAATGACCACTGGGAAAATCTAGTTTTTCTAATTGAGTCAGAATATGGGAGTGGATTGTTGATTCTACTGTAGAGTGAGTACTGAAAATCTGTGCCATCACATACAGCAGCTGTTGGTTAATGGTGAAAAATCATATGTTTAACTAAGGGACTCATAACATCAAAGACAGATGGTACCAATATCATAAACAATTATTGTAATAAGCAGTCTGTGAGAGTAAACTCTACTTACTTCTACCTGGAAGTAAAGGAAGAACTAACAGCGACTAAAATTACTACATGAAATTTAAATGTAAATGTAGAGGTATATTTTTCTTTTACCTCCAAGGCTACTGTCATCCATCTGATAAGAGAGATAAGACATTATGCCTTATTGAGCTTGTTTCATCCACACAGAGGTAAACAGGCACAGTAGCCAGGGCTGGAGAGCCAGCACTGGAAGGCCTACGTGAAGTGGTGGTGGTTCTATATTCATTAGAAGGATGACAACATGCACATGCGAGCAGACCTTCCTGAGAGAGAGGCTTTCCTACCTTTACTTGGTCTATACTTTCAGGATTTAGCAGTGAGAAGAGCCATACTTGTAGCTACATTTCATTGTAAGAAAGGCCAACACACTAACACTTCTGTTAGAAACTGATTTCAGCCCCTTTTGTACTAGGAAAATATTTTCTCTCATTTCAACAAGTATGAATTGAGTAGCTTCCATGTGCTGAGTATCACAGGGATTCTGAGGAGGATAAAGATATTCTCATCTCCAAGAAATTTGGGAAATCAGAGGAAGTAACTCATAAACATAACCAATATGCATAGGGCTCACTACAAGGACTGCAGAAATGCTGTAGAAGGTCCTCGGGTTGATGGCTTTGGGTGGGTTTCCTCAAGGGAGGCTCAGGGGACATGCTTTTGGTCCAGACTGAGGGGTTTGCCTGACAGAGATTAAGAGAAAGGGCAAAGGGACACTCAGAGGTCGATCTGGAAAAAACAGCGAGTGGTTTGTTCTGACGAGAGTTTGATGTTGAGGCAACCTGAGAAAGACAAGGGTTGGGTCGTCAGGTGGTGGGAGCACATGGGTGTGAGGCCCCTACATCATGTCAGGCCTGGCTCTGCACTTTGCAAGCATCATCTCTGGGGCCTCATACCAGCCAACAAGGCAGATGGTGCAGATATCCCTCACTGCTGGATTAAACATTGGGGTTCCATGTGGTAGGAGGGGCATTTAGCATTTCTTAATAAGAGAGAGAGAAGAGAAACATCAGCCTGGCACTTTGGGAAGATCGATGTGGCAGACGGGGATGGATCACATGTAAGCGAGAGTGAGTTACTGTGTCTGACAGCAAGAAAAATCTCTGGGGACAGCACTTCACAAAGCAGACTCCTCCTTGTGTGAACTTAACCACCACTGCCAGCAAGGGGCAATCAGGGTGAGGTTGCATGTGGGGGACATGGTGGGTTTCCTTCTAGACACGATTGTTATTGTCCTGACAAGTGGGACCTCAACGTGGGTGATGACACTTACTTGTGGAAATACCATGTGATTTCTCTTAGCCTCTACCTCCCCAACCCATATGTGCATCGCTTAATGCCTAACATAAGCATTAGGCACTTGGGTTCAGACATTCCCAACATAAATCCATTGATAAATGCCAACAAGTACTCTCCAATAACATTTTTAGGCCCCTTTGTTGAAGCCCTATGCCCTGGAGGTCAGGAACCCTCACTCTTCATGGTCCCTTGAGAGGAGCTCTGTGTGTCAGATACGAGGAAAGACCTGCTGGTCGTGTCCTCATTCAGGGATTCTAACTTCCTTTTTTGCTTCTGTGTTTTATGCTAGTCTTTTAAATCTTCTCATGCACTGCTTGAGTTAACACAAAGGAGCAAATGGAATCCTGGGAGTTTCCATTTGCCAAACTTTGAGATTTGAGGCCATATACTATGATGGCAGCCAACACCACTGTGGGTATTATGCAAAAATTCCTTTAGTTCTAACATGCCATCTGAGCCCCCAGATAGGCCCTGTGCAGTGGGATTACACAAGCCTACCAATGAGGATTGGCTGTATTGTGGAACCCATTGTCAGTCAACAATGGGACACAGACAGCAGTAACCCCCACAGTGCAGGAACAGCAAGGTTTGGGGGCTCTGGGCAGTGGCGGCACTGCCTGTGCTGAGCACTCTGCAAGACACCAGAGACCCCTTGGTGGCTGAAACTGTGTGTGGCTAGTTTATCCTCTAGCAACTAATTATGTACACCAAGGAGTTACCTGCTTTAAAGAGAGAAAGAGAGGTGACATTTAAAGTGGATTAAGCAGATTTTCTGTTATTTTTTAATAGTTCCCAGGCAACATTTGCTTTTGCCTTCCAACAGCAGAAGATTAGAAAATGATTAGAGTTTCTCCTGCAGATGAAATTCAGATTTTGCATTTGTGCTGTTTTATGAGCTGAAACTATTTTAAGAGCCAATTTATGGTTTTCTCTACTAAAATTAGATTTAAAAAAATAAGGGTGTACAGCAATTGAAGGATGCCATTAGCAGCTTACCCTAAGGCAATATACTGTGTTCACGGTTTTCTTTAAAAAAATTAGTCTTAATTTGATATCATTTAGAGGAGAGCTGTGTTACATTTCATTCAACAAAGGCAGAACCAAGCCATCTTCTGCAGAGGTTAGAGCAAGAATTTACTTGGGCATCTGCCTATGGCATTCCCCTTAGGGTCAGAGAGTTTCTAGAGGCTCTGAACTTTTAGCCTTCTGATCTCAGATCTGTTCAAGATCTGTTCACCCATAAATCCAAGGCTATGCAAAGTCAGCTCAAAATGTACCTCTTGTTTTCAGCCAGGTTACAGATAGCTAATCACAACTTTCAGCCAGGAAGAACCCATTCTTACTAGGAAGAATAATAGCACCCATTCTCTTCTTGTCGCTCAAAGCAAGGCATTATGGTGATTGGTTCAATAGGGATTGCTTTTATCTTCAGAAATAATGTTGTGCTGTGCCTGAACTACAGGAACCAACTGGCATCGATCTGCCTCTGCTGGATCCAGCGAGCACCATCACCACTATGACAGGACCCAGTGCTTTCAGCATCCCTCCCCCTATCCGGCAGAAGCTCTGTAGCAGCCTGGACGCCCCACAGACCAGAGGTCATGACTGGAGGATGCTGGCCCATAAGCTAAACCTGGACAGGTGGGTATGGCTAGGCTCCAGGACTAGTTTCTGTTAGACATAGGGCTCCAAGCTGATAACTCCTAAACATAAGACAGCATTTATCTTTTTCCCATCCATATATCTATTTATTTTTCATTCTGCAAACATGTGTTAAGCTTCTTCTTTGTTTCTTGCACCGTGGGCTTGCAAACACATTGCTCAGAGACATTCTGGGCTTATCTGACATTTATAAGTATTCAGTTGTCTTATCCACTTGCAAACCTGATTGGCTAAATCCCCCTAAGTAATATATCGATTCGCTAAAGTAATTATTGTTCCCCATCTCCTGTTGAGCCAGACCTAATGCTGGATGGGTCACTAATATGCAAAATACATCGCTGATATTCAGTTATAAAGAGACCTCAGGAGCCTCTTCTTTGTAAATGTTGCTATCACTACCAAGCAAAAGACATGTCATGGCCTGTCAAAGATGATCAGAGCCTGGGCTAGAAAGAAAACACGTCTTTTGATTTCCTGTTTAGGATATGAACCATACACATCTTGTCTGTTAAATTATCTTACTCAGAGTTGAGGTTAACAAAGGTAAACATCACGTCTCCTGTCTGGGACTGATCTAATTAAGTATGGGCTACTTATATAGGATGGCTCACTGTAAACCAGTTTCTAAAGTAGGGCTTGGATATCTAAAAGGCAAATGGAGAGACAGAACAGGTTAGTGAAAACTAAAGAGAAAATAAATCTATATACCATACTCTTCAGCACATTTTCCCATTCCCAATGACAGGTACTTGAATTACTTTGCCACCAAATCGAGCCCAACTGGTGTAATCCTGGATCTTTGGGAAGCACAGAACTTCCCGGATGGAAACCTGAGCATGCTGGCAGCTGTCTTGGAAGAAATGGGAAGACATGAAACAGTAGTGTCTTTAGCAGCAGAAGGACAGTATTGACCCGTGCTGGGACTGACAACGAAGGACAGAATGCACAGGGCATCTGTGGCCGTCCAGGGGATCACAGCTGAGGAGGAAATCAGACTAGACCAATGAGCTTCACAGGCAAGATGGCAGCAGGGGAGAGAAGGAAAACAGACACAACTACCGATATACATGCCCACTTTACTTGGACATCATCACAGGAGTTAAGAACAATTGTATACACTTGTACCTTGAATTTAGAAACCAACCTAATTTTCCTCTTTGTTGGGCTGTATGCTGTGTGGTACAGGATCTTACAGTTTCCTAGGAAACGCTTTTTATTGCTATCCAGATATATGGATAAACTTTCTTAACAAACCCAATTTCTACAAACGTTGTTTACATCGCATTGGACAGGGATGCAGACGCTGTCCATGGCTCGTTCTATTTTTGTTTAAATCATTTGAAGTTGAAGCTGTGGATGGTTTGTTGTGTCTATTTCAGATTAGTAATTTACAGAGAAATCACAGACTTTTGCTACGAATCATGTGCATCGAGAGTCCTCCCATCAGTGTTCTGTTTTTAGAACTGTAGAACCAGTGTTACTGTTTGTATCAGGGAAGTGGAGAATCTAAGTGTAAAGGAGAAATAACTAAGACTCTTTATTCCTTGAGGACACCCATCCAGTGTCCTCTGGGAATACAGCTGTAGCATTGCAGGAAAGACAGTGATTCATGTTCGACCACACAAACAAGCGTTTCTTCACAACATGTGTTTGTAATATGCAGTTCCAAGTGTTTTTTTTTTAAATCATTATTATCATCATCATTATTATCGATGAGTATTTACAAGTATTCTAGTAAAAAAGATTTTCTTTTAACTTCTGTTTTTGTTAGCAGTACTGTTAGTACTTAGGTATTGACTAGACCTGTCTCACCTTCTCCCATAATGGGGTGGGCGTGGTCACCAGTTTAATTAAACAGGCATTTCTTCGTGAGCTTTCATCTTTCCCTCACCGTTCTGCTCCGGGAAGATAGTAAATGCTTACTGGCTTTGTCAGTCTGTTATTTCAGCCTGCTCAGGCAGGGTCTTTCTCCTCTGAGTCTTGTTATGAGAAGTGTTCTCTATTCAAGTTCACTTAATATTGGAGTCACATGGCCCCACAGTGACTCCCCTCAGTACTCTGTATAGACGCAGTATGGTTGGAGGAACAGTCTGAGCTGGAAATCAGGAAACCAGTTCTTATTTTGGGTTTGTCATTGTCTAACTGTGCTACCTTGGGAAAGTCATTTAATCTCACCAGCCCTCAGAAGGGGTGGGATTAAAATGCTAAAATGCTAGACTTCCACTCCAGTCTCATCCATCAGTGTGAAGACCACAATGGACTCTGAGCTGGATCATTTAAAGATCCATAAAAGCTAGTCTTTTGCCCAGGCCACATTATGCCTTTCAAATAGTTCCGAGTCAGAAGGCAATTATTCTAACCTGTAACATATTTTTTATGCTTTTAAGTTTTGTCTTTGTGTCATTGCTTTATGCTGTTCACCAAGAGATAGAATCCCTTTATTATCACTTTCTTTTCTCTCTTGGGACCACTTGCCTTCCCTGGTTAGTTGCAAATTATATTCTATTATTGTCTGGTCAAAATTTTTTAAATTAAAAAAATTTTAAGTGAAAAATAGTTAATCAACAGACTACTTTGTGTAAACTATGATATTTCTTTAAAATTACCACAGGCTCTTTGTTTTAACAGGGACTCAAATCATTCAGCAGGTAGAAAATAGTTAACAGCCCAGTAGCCAAACCAAGATAGAAAAACAAGGACACATGTGTATGAATCAAAACCTTCGAAACACAGCTATGATTTACTTTTGGGCTAAAGGTATCCAGGTTGCCGAGTGAACTATAATTAGAAACAATTTCATATATTTTCTCCTTTATTTCCACATATAGTTCTTCTTTTATTTTGGTGACTTCTTGATATTTCCATACTTCTCTATCCTCATCATTGAGAAGATATTGATACCATAATATGGAGCCTTTTCTTTAATGCCTTTTATTTATTTTCTGTTTTAAGCACTTATTCTATAATCTATCTCTCTCAGGCCATCCTCTGTACCATATATAAAAATATGTGACACTTATTTGAAAGGGAAAGATTGCACTAATAAACAAGTTCAGTGGATAATGTTTGCACCAATTCATATTTGACCAAAAGATAATAAAATTGCATTCTACATTTAAAAAAAAAAAAATTAAATAGACCCTTTAAAAAAAAAAAAAGAAGAGAGAGGTATTGTCCATTCCTGCATCTTGAAATAACTTCTAAAGATTGCTCACCATTATTGGTTGTCATCTGTGGAAATCAAGAATTAGAAATCTGAAGGATGCTGAAGGAACTTCCATGCCTAGTGAAAAGTAGAGAGGAGCAAATATGTAGCTATCCAGATAAATCAATTAAAAACTTGAACTAGAAAACAGTCACTAAAAAGTCATCAAGACAGAAATATTGAACACAGCAGGAGCTATGTTATCAAAGCCATCGACAGCCTTTGGGGTTCACTTCAGATACTTTGTATTTTTTTGGTTCAACATCCCAGTACCAGAAATGGGAAGAGTGGTTCATTCCTTATAAGCAAGGTACCTACATGTCACAGAACCTCATTATGCTCCCTGTCAAGTGAAAGGCAACTTCCGTACATAGAACACATCACTTAGGTCAAATAATTTTCACTGTGAATTCTGATTTCCTTCTTCTTTGGAATAAAGTAATAGCTGTTAGATTGCTCTCAAACTTTGAAGGTCCATACTCAACAGTTCATGTCATAGGGAGCCACTTTATCAGCCATTCTATGTGACACATCCTGCCTTTCATTCCCAGGGCTTCTGTATAGTTTATGAGGAAATACAGACTTCATTTAGAAGCGAAACCTATTACTTGTGCATGGTGCCATCTAGCGTATAGGTAGGTGTATAACACAATCTACCCTGAGTTTAATATAAAAACTCACTAAAGGTTTGGCAAAGGGAATGAATACCCACAGAGTCAACAGGACCTTTATGACAAATAGATATGGGAAAATTTTCACTTCAAATAAGTTTTATCCTCACATTTTTTTCACTTAAATTACCCATATCAAAAATTGCATATTATTACGAGCCCAGTATGTCATCAACTGATTCATACATGACACGCCTCAAGTTGGTTTTTGGTAATAGAAATAATAGAAATACATAAAAATCTGTATAAAAAAGTCTTGAAAGAGTTATCATCTTTAACATGTGTATTTTTCGTTGATCTTTATATGTTTTAAATCTCCTTATTATGGGTTCTCTAATACTTATTTTTGGAAATGTAAGAAGCATCCACTTGGAAAGAAATAATTTTTATATATGTGAATGAGAATACTATGTCTAAGGAAGTGAAAATCGTGCTTGTTAATCAAGGAGAAGAAAGAAAAGCTTCCCTTCTTCTGAATTTGGGGAACTAAAGGCAGAGGTTTCATTCTGTTTTCATTTTCTTCTCACCACACTCATTCAGATTTCCTTAAAATGATCTGGAAGGAATAGAAGTTGGATTCAGAATTGATAACTGGTCATAAGGTGATGTCAAGTGTGTAAGACCAAGGTCCTCACAGCTAACAGCCTTTTCACATACAGCATGAATATCAACATGGATACCCAGTTACATAGAAAAACCCGTCCACACATAAGCAGTGTAAGCTCTTTCAAGTCAGGGTGACATTTTGGGTGAGGTGCCCAATATTAAACTTCATAATAATTAGCCATTTTCATATATAATATTATTTTGTAGATTTTAATCTCACAACTTTCAAATAGAACCATTCTTTAGGAAGCCTGAGTTCAGGACACTGGAAACAACACATTCAATAATATTTCTGAAAGTTACTTCTCCTATAAGATTTCTAAAGGTAAGCATTCAGATAGTAGAATCAAGACATTTTACTTCTTCTGGAAAGGAGCAGACAAGGCTCTTCTCTTAAGTACCCTTAGGTGTGTCTCTGTCAGGGACACAGCAGCTCTTACTCCTCTCTCATCAGTGTATGGGGAAGGGAGCCAGTGAAGTGATCAGTCTCCCCAGAATTCACCAGCCTTTGCAACTATAAGGTCTGCCCCCATGGGATCAAGCAAATAAAAAACATGTAAAGACCTGTAAGAGAGGGTAAAGAAAGTAGAAAAAGTTTACTTGTCAAATTTTCAGTCTTCAGGTTCAATGTGAGCTTTAGCTTTTGCCAAGTGGTTGCTGCGGACAGTTATCAGTTTCAGTTAGAGACCTCAGCATAAATCCAAGGCTGATGAGAGAAAGAACAACCATGGAAACAGCTGAAATTAAATTAGACTTTATCCATCTTCTTTAAGAACAGAGGAGCTTTTGTGAATCATAATGTCTTCGCTCAAAGTCAGTTATTTACAAAGGTGGTAATGGTTGATGAACATTAGAATTTATAGATCGAATAAGGAAAATATTTTTATTATTGATTATCTCAAGGTAATAAAACATTTTTTTTTTTAACCTTTCGAGTGCCTCGTAGGACCAACTATTACACTTTGGGGGTTTTTTTTTGTTTTGTTTTTTGTTTTTTTTTATTCTTTTTCTTTACCTTTACTGAGCTAATGTTGACTGAAATTCTTAGAACTTTGCTTCTGTGCAATGACGTGCTGTTTCTCTACCCTAAGAAATCTATTTGTATAATCTCTGGCTGTAATGATCACTTTGAAAGATTTCTCTTGTATCTCTGAAGATTTTTTTAATGGAATAAGGCATATGGGGAATAAATATATTGTAACCAATATTAATTTAAGCCTGTGTCCATACAGGTCGAGTAAACCAAATGGAGTCGTAAATATTTCCATAATTTATGTCTGAAAACCTATTTTGAAAAGTAGGGAGATGGTCTTGTATGTCACTGGGTAGATTTTCTCTACAGACTAAGTCTAACCATTAACTTTCTGATCTTTTGGTCTTAACAGCCTTGCGGTTGCACCCATTTTCAGAAATCCAACTTTTAAAATTTGTTTTCAGAAGAGTTTGTGGCTCCCGGATTTTCCAGCGGGCCTGTCACCTCTCTGTATTGATCTGTGGTAGGATATTAATAGGTTCATTCAACCAAATGTAATGTATGCCCCAGACCTATTTTGGCTTGGTTGAGGGAAGCATCACCAGGACAACAGACAGGAGCTCCACAAATGAACTAGCACACTGTCAAGCCATTAAAAGGTTATTTCCCATCCTGTTGTCCACTAGACTCTTATGTTTTGATGAGATCTGTCCAGAGATCTTCCAGAATTCCGAGCTGGGAATCCCTGCAGAAAGTCTCGTGTTGTGGCCCACCAGCTAGAAAGGAAGATGCCTTGAGATACCATCAGCTGCCCACCAGCCAAAGTATGTGCTACTGTATACCAGCCTCTTCACGTGCCATTTCAGATTTGTGCCTCAGCAAGGCCATAACACTTCAGGGTCCTTTTCTAATATATCTAAATCATATGTGTCATCATCTTCAGTTCCAAAGGTCTACTGGAGGTGGCACTGTCACACCTGCTATTGAACCTGATGGCACTGACCGGGGGGGAATGACCCGGGAGTCGAGAATCGTAAGCAGGTTTTGCTGATCAGCAGCCTGAGGGATGATGAACCCTTGGCCTCTGAACCTCAGCATGACAGTGAGGCAACATCCAAGAATCATGGCCTGAGCTATGTCCTCCAGTTTAAAACAAACCTGTTTTAGAATGGCATAAAAAAGCAAGAAATCTATAGCTAGTGGAAATGCCTTTGCCCTTTTATATTCTTAAAGTCTCTATGACACCTGCCAATGTAGGGTTATAAATGCAAATGGATACTCCTTCAGGCCTTGAAGAAAGAGGACAGCAATCAAAACAAGTTGAACATGCAGTTTGCATTTTGCATTCTCCCTTCATTCTCTCTTAGACCTTCTATTGGTAGTGAAGCCCTCACTCTCCAGAGTACATTTAGCCCACTTGCAGGGAACATCATCTCTCTATGTGTGTGCTGGATGCCACAGTGCTGTGTGTTTTCACTATGTTTAACGTTGTAGCAAGTTGGTGACCTTCCTCTTTGCTCTTTCTAAAGAAGACAACCAATGTTTGTCAGAGAAAAAGTCCCAGCAGTATGTGTTGAAGAGCCTGTGTCATCCACCTGCTGTTCCTTTTGGAACAGTCCAACTGCAGAAATGTCAGATGGAGGTTTTGTGCTTTGTCATTTTTCTTTTTTTTTTTTCATACACAACAATACAGCGTTGGCTTTTCAGACACAGAACACTTCTTTTGTTGTCATGGAGTTCCCTCTTGCTGTATCTTCTATGCAATTCCTTTTCTAGAAAACCCTGGTGGAGGCGGAGTGCTCCCCAGGCCTCCTGCCTGCCACGTCGCTGTGTGGCAGAGGTGAGGGGGTGCCAGCTCTGGTGTGCCTCTGCTCTCTCCCTGGCTGCCTCTCCCCATTTTCTTGCAGTCCCCTTGGTTTGTAAATTGCCTGCACTTATTCTGTCAGCCAACATGTACAAAATGTAAGAAAGAATTTTTAAACAGGTAATAAATTATATTTATAAGCAACAGAGAATGCTGCCTCCCTTGTTTCTTCCTAGCAAAGTCCTTCTCCACATGAACAGTCGCCGTGTGTTTCTTCAGCAGGACACAAAGCTCTTGGACTCTGCATGGGTAGGAACTGCCACCTCTCTCAGGGACAGGATGAGGTTCCCGAACGGTGCTTCTCAAGCTTCTCTGTACCCTGGAATCATTTGAGCAGCTTTAACAAATACTAGTGTCTGGATCCCACCTCCAGAGATTCTAATTTCATGGTTCTGGGGTGGAGCCTGGGCAGTAAGGGTTTCTCAAGCTCTCAGGCGATACTAATGAACAGTTGAGGGAGAGAACCAGAGTCTCAACTGCTGTATTAGATGCTCCAGGGAGCTCATGGCTAAAAGGAGTGTGGAGGTCCTGCCCTTAGAGATCTGATTTTAAATGAAGCTCATAAACCACTGCACTAATAGATAGGAAATGCAAGGTGAACCTAGTAACACAGGGTGCCCAGAGCTATAGTGAATGCCACACAAATATGTTCACCTTGGCACAGGACACCGGTCGCTCCCATAGGTGAGCAGGAGAAAGACTCCAAGTATGAAACTGAGGTGTGGACGCCAAGGCAGCCCTTTTCTTCGTGAGAGACTACAGCTGACCCTTGAACAAGACATGTTTGGGCTGTGCGGGGCTGCTTATATGTGGATTTTTTTTTCCAATAAATACTGTAAATGTATTTTCCTTATGATTTTCTTAATAGCATTTTCTTTTCTCTATCTTACTTTATTGTAAGAATATGTTATATAATACATAGAGCATACAAAGTTTTGTGTTAATTGACTTTCATATTATTGCTAAGGCTTCCAGTCAACAGTTGGCTGTTAGTAGTCAAGTTTTGGGGAGAGTTAAAAGTTATACGTGGATTTCTGAGTTGTGGGGGTTCGATACCCCTAACCCTCACATTGTTTAAGGGTCAACTGTAACTGTCTGCCACCAGCCCCCATCCCTACCTAGTCAGCCAAAGAGTGTGAAGTGACCCAGTGCCGAGAAACTGCCCCCTCCTGAGAGCTGGGAGACTGTGACTTACCAGTGATGCAAAGCTGGAGTCACAAACTCAGATACTTGTCCGAGCTCAGGAAGCAGTGACAATATGTAAACTAGAACCTGGGTAGAACAAATGGCAGAAGTGGGTCCTGTGGCTGAATTAGACAATTCAATGCCATCTAAAAGAATGAAAATTCAGTTAAAGAACAAAAGAGTACTTCAGAAAGAAAACATATGGTAGTATAGACTCAGCCTAATACCACCCATGACCCCTAATTTGGAGCTTCAATAGCTGGGATCTCTGTTCTGAAAGCTGCCCCTAGGAGAGCATGGACACATTTCACAGTCACGTCATTGAGGGCCCCAAATGAAGCCCCGTCCATCTTGAAGCGACTGGAGAGTTCTCAGACTTGGCCACCTTCTGTCTGTCCCTCTGTGCCAGCATATGGGCACCAGGCAAAGAACTTTCATCAGTTCCAGAGTTCCTACAGCCTAATTAATATCAGAATATAGGGTAGAAATTACTTTGCAGAAAAAAAACAGCCCTTTTGAGAGTGAGGTACTTCACTGCTGTGACCAGAAGGAACCATCAAGCTTGCAATTTACATAATGACCAACACCAACAGAAGAACTGGTTCTCCGCAGCCGGAATTACTGCATATCAGCCTTTGAGTCCTGTGAAAGCCCACAGCGTAGAGAAGTCGGGTGTAAATAGAGTGGGAGAGGTGTACCCACAGCAACTCTGGCTTGTTTGAAATATTGCTAGTTTTATATCCTATAAAACTAATGTCAGGAAGGAAAAGTAACATCTATGAGGACTTGCTATGTGCCTGGCATGAGGCCTTCGCATACTTCACATACTCATCTCATTTGTTCCTAATAAGAGCCCTGTGAGGTGGATATTTTTATCCCAATTTACAGGGGAAAAGATCGGCGCTCAGATTATGTACATCCACAGAAATGAGAAAGTGAAAACCATGGGTTGTGAGCCAACGTGATCTGAATCCCAATGCTGGGATGAATTCTCTTGTCTTAAGTGCAGCTGCCTAAGCACAGCCAATCACGCAAAAACTTTTGAGTCTAAGATGCAAGCCTTTCCATACCCTCCACTTCCAAACAATTCTGGGTTTCCTCTCTCCTGATTCAGTCTCCAATGGATCCCCTCAAAACCAAACTTCCACCCTGCCTGCCCACCAGGATTCACAACCCATGGAAAAACGACCTAACACCTTCCCTCTCCCTTTGCAGAGGTTTCCTCCTCCTTAGGGACACTGTTTCAAGGACAACAACAATAGCCTCCATTCTTCCACAGCCCAGGTACCTCACAGTTGGGAGGAAGGATCACGTATATCTCATACTGTTCTGCTGCTTCCAGATCATTGCTCTGGCACAGAAACCCACTCCTTTGCACTTCAGCCCATCAGGCCCTACCAGCCTCCATCTCTACCCTCTGCCCCTCACTGACTGCCCACCCATTCTCCTGTGGCCCTGCTGAATTTTGCCTCGCAATCTTCCTCTCCCTAGACTGCCATCATGCTGGGGAGACTCAAAATCCATAAAGACAGACGCAAGTCCTGGCTTTTAGGTTCCTCTTTTATTACCAGTAATCTTGTCCACTAATTAAACCTTCCCACACCAGTGATCACACCCTTAGTCTTGTACTTACTCTCCCTGCTCCCTCTTTTAGTCTTCACTCTGACCACAGTCCCTTTCTCAGGAAGTGCATTAACTCAACCCCATCAGGGTTCACTGTTTTGGACCCATCGGCTGCTTCCTCTTTAAACTCTTCCCTACTCTGGACCATGCCAGCCATCTCCTTGATGATAATAATCATTACTTTCCATGACCCATTGCTCTATATGCCTGATAAACCCCAACCCTAAATGAATCCAATTGTTGTAGTCTCCGTGCCTACACTTGGGTTGCTGATAGAAAAATAAAATGATAAAACTACATGGAAAAGGGGCATTATAAATTTGTAATAATAGCTAATGTTTAGGAACGGTTCTTTACCTCACGTTAGTGCATGCATATTTCATTTCATCTTCAAAACCACTCCTTGCAGTAGATATGAGTGTTATTCTCATCTTTAAGGGGAATAAATTGAGTCTTCGAGAAGTCAAAAGATGTCTACTGTCACTTAAGCTGTCTGGTGATCAGAGGCCAGACCGTTGGCTGCTAAACCACACAGTTATCATCAACCTCAACTCTGCCCTCAGTGTTGGCCATGATCATCAGGCTGTCATTTTCCAAAGTACAATTTTAAACCTTCTCACTTTTCATAAACCACTGACTTCTCTACCTTTTCTCTCACTCTCAACAGATGAGTGTACCTCCTAATTACAGAGAAAACAGATGCCATCAGACCATTTCTCTTATTCCCCTGCCAGCAAATGTACAAACTTACCTGCATCACTCTTCTTCATGGTATTACAATGTGATATTTTCAAAGAGCAAAAAAAGGCACAACTACAAGATAACAGACATGTTCTTTCCAAGGGGAGAATGAAACCATTTTATTTGGGGGAATGTTCAAACAAAGCCATATACAATTTGTAACAAATACAATTGTTTGTTCCCTAGTACTGAATAATTACAGTATATACAAATTCAATAAGGCACTGGTTCCCCAAAAGAACACAAATGAGTCTTCTTTTGAAAAAGACAACAAAACCCTTTATATATCGCCAACTCTTCTCCAAAAAATATGGCATTTTTGTTTTGTTTTGTTTTGTTTTAGAAGAGGAATCATAATTGCTAAACTAAATCACTTCTGATGCCATTTCTCTCATTTCCACTATGTGACTGAATTTTCTAAGGAGATTTAACTATAAAACTATTCAAGTTTAAAAACTGTACTTCTTTCAATGCCTTTCCACCTACAAAGAAGAACCAGAACAGACCAACAACATAAAACAATGTAACTTCTAATGAATATGCATGACTCTAGGAACATGAAATTCGGTTTGTATTCAGTACTTGTATACCTGATTACACAACAATTGAAACAAAGAATGCCCTGTAAATAAAATCTGAGCATGTTTTCTAAGAAGCTTTATGTTCTGAGAATAAAAAGAATGGTCACTAATGACTTTTGAGCGATGCTTTCCAGGAGGTCAAAGGCCTGTCTCCGCGCACACAACGTTCATAGCACTGTCATCTGTGATTTAACGATCTACACACTTTCATAAATAAATATTATGTTTCATTTAGTACTTTATCATCCATAATATTTTACTCTCTAATCCACAAAATGGAGTTGTGCCAGACTCCAAACTGAACATAATATTTATATATACATATATATTTATATAATATATATACACATAAACTATAAACCTGAACATCTTAGCATATAAAACTTATATTAGCTACCAACTAATATTTTAGGATTCCTTGGGGCAGGGGATGAGTAGCGACTAGAAGAAAATCTTAGTCTTTGAAATAGTTCTGATAGTAAGAATTCAACTACATTACTAATTTCCAGGTTCTATCGAAAGACAAAACAAACAAACAAAAATAAAACAAAATTCATTTCTGAGCTACTAGGACTTTAAAAATAACAACAAAAAAGGATTACTTGAAAGTGAGTAGGTAGTCTCTTTCAGAACAATTTAGTATTCCCTAAGTAAAACGGATTTTGGTAAGACAGAAAAATCTATTTATAAATAAATTCTTGTCACATTGAAAGACTATAAAAACTAAATGGGTCTCTTGAAGTATCTCAGGAATAATTTTTAAATGTTCATAGTGAGTACATCTGGTTGAGTATTAGAAAGTAAGCTATTGGTTTTTCCAAAGCAACTAAACAAATAACATAGAAGAAATTTCCTGCCATTCTTCATTGGAACCAATACTTCCCTAGAAATCTAGTTTACTTTAAAATCATCATCTCCCCCAAAAATGTTCTGATCTGAAGTTATCCATGTATAAAACTTGCCAAAAGGAACACACGCTTTTATCTAAGTGATATGTCCGACCTCTTTTAAATTTAGGGAAAGTCAAGAAACAAAAACATGTCCCCACTAACCAGCATAAATGTTTACTTATTTGTTTGTAGATGATCTGATTAGAGGCAATGAAGTTTCTCTCCCCGGCTCAGATGATCATCACCCTTAGTTCTTGCCACATATTCTTTCTAAGCTATCACAAAGAATACAATCTGACACAAGAGAAAGGAACCTTTACATTGCTATTCAGGTAATTTTAATACCATCAAAAGCAGCATTCTAATTAGAGTTATATTTGGAACCAACTGTTTTTCATCTTTGAAAAAACAGAAATTTTATTCATATTCAAGAATTGAGAAAATCTTCTTTCTTTGTCACAAACAAAATGTGGCTATGAAGCACTGGGACATGAATGCTGAATGTAGAATACTGTGTTTCTCCTGATGATTTTCCCAAACTATAAGCACAGCTCACAACCACTCTCTGCTCTAGGATGTTTTCTGAATGAACAAGTCACCAGCTGCAAGCCTACTTCAGAGGTGAGGGAAATATTTTCTCATTTTTCATGCAGCTGTCAAATTTTCAAAAACGTCCATCCTTCGGTCACCAAGTGGTGGAAATGTGTTGTAAAACACTGCCCCCTGGAGTATACTGGAAGGAACATCATTTTTTAAAAAAGGCAAGGGTAAGCACTTCCCAATTCTTTACTAAACACTACAGAATTTCTAAGAAGCAAAAGAAAACCATAGTAAGGAAATGTAAATGCATAAAGGTGAGAGGGACGTGTACAATTTTAAACTTTATTTTCCTGTTGCAAGAAATATCGGCCCTGTCAATGGTTTGATATATGTTGCTCAAAAGTTAAAACCTCGTAGAATTGAGTAGGTGAGGAGATGTTTTACACAAGTGCCACAGAGTATACGAAGATAATAAATAAAAAAGTGAATTTAACATCTTGAGAATAAAATAAAATAAATTGAGCCAGCATTCCTAAGGTGTGAAATTATCACTTAAGATGTATATACTTGACCCATATCTATTCTAGAATAATAAATCACAGCAGCCATAATATTTTGCGGCTTCAACTAACTCTTCTGCTGTACCATTTGGAGGTTATATTTATCTATATTTAAATTAAAATTCAGTTAAATTAACCTGACGTATGCTTCCTTCCCTTAACTCATACACAAAAGGGAGAGAATAACCAAATGAAACTTGTTTTATACAAAATAAAGTGTGCATACTTTTTTCCCATGTGCTTCTGTGATTGGCTTTTCTGCATATATAAGAAACAAGTCATTTGCATCCCCACCCTCGACCTTACTGACATGGTCTTCTT
This sequence comes from Pteropus medius, assembly GCF_902729225.1. Lineage (NCBI taxonomy): Eukaryota > Metazoa > Chordata > Mammalia > Chiroptera > Pteropodidae > Pteropus > Pteropus medius. Next base: position 38,888,211 of record NW_024351730.1, on the reverse strand, counting down.
ACAATGCAAGAGCAAAGTATCTCTATTTTAAAATGCCTTGTCTTCAACACAACTGATGACAATTTTATTTAATAGTGATCCTTTCATTTAAGAGATCAAAAGTATGCATGGGTCAATTCCCTGCACATAAAAAAGAGATTTGTTTATGTTTAATGAGAAGGAAGGGATTTTATCATGAAAGAAATGCCTAACAGAATCAGAAACACAAAGTGGTTCTGAAGAATAGCATTGACACTTACTTCTGATAGAGTCACATAAAATCTTCATTTGTTCCACATCATCTGAAGCTGCAAACGGTTAACCTGCAGGAATCCCAAAATGTGGGCCCAGACAGGTGGTACTTGTACCCAGGTGCATTCACATTGCTGTGGCAGCCCCCAGTGCAGGGCTGGCCAAAGTGGTCTGAGGAGGCGGGGGCGGGGGCTTTTCAGATGAGTTCGATTCTGTATTCTCCAACTTCACAGACTGACTTTTGGTTTGTAGAGTGCAACAAGATTTTTACCAATGAAAAAACACATTTTAATTTGCCTTCCAGAAGAATTTCTGGGAAGAACTTTCATTGTTATTATTTAAACTATAACACTATACCAGTATAAACCTTAAAACATCTACATTATTTGTTTTATTTTGGCAAAATTAAAGCATCTTTTGGGGGGAAAAAATGGCAATCCTAAAATACAGGGCTTTCTTAGAAAGCAACATGCATCATATCTTGAACAAGTTACCCGAGCGATTTCTCCCTCCTACAAACAGACCCGATGAATCCGTGTTTCTGGGAATTTCTCTGTCTCCGTCCAGGCTGCTCCCTGAGAGGCCAGGCTGAACCCACTGAGAAGCAGGACTATGTTCAAGGCTTGTACTGTGGATGCTTCTGGAACATCTTTTGCTCTGCCCACAAACAGAAGAATATCTACTGGCTTTCTCCAGTGGTGCTTATTTTTTTCCCCTCAAATCAGAGTTTAATGTCCTGGGACTCTGACATTTTGGCAAGTGTTTTCTTAACACGCAGGGCTGTCAGTCTGGACGCAGGATTGTGAGCCCAGCATTCTGTCATGAGTTTCCCCATCTGCCTTAGACACTGTGGGAAGGGAAAAGGAAAACTGGGAGTAATTCTAGAGAAACATTCTTATTCCCTGCAAGACCGGTACTTGATATCTGACTTAGTTTTGGGTTTCCAAAGTTTGAACACATTTTTAAAAGATACTTTTAAAACCTTATAGATAAAATTTTGTCGAAATTCTTTTTTCATGCAAATTTTAAATGACTAAAACAGATTTTCATGTCTTCCTTCTGATGGGAGCAAGCAGGTGGTTTTGCTGATTTTTTGTAAAAGAATGTCTTTGAAGTCAGTACTAAATAAATACAAAAATACCCAGAGAGTCTGTATTCCACTCCATATGCCCGGATTGTTTATAACACTTGATAAGCTTAACTCTTTTATCTAATTCCATACTATTCAAAAAAATTGGTTATTCCTAAATCACAGCTGTCTGCTACAATAATAGCATCACACTGTCACATTTAACAAGATTAATAACCTGTGAGAGCTTCGCTAAAACTTTCTCCTGTGTTCTCCTGTGGCACATCAATTATTGGTCTTTATGTTGAAAAGCACAATTTCACTTCACTAGAAATCCTCAGTGAAGGAATTCAGGATAATACCAGTGCTCATAACCACCCTCAAAATAATATAACTCTAGCATCTGATAAAGTTTTCTCCATGGCTCACTGGAAAACATGTATTATTTAGCGTTTCAGTAACTAGACTCAAAATCAAGGAACCAAAGGTTATTTTTAAGTACATTTAACACTAAAGTATGTTTATAAACAGTGCTCTGTCCATGTGTTTGCAATGGCTTTGGCACATGTTTAATGAGTCTTCCTCCCTTCCCCTCTGGGGATGCTTCAGACTCATCTCCGAATGTTCCAGCCTGCCAGAGCACTCCAAGATATGGATGAGTTTACACGCTTAGAGGATGGATGCACAGAATGTAGAATAGGATATGAATCAGGAAAGGCCAGGCCCACCCCACTCATTTCCTCCATCTGAACAGCTCCTTTGCAGACCTTAGGTTTCACCATTACATCCTGAGAGTCTCGCTGCATGTGGATTTATTCAAATAGCATCCCATCATCCTTATTAACAAAGATGCGCAGCACAGTTAGGCATCTCAACTAGATCAACTTGTATCACTTCTGTATACAGAAAACTTGATTCTTCAGAAAGCTATCTTTTCTCTCATCAAAATGAGAGAACATTGTATGTGGGTTTGTCATGGAGAAAACTCACGATGCTTTAAAACTCATACAGAGAGAAATAATAGTATTTATGCAAACGTCAGTACATCACGAATAAATGAAATAATCTTATCCACTATGCAGGCTAAATGTTAACCCACTCAATATATTTTGTAAGTGGCAACATCAAATTAGAAAAAAAGGAACAGATAATTCACCATAGCTCCATGTAAATTATTGCAGTGAGGCGCCATTCCTATCATCATCAGAACAAAAAAGAAGACTATCTGGAGTTTTGGCAAAAAAGAGAAGTCTATTTAGAGGTTGGTGATAGCGTGTAGTTACCTCAAGCCTTACCTCATCACTACTCCATCGGTTGGGGAATGAGGGACGTAGCTTTTTGATGCACACGATCTCTCTCATGTCCTCGTAAGAGGGATCACTGGGCACTAGATCATGATAGGGAAGCTGGTATTCTTCCACTATACCTGAAAATATGGTTTTATTATTTTTTTCTGTGAAGTGGAAATAAAAGTCTAACATACAAATTGTTCTCGAAAAAGTTCTATCAGTACTAAAGACAAGTTCAGGCTGAAAAATACCAAAAAAAAATAGTGGAAAAAAGGAGTCCAAATGACCCTTAATCTGATTTTTTAAATGACTAGAAAGCCTATCGAAACATATTATTATAGGTCTTCAAGCCTTTTTTCTCATTTCCAAAAAACAAAGTAAAACAAGATCTCAAATTTATTTCCTATTTTATGAAGGCTCCTGTATGCCAAATTAAAAAAAAAAAAAAAACTATATTAAATCTCAACACGAATTTGGCAGACACATCCCAAACTCATATTGCATAATATGTGATTGTTTCTATTATTGCAGTTGAGATTATGAATTTCATAATAAATTTGGCAGTGTATTTTACTTGAAAAAATGTCAGATTTACATTTTTTTCTGCTTAATCTTAAGACTATGTTTTTATACATTTAAAATTTTGAAAATCATACACACCTAAAAGTATTAACCATGATTTTTTAGGCACAGAACTGTCTGATTTTTATTCTTTTAATTTTCTGTACTTATCCAAACTTTCTACGTGGACTACATAACTATTAGAAAAAATATATATTGTTAAAAGAAGGATTAGGAAATACAAATTGATATCATTTTTAGGGAAATGACATTTATCATGCTGAATTCTATTTCATTTTTCCTAGTATATAATTTCTACCTTTTTCCTCTTATCCTTTAAAAAAGCAAGCTACTTACAGCTTCATTCGTACCCCATCTGATTAACTCCTCACAATAATTATAAGTAGGCTGTCCTCAGAGGACACTGCTGTGAACAATCTTTCTGGAGCACTTTTGCTCCCTTATCCTAAATCATCTTTTATAGAAATGTCACTGCTTTTAACCTGAACAATATGATACCACCAGGTTGGCAGATTATCCAATGCATCATTAAATTCACTGGGGATTTATTCTGACAAAATCTGGAGTTCTGTATTATGCCATTTAAAAAGTAAATTCAAACGCATATATAAAGGATCAGAAGGTTCAAAAATTTCCTCAGACCATTCCAACTCACCACATATTCTGTCCCCTGCTGAGACTCTAGAGCATAATTATATGTATTATTTATATTAATATTTCCTTCCATTGTGTTTCACCTCTATGTGAGATAATAAAAACACAGGGTCTAACACATAGGGGATGCTCACTTCATTTCTAATTCTCAAGACAATGGCTCAGAAACATCTTGAGGGCAAGGACCGTGTCCATCTTATTCATCTCATATTTTCTCAGTGCCTAACACTGGTGTCATTGCCTGGCTGGACTGATGCATCGACGCTGGGGTAGATGTATATATTACAACAGGCACAGAGCTAATAATATAAAATTATGAATTAACCAAAGTCTATCTTTGAACTATAGGCCTTATTTCTTTCTCATTATCATGCGATTACATTATCAAAATGTCCACGTTAGCTGCCATTAATTGTTCCTGAAAACTGAAAACTTTCTCTCTTCCAAAGTTTGAAAGACCTTCATTTGGATGCATCTACTTCACTCCAAACTACCTGAACTAGAAAGATTAGCCCAAAACTTCTAACATCTTCATAAAGGAAAGAGTTGAAGAATAGAATTTTGTGTGCTTTGCCTCTTTGGAAAAGAAAGTCATTTGTTGAGAGCCTATTATATACCAAGCCTGGAGGTAGGTATGCTATTTATCTTTTCTATTTTTATTAAAGTATAGTTGACATACAATATTTTATTAGTTTCAGGTGTAGAACATAGTAATTCAACATTTATATAACATTAAATTTTTACAAGCACGTTTATGAGACAGCATTATTATCCACACTGTATAGATGGGGAAACTTGGTTTTGAGGGATTAAGTTACTAGCCCAAGGCCATAGAGTTGGTAGGTGATAGAGCTGGGACTCACATCTCTGACAAATACATGAAAATCTCATACAGAGACAAGGGAACAGTTTAGTGCCACCAGTCTAGCAGATTACCTAATGCATCATTAAATTCACTAGGGATTTACTCTGACAAAATCTGGAGTCTGTATTATGCCATTTAAAAAGTAAACTCAAACGCATATGTAACCATAAAGGACCAGAAGGTTCAAAAGTTTTTTCAGACCATTCCAACTCACCATGTTTTCTGTCCCCTGTTGAGACTGCAGAGCATAATTACATGTATTATCTATATTAAAATTTCCTTCCATTTGAGAGATTCCTTCCTCTCAAATCTCCAGAGGCAAAGACATCCCTAGCAAATCAAGAAATACTTCCCTTGTTTTTATGCTGAGAATCATTTCTCCTATATTCCAGCCCCCAGGCTTTCAAATACAGGAGTCTTGTGGCCCTATTTGCTTTAGATGTTCAGGAGAACATAATTAGAAAAGTTATCTTATACTCTACTACTCCTATAAACCTATCTCAAATAAGTATAAACATATTAGCAAAAAATAAGCTCATCAGCTCTTTAAAAAAATAAATTCAAGGCATAGGCAGTTAGTTAATATAAATTATATTAATTTATATCTTGGTTACTTCTTTTCTTTTTCATAATTGTGATGGGAGATTTATTCAATATCTGGCTAGGAAAAGTTTCCTACATTAACTTTCCTTTTGGACAAAGAGTTCTATCACTTCAGAGAGAATGCGTTCTATTTTAAATTAAGCTTATGACAGGCTCAGAATTCCCAGAGTGATTAGAAGGCATAACATCACTGAAGATGATCTTTCTACAAAAGTGTGAATGCCTAGTTATTAACTGTTTCTCCTTATGTTTAAATAAGTTAAGTTTCTACCAACCAAAATGAAAATTTTAAGTAGCAGCTAACGTGTACTGAGTGTACTCTATAGACCAGGAAGTTAGAATTCTCTTTACAATCATTGAAAACTCACAACTGTCTGAGGTTGATATAATAATTTGCCTCCTTCTTAAGATGAGAAAATTGACACAAAGAAAAGTTTAGTAATTTGTCGAAGAATAAATACCAATACTAGTTAAGTACAGGCTACACTTTCAGAATCTTGGGCAAGCTTGAGCTTTCAAGTAGGCGAGTTTAACTTGAGGAACAGCAGAAGCATCAAGGTTTCTTCACAAGCACAACCATGAGTAGAACCATAAACACAGTACTTGATACTAAAGAGTCTAAGACTCCACTCCACAGATGGTGGAGCCTACTCAAAGACATATTAAGTAGCAGTAAGCAAAATACTACAAGCCATAACACCTCAGGATATTTAAGAATGTCTTCTTATTCAGTTAGTTTTACTAGGAAATCCTTATGTTTGTAGAAAAATTATCATAACCAATATATCATTTATGTTTTAATTTCCTTTTGAGGTAAACTGATATTTTCAAACTGCTTTATGAGGAAGTTTTATATAAAGTCAATAAGTAGGGCGATTAAAGAATGAGTATCCCACCCCACACTTATATCTCTGACTTCATCTGCACAAAGGAAGACACAGGAAATGGGGCATTGGAGTTGGGGATGAGGCTCAGAAGGTTGGTAAGAAGAAGCTGGAAGCGGCAAGGAAGGAAGGTGACTTGATGGAGCAACTGCTGGAGGAAGAGCTTAAGAGAGAAACTAGACAACACATATAGTAGAAGGTGTTGACCTTTGAAAAGGCAGAGGAAGTTGACAATGTTTCTACAAGAGATTTCGCAGTAGTAGGTGGAGGAAGGAGGCAGTCAAAGATAATTCTAAGATGTGAAATATCATTTCCTGGGAGAATTGTGACTGCATAAACAGAAATAAAGAGAAAAATAAAATCTGTTTTTTGTGGAAAAAATGATAACTTTGACTTCCAGTCAGAAACAAAGAATCTGTAATAGCTCCAACAGTATCACTGTTACTTACCTCCTGATACACATCTCCTAGCAACCTCCCAAAGGATGAGTCCAAAACTGTACATGTCGGCCATGATGTAAGACTGAAAGTGATTTCTATTCAAGCTCTCGTCCAACACTTCCGGAGGCATATAGCGTTTGGTGCCAACTCTAGTGTTGGGTGGTATGTCAACTTCATTTGTATCACTAAGGAAAAAGTAAAGCAGAAGGCTATCAGCATTAAAGAGGACCAACAAATAAATCAAGGTGAGTCCTGAACCAAGGCTTTAGTAAAAGGTCAGGGAGGATATATTCCTTCAGGGAATAGCATTTCCTTGAAAAACATGTCTTGCCAAAAGTTATATTAAATATTCATAGGTAAAATCCCAATGAAGATGACATTAAATAAGAACAAAGCTGCAAAATATAAGACTGTATTACCACTAGATCAAGTACAAACTCAAAATAATTTCTAAATATCTACTTATTAAACGTCTAAAAAGTATCTTCCTTCTCTTCTTTTAATGGCTTTGCTCTTAAAATTGGCGTGTGCACATACCAATTTAGACTGTTTGAGACAGTATTTTTTTAACCTAAGTGTTGTGAGGCTTTTAGATCTACAAACACATAAAAAATGAGGAGCAGGGAGAAGAGGTCCAGCAAAGATTTGCAAACGTTTTACTTTGATAAGCAGGGACCTATATAAAAAGCTTTCTACTATCACTATCATTTCATGAATCAAATAAGATATATTTTAATAAAAGGAGGAAAAATAATTTAATATCTTTAGTTTTATGAAAATTTCACAACATGTTCCGTTGTTATTAGTTCCCCTAGACTTGGAGGAAATTCATGCTGGATGGTCACCAAACTACAGACTGGCAGTTGAGAACCACTGCCTCAGTGCAGTGAGCTGGAGATGAAGTTATGAGACCATGTTTCAAAGTGGTTGAACTACTATTGCTTAATAGGTTGATGATTAAATAAGATGAGAGGTGTAAAATCACTGCCAGCACAGAACTAAGCACATAACAGGTTAAACAAGGAGCACCTGCATAGAAACTAGTGACACTAAGAAGAGCAATAAATTCCAGCTTTGATAGATGAAGTAACCATAAAACAGAAAAGGTACAAAAACTCTGTTATTAAACTGAAGTTTGTGGAAAATCTTGGATAAACTTTCTTATCTCCTGATCCTCAAGAAAGCATTTTTTTTCTTTTTGTCACACTCATTGACTCTCGAGTACGTACATGTTTTTTCTCCTCAATATTGAAAAGAGGTGTTTCGACTATCACCTTTATCATGCTGAGTTACAGACAATACTAAATTTACTAAAATACTAATGGTTTTTGGAAAAAAACCCTCTGGATTTGAACTTACTGCCTCAATCTCTATCTTCTAAAACATAAAATATGTAGTATCATTTGGAAAAACTTGAAGGGTGGCAGATATCCCTCTGTATATTTCAAAGTATTTACATTGACTAAAACTTACAAACACAAAGCTTCTTTTTAAGAACCTTTTTAAACTCACTTCCAGCTAAAATCTTTAATCTAATTGCAGCAGACTTGTCACCAGTGTGCTCATTAGGTCTCTTATGATCTCCTAGGAGCTACGACTCTGAAGGAGCCTCTTTTCCTAAAATAAAAGTAGACATGTAAATTTTTTTAAATGAAAAAAAGAAAAAAAAAAAAAGCTCAACAACTGGTATTCCTTACTATCAGTAAATGTAAGTCTAAGTGTTCTGGACTCTTTCCTGACTAGGAAAAGAGGTTAAAACATGAATTCTTAATATTTACCCACACGGTTTAACAGGAAAATGTCATTTATGTACCAAAATTGTAAATGGTAAGGAAGGAAAGTGAGTTGAAAAGGGGCTTAATTATAAATTGGAAAAAATATCAGATTTTGCAAACACTCCACCTTCAATGATAAAGTTCTCTCCTCCTCTTCTACCAACTGAAAACACCTCTCCTGTGCACACAGTAGGTATTTCATTAATGTGTTACATGCGCATTTTAATTTATAATTTTGAATCATTAGAGAAAGACAGTGGTGGCCCCAAGTAGGGGGTTTGCAGATGGCAAGAAGCTGGTAAAGGGCCTAAATGATATTTCAGAATATGTACTGGGAAATGAAACCAAGAACAGGCTCAGCATGGTCCTGACAGGAGTGCTGTTAGATAAGAGATATACTCTGACCACAGTTGATAAAGATTTTAGACATTTCCTTTGCATTATTACTCTTAGCTCCTTAATGTTTCATCTGGATTTTGGGGGTCAGGAAGAGCTAATGGAATGTGTGACATTGAAACATCTATGGGAAAACTGAAAGGTAATTGTTACCTAATGATAGAATCAATTTAAGATTTATAAAGGCCAGACTATATATAGTTTATCCCTAAACTCTCATTCTCTCAAACACTGAATAAAATACAATCAAGTTTTTGTTGTTGTTGTTGTTGTTGTTGTTGTTGTTGTTGTTGTTTGGTGCATTGAATCTCAAAAAAGAGCCCCTTAACATAAGTCACGAATACTCAGCACTACTACCTCTCCTCCACCTTGCTCTCCCCACCCAAGGAGTTTTCCCTCACTGTATCGGAATAAACGTCCTCATCTGGTAGCATCCGATTACGTATCTGTCTTCGAACCTCAGATTGTAAGCTTTTTTCAGCCCTGAGCATCCCTCATAACCATTTGGTATGTCCCTAAAGAGTATGGCCCTGATCCATCTCCATTTACACTGTGCCTTGCACATGGTAGTTAAGTAATATACTTTAAATGAAAGAAGAAAAAAGCCTGTTTACAGTAAGCTCCACTTTGGATAATTTAAAGAGAAATGTAAAAATCTCTATTCGTACAGCTCATAAAATAAGACATTATCGATATCTAGGAGAATAAACAGAATTTTGTTAAGCAAATTAATTTTGTAAAAGATTACTAGTAACCTAATAACAAATGCCTTTAGCACTGCATTTAAACAATAAGCATGCCCATTATAAGTAATTCGTATCTGATACTATAAATTATCAGATCCTCTAAGACATAGAGCTCTGCCCCTTCTTCCCTCAGGAATGTGTCTATATTTGAAAGTAATTAAACCACATTTCCCTCTCAGGTTTTCAGAAACATCATCTTACCTGTCCTAAATAAGAGCAGAGAAAAACTGAGTTGTTAATCTTCAAGGCTACAAACAGAAATTAAAGTGACTGAACACTGGGGCACCAAAAATAAAAGAAGAGATGGAAGTAGAGTCGGATGGTATAGAGATGTAACGATAGAGGATGAAGTAACTGAAGAAAAGGGCCAAGAAGAAAGGAGGAAACGGAAAAGGTCAGGATGCCTTCGGCTCTCCCTGGCTTTCTTTTCCATGGAGGGGTGGGGTAGGATAAGAAATAAAGTTGGCAGGAAAAAATGGATATGCATAAGAGGAGGCGGAGTCAGAAAAAAGAACTTCAAACCCAAAACATAGTCACTGCAGGGGCTACGTACATATGTAGTCGAATGATAAAATCATATTCAGGAAAGACAATATCAACTTCCAGATACCGGTTACTTCTGCAGAGGATACAGGGGCATAAAACAGGGAGGAGCGTGCAGCAGGGCTATCTTCAACATTATACTTCTTTTAAAAAGAAAGACCAGATAAAATAAGGAAATTGAAAATGTTGGTAAATGTTACACTTTTCTATATGTTTAAAATATATTATAATTAAATATGTTGTAAATAAAAAAATAAAAATATATAATTTACTGAGTAGGAAATGAACAGTAACTTGGGAGGTAAGGGGTAAGGGATAAGTCAGCGAGGGAGAAGAGGGGTTCTCCCCTCTGGCCTAGGGTCATGACAAGATCTTAACCCTCTGTAGGAAAAAAATCAGGAAAAATGTTCTGGTAGCATCAATTTTCTAACTAAATTTTATGCACTACCCTACAATATATCCCATTCATGTCTTCAACCTCGAGCTGAAAATGTTTGGGGAAGAAGAGCCAGCAGCTATATCAAGTGGAAAAGGTACCACAAATATCAAAGGTTTAAGGCTGAAGGCAAAGAGGAAAAGAAGCTCCTTGGGGTTCTCATATTCACTGTGAATGACACTGAGCTCCCTACTGTATTGGGTAGGAATGAGGATGACAAAGTCTAACTTGATTTTAATTTTAAAATGCAAGGTGCCCTCAGCTGGGGCTGCATAAAGAGGCATGAACATCAAGTTCGTATTTCTGGCCAAAGTCCCCTGGAAGACAGCGGTATGATATAGAAAATGCCAGCACAGTGGACTAAGAGGTCTACACTGATGACCAAAAGGCTTCCTAAGTGCACGCACACTTTGAGTGGCGCTTCTCACCTAGGACACAAAGGTGAGAGAGAGTTCTCAAGGTCACTGCTTCAGGCAGGAGGAAAGAAACAACGACACTGATACTGTGAGACAAAGAGAGACTGAGGGGAGGAAAAAATACAAAACTAAGATGTTTCTCTCCTCTTCTGCAGTTTCCAGGGAGGGGCTTACTAGGGAAGGGATGGTGAAAGCAATGCACCCTGCTGGGAGAGGCATGGTACCACTAATATTGTTTGGAATTTTGGCACATGGTGATCGTAATGGGGGTTCATGTCTACAGACAGTGTACCACCTTACTGCCTATACCGGGTGGGCTGCCTGCAGTGTCCCGCTGGTGCTGAGTGGTGTGTGTGCACCTCGGGGTTCAGAGTAACTAGGGGAGGAAATCACATAAGTCCCATTGATGCAGAGAGGCTGAAAGTGGAGCCTCCAGCTAGGAACCTGAACAGGCTGGAGACCGAACCTGAGCACCCCACAGGCAGGACTCAGCAGAGCAGGGCACGCCTTCTACCCTCGGTATCATGCACTGGATGAAGATTTTTATATTGATGGCAGGCAATAAGAGGATTTTAAAAATATAGTACCCGTCTCAACTTTGTTTTATATCAAATATTTTGTCATGATAATTAAGCTTCCTAATTATATACCCACAGTCAGAATTCTTATAAGAAGTGTTACGTAAAGGAAAAAGCCACAGCTGGGTTCAGCACAGTGCACGTTCCCACTAGGCCGTCAGCGGAAGGAAGACTTTCATGAAAGCTGGGGCATTGACAGCCAGCTTGTGGCTCTACCTCATTGAGCCTTTGGGCACATGTGTGGGTCTTCTGCTGGATGTTGCTGATGCCCAAAACAGAGGAAAGAGGAGAGAAGGAGAAAGGGGATAAAGAGATAATAGAGAAAGAAAAGAAGCAAACACTGTACACCTTTAATAAGCTAAAAGCTTTTTAAAACTAAGACCTGAACTTGAAAGAACAGTGAAAGAAGTGCAGGGAGCAGAAGACATGAGAGGGAGGACACTGGCTTGCTTGTGGTTTACAATCGGTGCTTGAAATTAACCACACACGACATATAACGGAGGCTATTAAATCACCTCTTAGACGAAAATGACATGAACAATTCTCACGAGCTTCGAGAAGAGGCTGTGCACACCCCTTCGTGTTTACTGGAACATCTTATAAATAGCTACGGAACTGATGTGCTGCACTGACCTCTGCCTAGTCACATGTTAACCAAAGAGGAAAGTTTTCTGCTGTACTTTTCAACAGGATTCATTACTTCTATAATTAAATCCTGAGAAATCTCAAGGTTTCTTAGAAACAGAACTTCAGAACTGAAAACTCAACAGAAGGCAGATAGGGCTGCAGAAATCTTGACTGGGAGAGCTGACTCAGCCACTAATTAGCTTAGTTCTGTGACTCTGGCAAGTCATTTAGCCATGTCACTTTTTTCAAAAACCACTAAGTATACAAACCAGACACAGTGCTAAAAAGAGTGACATCAGTAAGACTGAGGAAATTTAGTGCCCTCTGGGCTAGGCCACTCTGTCTCCTTTGCGCTTGGACAATTTGACAATCGCCAATTGGGAGATCTGTGTTACAGCCCAGTCTTCATTATAGGCTTTCTATTTAAAATTTAATACCTCAGAGGCCCTAATCCAGGATTTATCTTCCCCCTGAGAAAATATATTATTCTGACACTGAAGGACCAGAGAAGTTGCTTGATCCTCCTGAGTAAAACATGAAAAGCTTTGTTAAGTTCCTTCAAGGGATTTCACGTGTCATTGTTTTCTCCCCACAAGAGAGATCTGGAGGCAAGGTAATGTCTGCCACGACATCAACTGTAGTAAATCTCTGTAGAGCAGGCAATGTATCAGCACTTACATCATTTTCAAGTGAGTGTAGGAAGAAATCAATATAGAGGAAATCTATATTGATTTATATAGATTATATGAGCAGGAAATCTCTAAAGCAAGCCCACTCTCTGTGGCTCTAAACTTTCCTAGGAACCTCCCAGAAATGACTCAAAAGCCTGAGAGAACACTTACCACATAGAAACCAGGGTAAAGATTAAGTTTTCATAGGAAGTTCACATATGAAGGATGAGAACTCAACACTGGGTTAGCTGTGACCCTACACAGATTCTAAATATCTGCGTGTGCACACGCACAGACACACACCCCAAAAATAGGAAAGTCAGGAAAAGAGTGGAAGCCAAAGAAACATATAAAGCAAGGTTTAAAAGCGGGCTCAAAGACTGAGAAGAGCATAGTTCCTTTGAAACATAGCAAATAAAGGTGTAAAAAGGACATACGAAATTATCACATCACATGCAACCTCCATTTAATGGAAGAGGAAACTGAGGCCGATAACGGTCATTGTTTTTACAGCTTCTCTTTAGCCATATAAGGTTTGTGCATCCCACAGCCACCGCAGTTGCACATTTGAGCCATCATCCTCAGATCTTTCCTCTCTTGATGAACTAGTCTTTATATGCCAAATAAATCTCTGAATTATCCCTTAAAGTATTCCCCTCTACTTCCTAGAATCAGAGTTTGCATGGAATTTAGAAGGTCCTTTGGTACATTCCCCTTACATTAATCAGAACTAAGTTTCAGAAATATTATAGACACCCACTTTCCTTATTTCTTTTGAGGTCCATAAAGAAGATGAGTTCTCAATTACTTTTATACAGCCAACATTTATTGATTCAAAACAACGTTAGAATACCTATAATGGATAACTCACTATGTCATGTCAAATGGGAAATACATTAATTAATCTGGCATGGATCCTGCTCTCAAGATGCCCAATGACTAGTGAAAAAGATGATGTATGTACTAAAATAATTATAATATCAGCAGGCAAGGACCAGGGAATTACTGCAGGAGTAAAAAGATGACATCATTATTTCTAGCTGGGGGATGAGTAAAGTGACTTAAAGGTAACTCTGAGATTAAATTAAGGTACATGGAGAAGCAAGGGCCTTCCAAGCTAGAAACTGTGCAGTCAAATGCAAGGCAGTAGCAAACATGGAATATACATGGAAAAAAACACAAGTACTTCGGTTTTGCAAAAGAAAGCATACAAGTTGGAGAGTTTGTGGGATATAAAGCTAGAAAGGTGGATTTAACTCAGAGCATGTAGAATTTCTGCAGCTAAGAAATGTGCTTTTTTTCTTCATCCCACAGTCCATAAGTAATCACTCATTTATCCATTATACAAGATTTTGAAGCAACACCTAAATAATGGGCATCAAGGAAAGGCACTAGGAATGCAAACTTGAGAAAAACATGGTGTCTGCCTTCATGAAGCTTAGTCTCCAATGCAAATGACGAATAAATAGTCAATGATTACTGTAGAACAGTGTGAAAAATGTCATGATAGTATGCACAGGGTCTCACAGGAGAATATAAGAAAACTAACTTTATTTTTAAAGAAGACTAACTTAAAGTCAGACTTGTAAAGGAATAGTAGGTGTTCCAGAGGAAGAAACTGTGCAGATTAGTAGCAGTTATCTAAATAGAAGAGGGGATGTTGGGTATTCAAGTCAGGATAAAAGCATGTTAAAAATACTTGAAGGTGTGACAAAGTATAGTGTTCAGAATATAAACTACATTTTAACCCAAAGCCATAGGAAACCATGAAATTATTCTGATGTCTAAAACTATGCTTCGAGAAAATAAATCTAACAGCATTACATAGAAAAAAATTAAAAATAGGAAAGATGAAGAGGAAGTAATTACAAAATGCTTTACTTTAGAATCTAGAAAAATGATAGAGAGAACTCAAACCGGCCCAGTTCAAGTGGGAATATCATGGGGACATAACTCATTCAGTTGAGCAAACCAAAAACTTAGGAAACAAAGGAAATGTCGAGCATCTCACACTTTACAATGGATCGATCAAAACTGGGAACTAGGAAAGAAAAGCAGATATGGCAGGAAATCTAGCAGTAGGAAAATATTTAAATAGACAGAGGCAGACCCTCTAAAGAGAAAGAAGGTGAACCTGGAATAGAAAGGCACATCATGAAAGCAGAAGGAAGGAAGGCTTAGGTACTGTGGAGAGTGGAATGACAATTAGCCTTGTGGTAACAAACGATCAATAAAGGAGGTTCAGAAGAAAAAGGAGCAGAAATCAAATTATACAATATTATGAATTTACTAGATTGTGAAAGCAGATTACTCTTTAGAACTCTTGAGAAATTAAATGGGAAGGAAAGGAGAGAGGGTGGTAACTTGAGAAACAAAATGGGAAAAATTATTTGGTAAAAGAGACTTGAAAATGGTTGTAAGTTAAAAAAAAGAATTCAGAAGAGATTGAGGATTTAATAATCTTTCTGGGCAGGAGGTTCGCATTTCAAACAAATTTACAGTCCAAATCATTTCCTCCTGCTTTGTTTTTAAAGATCAAGAACTTCAATTTGTCATCCTCTAAATGGTGAAGACCTTCTTGTATTTGGGGCCTATTTTTAAATCACACCTCCTTCTTCCCTTCTGCGTGAAAATACAAATCTACTAGTCCTTCCTCATGAATTTTATTTTCCAAGCTTTTCATCATTTCCATGACTTTCCCTTGTTCCCTGTTCCATATCCTACAGAGTCATCTTTCGAAAAAAATCCACGAGAGGGTCCAAAAATTTAATAAAAGCTAAGCCTAAGATGAGTTTTTTAAAAGGTTATATGATTCCCCTCTATGCCAGTGGTTTACAAACCCATTTTGTTTGGTTGGTTTTGAAAGCAGAAGAATCATTTTTTCCTAATTAAATCATCTGTAAGATAAAAGGGGCTGCTCTAAGGAGAGTGCGGGTAAGCAAAATAATATTCCAACTATTGGGCGTTCCTCCTCTCCATTCTATGGAAGCTACTGACGTCATTCCAAAGAACCTCCAGGGGTCCGAAAACCACTGCTTTATAACATGTACTGATTTATGTGTCCAGGTATTATAATCACTGTTTATGTTACAGTATAACAGTGCTGCACACTGGCTGTGTTTTGTTTATTAGTTTCTAACATTTCTCACAGAACATCTAGGCAAGTTATCTTTCTTCTATCATATAAAAACACTGCCTTTATCACTACGTAATCTGTAGATCTTTCCTAAAACCTTTTCCTACTTATATATGTTATTCAGAATTCTACCACATAATCCCAGATATTAGCTACCTCTTTTCTAAACAGCTTCATGACAGCTAGGATCCTAATGACTCAACTCTATCTTGAAGCCAGGACACTGATAAGCACAGAAACCACAGGACTGACTGAAACACTCTGTATTGCAAATAAAATATTTCTTCTTTTTCCACTCCCAAGAAAGGTCAAAATAAATAAAATTCTTCTTCTACTAAATATCTTTGAAGCACTGAACTACAAAATGTGTAATCTATAAAAAGTCATAGAAAAGAATCATAAAAAGTGTACTTGTTCATCTTGATACTAACCTAATAAATTTAACAGCCAGGCCCAGGTCAGCTATACAGCAAGTTCCATTTTTCTTCACCAGGATGTTCTTACTTTTCAGATCTCGATGGGCAATTGCTGGTTTGCCTTGAGTACTAAAAATTTCAGTGTGTAAATGACATAAGCCACTGACAGAAGAATAGGCTAACTTCAGCATTGATTTAGTATCTAAGGTGGTGGACTTCAGATAATCATAGAGGGAACCATTTTCATGATAGTCTGTGATTAGGTACAACTGTGTCCAGGACCCTGTCCCTTTGATATCTGCTGCGATGAACCCTAAAAGAAAAAAAAAGACAAAAAGGTTTGGAGCTAAGTGTTTTCTGAATATTATCAGGAATAATTCATATCCTCTCTCATTTTCCATCACAGGTGTCTTTTGTTTAGCATTTCATTCAGTTTTCTGATTATGTCTATGTCAGTATGAAATTACTAATACCTATCAGAAGCTATCAAAACAGTGGAAGTAGAGAAAATGTTAAGAGTTTGTATTGAAAACATGATCTCTTTCTAGTCAGTTGTTTATATTTAAATTAATTTTAAGTTAACAGTAAATAACTCATGGTATTATAGTTACATATAAGATACTGTTTACAAAACAGGAACTATAGTTAAAGCATACACTTCAGATTAGCTTACACTCTTGACACTTGAATGATCTAGCTAGGTCATTTCTAACTGGAGAAAATAAAAAGGAAATTGATTATCCATATAAATTCTGGATATAAATAAACCCTGCAAATAAAATTCTTATAACTTTTGACAACAATTAAACAAAAATGTGCTCCTTCAAATCTCTAAGAAACCTTAAGAAATGCTGGAATCACATTTGCATTTCCTGTCCCTCAAGAAAAAAATATTAGAGTGTTCCATTTCCAGCCCAACATTCATTCATAGAAGTACCTTAGTCATTCCTCCTGTGAGGTCTCCCATTAGAAGCTTATGACATTCTTGGGCTCACGCCAAGAAGAAAATGTCTATATATTTCATAATAGGTCTAGACAGATGAGTTAATAGGCAGATGTTAACAGAAAAATAGAGAAAAGCTAGGAAACCTTGAACATTGCTACACAGACTCACCCAAAATGTTTTCATGCCTCATCAACACTGTCTGATATATTTCTGTTTCTCGGAACCAGCTGGCTTCCTCTGTGGTGAAGAACACTTTCACAGCTACCTTTTCGCCACGCCACTTTCCCATCCAAACTTCCCCATAGCGACCTTTTCCAATCTGTTTCACCATCTGAATCTGCTTAGCTATAGTCCTTTGGACCTGTTAAATCCCAAAACACACTGTTAGTATATTCGCAGCACTACAGATTTGTTTAACCTTTTTTTCTCCAGAGAAGAAACAATTACTGCATATAAAATAAAATTAGCCAGTAGTTTTTCTTTACATAGAGAAGTTATTTGTATTTATTTACGAATTTATGCTGTCCTCTTTTAAGATTTGAGATTTGAAATCGATTGTGGATTCTGAATGTTTGAAATATTGCTTCCAAGTTATTAAATATTTCGTTTTATTATTTTTATAAAGAAAAAAAATCTAAATGGGTTCACAGTCGTTGGTAGAAAAGAATACTTTTCACGTCCACCACTACAGTGTGATATCAGATACTCTGAAGAGACTCATGCCTCTATACACCTGGATAAAATACAACAAAACAAAATTGTAATGCATTGTTGGGTACATAAATAAATAAAGCAAATCTACAGGAAGGGAGGGAAGAAAGTAAGGGAGAGAGAGGGAAGGAGGGAAAGAGGAAAGAGGAAAGGAAGGAAGAAAAGAGGAAGGAAAAGAGGGAGAACAGAGTTGAGATCAGAGCAGGGAACAATAATCAGCATATACAAAAGCCAGGTTGCTGTCTAGGCTAAGAATAATACCAGCTCTGGCATCTAGAATCTAAACTTTAATCCCTTTAAAAGTAGAGAATCCTAACGTAGGGCTTCGGCCTTAAGCTGGGACCATTGAATGGTACTAAATTTGTCCTACGATGGTAGTACCCGGGGCATTCAGCAAAATCCTTTCTTAAGGGAATCATTTGCAGAAGGGAATCATTCTACCACTATGGTAAGATACTAAGTACTTTGAAAGAACTCTTGCCACCACACCTGTTAATCAGGGGTAAATCAAAAAGAAATAAAAAACTATAATACATTTTTGTTCTCACAAGTATGGACCAAAAAAGGGGGTTCTAAGGAAAGTAACCTCACAGAGTGATCTGATCATAAATTCCTAACTGGGCAGGTCATGGAGTAGTCACACCCCAGGCGTATAACTTCTTTAGTAAAAGATTTATCTTTGCATTAAGGATTGTTTCTGTGCATCTAGGTTAACACACCTTTGAAATGCCTCTTTTCAGACCCCTCAGAAGCTAAACCACCAGCAGGAGAGCATACCATCTTAGTAACTATCCTGTAATCCAATCCACCCTTGCTTTCTCTCATCTTCATGCACTTTCCCTCCTTAAGTCCAAATGCATAAAAGCAGCTGTAAATTGCCACTCTGAGAAGCACTTTTCTCAGTCTGTTGAGATCTTCCTTCCAGTTATATCCTCTCTTTAGCTCAGATAAATTTTTATAACAATTCTCTACAAGTTTGGACATACTTATGTCAACAAAGAGAATAAAGGAAATCCCTAAGGTGGGGAGAGAGAGAGAGGGGAGGGAGGAAGAGAAGAAAGGGAAGAAAGAAAAGATCCCACAGAATAAATTCCTTAAGACTAAAGAAAACAGCCACTATAAGTGAGAGTCAAGAGAAACCCAAATATATTTAACCCCTTCAGACTACAGATATTGGAATTTTCAGATATAGAATGCTATGGAACAATATATGAAATATGTAAAGAAATAGAAGATGGAATGAAAAATAAGCAAGCAGCAAGAAATTAATGAAAATTATACTCTGAAGTGGAATAGTTAATGTCAGAATCAAAAATGTAAAATGAACAGGTAAAACAACAGATTAGAAATGGAGAGAAAGTTCAACTAAACCATGAGAGAGCTCTGAAGAATTATAGAGTGCAGTAGAGACAAAGAAAAAGAAATTATGAAAGTTAAGTTGCAGAGAGGTTAAATGTCTCTTTATACCTAATCTTTATCCCAACTTCACTTATAATAAAATGTTTTTGTAACAATAGCTACTATTTTTTAAAATTTTACTATAATTATGAAAAAGTCACCACATAATTGACCTCTTTTACCCCATCTACCTCCCCCCTCCCCTCTGGTAACCACTAGTCTATTGTCCATGTCCATGAATCTCTGTTTGTTTGTCCTGTTTGTTTGTTGCTTTTAGGTTTATATCCCACATATAAGTGATATTGCGTGGTTTTCAACTTTTTCTGTCCGACTTTACAATAAAATATTTTAAGAACTCCACAACTGAAAGGGCCAAGTATCAGTGACAATTGACATAATTTAGGAGACATGTAGAAAGAACCTAGCACAGAACTCATAAAATACGATCAGAAAACTGAAATAAACTCTGCAGAAACTTGCTTTGCATCAAGTAAACTTAGTGTTTCTTTTTGTTTTTGCACTTTTAAGGACCATGGGATTACATTGAGTCCACACAAGGTCAGCTAATTAGCGTCCTTAATTCCCCTTTGCCATGTAAAATAACAGATTCTACAGATTAAGACATGAACATTTTTGGGGAGGAGGCGTTATTCTGCCTATCACAGATGTCCACCAACTAGGATTGGTTCTGTTTTTGCACAATGAATGATTCAAGGGATAATGCTATCCATTGCCATAACCATTAACAGCACTAATGTAGCAGATTAAAAGCTATTTTAGGGAAAAATAAAGTCTTTTAAAAATTTTTCTAAAAGCAGGATTGAAAAATAAAAGCATTGCTGACATGCCATTAAGCCACTCAGCCTGAAGGAAATAAGAACTAAGTATGAGTGTCGAGCAGCTTTCCTCCTTCAAAAGTCGAACATGCTCCTCAGGAGTATGTTTCCGGCATATTTCCATTCCCAAATGAGGAACAGAAGCATCAAGCGCGCTAAGCAGTTAAGAGCCAAATCCACAAGTAAATTATTGACTTGAGAGGAAACTTTCTACATTTATAAAAGAAATATTACATTTAATTTACAGATGTTACAAAATATTGCTTATATAAATCTTTGGAACATTTCCTAACATAAACAGTTTGGCATCCTTTTCTAATGCTAACATATCTTATAATTTAATAAAAATATTGATGAAATTGGCATGCTTGAAAGAATAAGAAAAACATCTCAAGGATAAAAAGTGTCACTGAACTATATTCAAAAATTTCAAATATATTTTGAGATTTATTAGAACATCTAAGGACCTAAAAAATAATTAGAAAAAAATTTAAACTATGTGATTTATTTGAGTTTTGATTTACTAATGTTTCTAGTCTTTACCTAAACTTTCATTCTATATTACATTCTTAGATATGGATTTTGAAAGCTTGATTGTATAAATCAAATGCCTGCAAGATACAATCGCTATAATTGTGATTCCAAAAAGAGAAGAATTATTTCATGTAAAATGAGTACAACTGAGGATATATGGATTTATAAGGAGTTACCATTATTTCAGAAATGTCATTTATCTGGTGATGTCTGATAGTGTCTAATGTTTAAGTCCATGTACATGTATAGACACTGAAAAATTGTAGCTGTAAATAATGCTCTGTACTCTCTAATATGTCCCTGAATTAGCAACACACACACACCTACACACAAATATACAGTTTAAAATATTTTGCTTAATAAGGCTGAGTTAATAGCGCATATTGGAAAGATTTTTCACAGAAGATTCTTCACTTCAGAGGCTTAATGTTCAGTAAGAGAATTTACCCTTTTTTTCACTTACAAGGTCAGATAAATAGGGTATACATAAAAAATGATAATGTGTTAATATTTATTGAATATATACCACATATTAAATAATATGGGAGGCACTACATTAAATGGCGGGGAGACACCAACACTAACTTAATACTTGCAACCACTCTGTGATATTCCTTCCTTAAAGGACTTATAATATAAAGACATTTAACAAATATTATGTTACTGAAATAAATAATAAATTAGTATTAAGGTAAGATACTTGCAATAATAATGTATTGCATACTTTGTATTATCTTACAATAAGATCTTAAGATCTTGAGATTTTTCCTTCACCAAACTGGGTTTTATGGATCCTCCTTCCCATCTTGCCCCTATCTAATGCATTCCCCTTGTTTTATTTAATTAACATTTGGTTCACATCTCACAAACATGAAGAGTACAAATTCTAGAGGCAAATCATCTGGGTTTGAATCCTGCCTTCTCCACATACTAGCTGGTTGACCTATCTGAGCCTATGTCCCTAATGCGTAATACAGGGATATATTCTAGAACAACCACCCAGGGGTGCCATGAAGCTTAAATGAGATTGTATTTGCGAAGGCTGGTGTCTGGTCAGAATCAGAACCCTGACAATCTGGCTTCTCTTAACCATTTTTTTTTTTTTTTAATGTAAGCCAAATTCTATTTTTTGGTACCTACAGTATAGAAATAAGATAGTATTTTCATAGATATTAAAAATTGGAGTTGAAAGCTTTTAAAACAAAGTATTAAACAGCCCCTTTAATCAACAGGGGGGATACAAAGTAAACAAAATGTATTCTCCATCCTTAAAGAATGAGAGTCCTCTTAAAGACATAGACACACTAACATCAATTATAAGAGTATTTTAAACTGCTGTATTGATACTATAAGCAAAATGTTATGACAGAAGAGAATAGACTGGCTCGGTCTGAGGTAAGTTGTCACAGAGATAAAACATGAGGTAGATCATGAGCCATAAGTCTGAGGAACTCTCCATAAATATACTACATTTGCAAAGACATGGACTTTAAAAACACATGTTATATACAGCAGGTCCTCAAATAGAATAACGCTTCATTCAATGTTGTTTCATTATAACCTTGAGATGCCATCGAAACTTAATTGTTTATGTTAATTAGCCTTTAGTAAAATTGGTTTTGTTATCAGTCGTTTCACTTAAAGTCATAGAACCAATCAACAATGTTAAGTGAGGACTTACTGTATTTGAGAAACCATTACTCAAGGCTGATACTAGAGCTCAGGAAGCAGGTGGAAGAGAGGTGGGAGAAGAGGTATGCCATGCAGACCAAGCTAAAAAAGAAGACCCAAAAAGGCTATTGGATAGTAGAACATTTTGTCCAGGAAAGTAACATAGTAAGGTCAAAGGTTTTAGAGAGAGAACTCTACAGTAATGAGAAAGATAGAGAAAACAAGTAGTTTTCAATTCCAAGAGCATGAGTATGATTCATTAATATTAAAGGGGATTTTAACATTTGTACTCTTCTTTTAAAAAAATATAAGACTTTTAAATTTGAAAATTTGCTATATATTAATTAAATTCTAAGAATAAAAAAATCAAATAGCTTATTATCAAATATCTGTATTTGATAATAATAACTTCTACATAAGAAAAATTTACATCCAAGTAGCATCTGTTTGGTCATTATGACTACTTCACAAATGGTTTTCTGTCTGGTCTATTACCTCCTGGGGAGGAATTAATCAAAGACTACAGAGTTTCAGTTATACAAGGTGAATAAGTCCTGTAGCTCTGTAATGCCTACAGTTATCAATGGTGTATTATACTCTAAAATT
Organism: Pteropus medius; assembly: GCF_902729225.1. Classification (NCBI taxonomy): domain Eukaryota; kingdom Metazoa; phylum Chordata; class Mammalia; order Chiroptera; family Pteropodidae; genus Pteropus; species Pteropus medius. Next base: position 38,865,152 of record NW_024351730.1, on the reverse strand, counting down.
TGCTAAGAGAGTAAATCTTATTTTGTGTTATCATAAAATAACAAAGAAACAAACAAATAAATAAGTAGGGCCGGAATAAACTTTTGGAGGTGATGGAAATGTTTACGGCATAGATCGTGGTGATGTATTCAGAGATGCATACTCATCTCCAAACTCTTCAAGTTGTATATATTAAATATATATAGCTTTTCGTATGTCCAAAAAAATGTTATAAAATAAATTCTTGGGTTGAGATTTTATAAAAGTTACTTTTAGTACTAAATAAAAGGTCACCAAAAGAATACAGTAAACAAGTTTTCCAAAGTTAGAACCAGACAATAAAGATTAGGAAAATCAACCTTAAGAGTTTTTTAAAGGAAAATATTTCTCATTAAAATTGTTATTTCCATCCTGAGTCCCAACAATCTTTCTGCATGGTCCATAAGGGAACCAAATGTTTTTCTCATTAAAGCAAGTGCCTTGGATTCAGTATATATTTTCTTCATGGTTGGCAGTGTTGACCATCAGAAAATTAAACCTCTCCTGAATGGAAAAGCCAGGACTTCACCCTGAAACAGAAACCCTCTAGCTGAAATGCAGCCTTATTCCCTTGTAAAAGTACTCAGATCCCAGTTGGTTGTAATACTTTTGCCTTCAAAAGCCAGGCCAAGGTACAGTAATGCTATCCTTACTGAAAACAGAGGGAAGAAGGCCCCAGTTTATTGTTTTCTAATATGCTCTTAATCAGAATGTCTGAGGGTCCGGATTGTAACCATACAATGACATTAAAAAACAATCACCTTACTCTCAATATGTCAAAATGTTATCAGGAATCCCAGCATCTGAGATCTGAGATCTAAGTGATTGTACAGAACGTTCTCTTTGTCCTGCCCTATCTGTTTCAGTAAAATGAAACCCTGTATTTACTGACATTTCCTCTCAGAAGACATTTCCTTTAAATTCAAGGTATGTTCTCCTCATACCAGCAGAGGGAGGCCTGATCCACTTCCTGAGCTTTGAGACTGCTCAATTAAGTCTCTCAGGGATTCTCCAGGAGGGATGTAAGTTTCATCCTGTTCTAATCCAATGCTGTACCGAGGTCTGGTTTCTTGTCTTTTATACCTAAAGATGCATAAAGGAAGATCATTTTAGACACTGGATTGCAATGATATAGACAAAACACTGCAGATAAAACATTAATTATGGCAGGTTTTATTTTTATTTTACCACATAAATACAAGATTAAATGCTCAGTTTTTATTACCCTCAGTTATTTCCAAAAAACAAATCATAATTATTTTCCTGACTTATTTTTTACAGTAAATTACATGTTTTTACTCAGTCTCAACCATTTACAATTTTTCTTCTCTATTCTTTTCAGTTGACTATGTTCCAGTCAGTTACATTCTGTTAATGTTTCTATGTAGCTCCAATTTTCATTCCCTAAAATTTTTCCCTTTAAGGTCTAATTATAGATGCAAATTTCTGATTTACAAAAAACATTACAGTGAACTCTCTCATCCAAGGTAATACAGAGAGCAATAATATAGATAAGTAAAATAAATTTAAATTTTAAAAACTTTTGTCAATAATTATATCTCCAATTAGAAATAAATTTGAATCAACTCTCATTTGCAGAATAGTATCATAAATGAGCAATTACAAAAGGCAAGTGATATGAATTTAAAGGTCTTTGATATTTCACAAACTACAAAATAAGTTCTTAGTGACAAAATAATTTGCAACCACCATACTTAACTTTAATATAGTAACTGAATTTATTTTAATAATTAATTTATAAATTATCTTTAAAATCTTTCAATACTAAGGGGGAAATTGTTAGCTCAGGAAATAAGGAATTATTAGAGTGATTCTGTGTTTAACATGCTCTTTTCTCTGCTTGAAATCAAACTCAACAGCAACTAGTTCCTTAATTCCCTAACAACTCTAATTTCACTAGGGGTGAAATTGGGTGGTTTTGATGTCTGAAGCAGAAATGAGATAGTCATCTATTAATAGCTTCATTAGAACAAATATTTATCAATAATAACTGATATTTTCAGTGAAATCTAAGAACTAATTAGGTCAAAGAAAGCCGTGGCGAAAAAAAATGTCAACAGATAGAATAGCAGTATGAGAAAGGTATTATAGACTCAAAATTCTACATCTACATGTTGGAAACTTACCTGAAGTAACAGAATAAAATGATAAGGACCAAGAGCAAACTACAGACAGTCACAGATATAAGTAAGGCTTTGTGGTGTATAGATCCATCAACAAAATCTGAAATTAAAAAGAAAGTAAAGAGAACCATAACACAGAGAACACTTTCACTTAAAAATTAAGAAACAACTCTTTCCTAAAAGTGCTTCTAAGCTCCACATACAAGATGTGAGAGATTCTTTTAATCTAATTGATAAGAAAAAAATACACACACGCACACACACACACACACACACACACATATGTACGTATGTATATACTCCAAATTAAATAATGTTGACTAGCATGAATTATCATTCATCTATGCACTCAGTTCAAGAGCATGCATTTCTTCCTGTCTGGAAGGAATACGCTTGACATGAGATAAAAGCACAGAATATAAACAAATGTAGTAAATGGGTCAATGCCCCTAAAATATAAGCAGGTACAACATCTTTCAGATCTGGCTGATAGAAGTGCAGGCTTTTCTCATGAGGTTTCTGGAGCACTCTGTATCATGAATTTGGAAAAAACTCATCTGTATTTATTGTACATAAAACACAAAGTCATCTTATGATGGATACAAAGGAATATGATTCCTCAAATGTTGCCAAATATAGAATATGTAGTTGTATATCACTTTAAACAAAAATGCCCTTCAAAAATACATAGCTAAATTCTTCATAAATAGCATTTTATTTTAAAGGAATGGGTATGTTCTACTAAAAGAATACTGTGTGATTTTTTACAGAAAAAAAATATTAAATATTATTCATGTTGTTCTAACTCCAGTTCTTAAAAAAATCAGATTTACTTATGACATGATTTATCGAACTTCATATAAATAAGAATGACTTGGAGAGCTTTACACAAATGCATATTACTGACTTCGACCACAGAGATTTTTACTCAAAGTACTTTTTTTATAAAATAATCATCAGAGGTGAACTATATGCTGGCAGTCTTTGGAACATATTTTGAGAAAGCTGACCTAAAACCAAGTGCACTCCTATAGAAATGGCATTAGCATCACTCTTATTAAGGGCACCATAGACCATTGAGCATACGATTGCTGTTATGAAATTTTAAATGGTATTATTGTAATTTATGACTGTAGTTACTACGAAGAAGAAGTTTTCCAACTGTGCTGTGTACCTTTAACTGTATAGCTACCTGAACACTTTGGGTGTGGATCTTATTCCACCCAATGTAACTTTTTTTTTTTTTTAATCAGTCAAAAGTATTATATGTTCATGAAGAAAATGGAAAAGCACCAACTAACTAAACTAAAATAAATATAATCACCACTACCTCACTACTTAGGAAAATTACTACTAACATTTTATCCTATGCCTTTGCAATATCATTTTAATAAACAAAAAAGTTCATGAGCAAAATATTTCACAAAAAGGCATTATATACTCCCATGTCCATAGCAGCATTATTCATAATAGCTAAAACATAGAAGAAATCCAAGTGTCCACTGAAAGATAAACGAATAAGCAAAACTGGTATATATATACATAGAATATAATTTGGCCTTAAAAAAAATAAATTGTGATGTATGTTATAGTATGGATGAATCTTGAGGACATTATGCTAGTGAAATAAGCCAGTCACAAAAAGGGAAATACAGTATGATTCCACTCATATGAGATACTTAGAGTAGTCAAAATCATAAAGACAAAAAGTAAAATGGTGGCTGTCAGGGGCTGAGGGAGGGGGAAATGGAGAAGTTATTGCTTAATGGGTACAGAGTTTCAATTTTACAAGATGAAAAGAGTTCTGAAGATTAATGATGGTGATGGTTCACAACATTATGAATGTAATTTAATACACTGAACTAAAATGTACACTTAAAATAGTTCAAATGGTAGATTTTATGTTATGTGTATTTTACCACAGTAAAGGGAAAAAATCATTATAACTGTTTTATAAGTAGTTTGTTTTTATTTTTAATATTGTGAACATTTCCAAAACCAAAAATTTTTCTGTAACATGTGTTTTAAAGACTACAGAGCATATATACAGACACAGTCAGAAAGTCAATCTCCTGATGACATATATTTAGGGGACTACAAAGATTTTGTTATAACACATCTTTGCTGTAACACACAAAATTCTGTGATGAATACTTTACGCATACATCATTATACATGTCAATGATTATTTCCTTAATCTAGACTCCTAGAAGAATTATTAGTTCAAAAGATATATGTTTTAAGGCTTTTTATATATATTGTCAAAATATCCTTTAAAAAGGTTATACGGTTTCTATTTCACCATCGACATGAAAATACGTTTTAATTATTTTGAAATAATTTGAGTCTTACAGGGAACCTGTGAGTATAAAGAACTCCAATATGACCTTAACAGAGATTTCTCATTTAAAAAATTTTGTCATATTTGCTTTATAATTCTCTTGTTCTCTCAGTATGTGCATGATTCTCTCTCTACATATAAACATGTATATATAGAGTCGTGTCCTGTATAATGATGTTTCAGTCAATGATGACTGTATACATGACAGTAGTCCCATAAAATTAGAATGAAGCTGAAAAATACCTATCGCCTAGTGTCACTGTAGCCATCCTACAGATATAGCGCAATGCATTACAACTGCCTACAGTATTCAGTACACTAACATGCTGGACAGGCTTGTAACCTAGGAGATATAGGCTATGCCGCATAGCCTAGGTGTGCAGTAAGCGATAGTATCTAAGTTTGTGTAAGTGCACTCTGTGATGCTCGCACAAGGAAATCTCTTAATGACTCATTATTCAGAATGTATCTCAATTATTAAATGATGCATGACTGGATATATATTCACATTTTTGTTTATTTATTTGTGTGTATATACAATTTGTGGATCACCTTAAGTTATAGAGATAATGTCCCTACCCATAAACGCTTTCGAGTGCCTTTTCTAAGAATAAGGACATTGTCTTACCAAATGGTAATATAATAATCAAAATCAGGAAATTAATATGAACATATAAATTGAAAATTAATCTTATTTGAAATATTTCAGAAAAAGTTTAGATTATTTATAATGAACTAAAATCTGTAGTTCTTTATACTAATTTCTTGTCCAAATGTTGTGATGGTTAATGTTACGATTCACTCATCAGTCTAAATATATGTTTAACAATTATTTACGATCTACACTACTTGCCAAATATTATTGGAAGTAGTCTGCATCTGAAAAGACTAAATAAGAGACCATTAAATATAAACTAAAGATAGATCATTAAATATAATATGTTAACAAATTCAAAAACATTGCCAATGGCCCAGAAAAAAGGGAGTTCAGGAAATTGACCCCGACTATAGGACATATCAAAAAGCCATTCAGGCTTTAACACCAACAGGAATTAATATCTAATTAGCATATGTATTGTATGAAAAGTTGCTCAGGAAATCTTGAAAATAATTTGTAGTATCTTAAAATTAAGTGGGCTAAGATTTTACACAATGAAACATCTTAGTAAATTTCCCTTCCTCCCTTAGGTTATAGGTGAAGTTAACAATAAACCTAAGGTGAGCAAATACCTCTGCCAGTAAGAGCGCTATTCACAATGTTTACCTATGCAGGTGTACAAATACCATGGCACATATACCTACAAATACTATTTCTGGAAACTTAGATTAAAATGTAGTTCCAATTTTAAGGCTAACAAAAGCAAAAAAAAAAAAAAACGAATTAGTGGAAAACCAAAGAGCACAACTGATACTAAAAACTAGAGGAACTAACTACATAAGCACAACATACTATCAGTATATGAATACGAACTACTTTTTTTATTCAAGTGATATAATTTTACTAACTCTCAGCCTCGCTGCCTTTCACTTTTCCATATAAATACAGAATACACTCTGAACTGTAAGCACACTATATTTATTAATACTCATCTTATATTTCTGATTCAGGAGAGCAATGAGACCAGAAAGGATCTAAGGGATTCTTTCCTTACCATCAAACACATTTTTAAGGCTAGTATTACTTTCCCATTTTCTTTTTCTTTGCCCCAGTGACTTTATCCCCTGAAGCCTCATTTCTGCCTCCTTGTCTTTTGTCATGAATAAGAGATCCTTGTCAATAAAACTTTTGTTTCTGTTGGTCATGCTGGTCATGTTTTAATCTGCCATTACCTGTGCTCAGAGCATTAACAATATAAACATTCAAGTCACCTCCAGAGTCTCGGAAAGCCAATACTTCCAGATACCTATCAGGGAAAGAACAAGGCCTGGAGTTCTCGCTAGGGCAGCAGACTTCCACCTGCACTGTCACTCCAGCTGCTCAGGGAAGTAGAACAGAGAACTCCCCAGGGAAATCTGGCTCACCCTGAGAGGCAAGTAAGAGTCACCAGTGGTTTTTTAACAAAACAGCATTCTGTCACTACCTGTCTCCTCTTTGATAATTAGGTGGTTGATAATGGCTTAAAATGACAGGGCTGTTTTCAGAAGGCTAGACGAAGGTTCACAACTGCAATAAAAAATGTAATAGGAAATTGAATAAGCGATTTCCTTGTAACAAAGGAAGACAGAATTTTCATATCCAGATTATTGTGTTTGAAGAGAAATAAACAGATTATTTCTAAATTCCTTTCATCTGTCCCAACTACAAAATTAACTCCTTGACAAGGAATTTAGCTCAAATTCATGGATTGGTTTATGTGGCCATGGTACAATATAGGTATCAGAAAGCAAACTGTGGCACTCATCTTTGCATTCTGGACACTATCCTATATTTGATCTATCTGTGTTGTGGAGAATAAGGGAGACGTTTAGTGTTTAAATACCTGTTACCAATATAGTTTAATTTATAACTGGCAGTATCTATGCTAAGCAATAGTATTTTAAAACAAATCTATAAACTGCTCAGAATATATTTTTAATTGAGAAAGATTAACTTTGGAAATCTTGTACTATAATTTCCCTTAAACTACAGTGAAATTATTGTATTTCAAAACAGAATATTATTTCTGATATATTTTCTGTGAAGTATATATGTAATATATATGATTAATCCCCAGATTTAAATACAAACTTATGCTTATTTCAAAAATTAAATAAACTTTTATTTTGTAAAAGTAAATTAGAGTATTCCATTTAATAAAGCAAGGGCTTCTGTTCATTTTACTTTAACCCAAGTCTTCCATTACTTTAAGTTTAAAAAATATTAAATAAAAATAAATGAGTATAATAAGTAATTTGGAAGAGGGGGAGGGAGGAAACCTTATCAAATTCTCTGGCCTACATGCCATTTCAAAAGGACATTTTACTCACAGTATCTTTGTCAAACCATTTGATGCTGAGACTGGGCATACATCATCCCTCCCAGCATCCTGCTGTCCCTTCATCACTAATTTTGCAGGCAGAGACCAGAAACCAGGCACCATGACTTCTTCCTTTCAGCCTCTCCATCAAAACAGACATCTCTTCCTACTCTTCCCACCAGCTGCAGTATTACTGGGATTTCCAGGTCGTATTTTATTTTTTATGTTAAAGGTGCTGCATCTGATGTAATTACTTTTCATATTTCCTCCTTCAGGAGAAAGACTGTAATCCTAGGGTATTCTGCTTTGCTGGTGCTAAAATGGAATAAGTACAGCAAAAGGAAAACTAATATTCATAAAAGAATTTAAGCTGCATTCTGGCTACCCTTTATCTCCTTTTTTTAAACAGAAGATGACATATAGTTCAGGGACATAAATAAACATTGATAAATATTTGTTGAATGAATGTCATTGTATATCTCTAATTTCCTGCTAAATGCACCTAATTTAAAAAAAAAAAAAGTTTGAGAAAACTCTGGATCAGTAGAAAAGCTTTTCCAGTATATTTGTTTTTAATAAGGACATTTATTTGTAAGTATTTAGCCCTCCACTAAGTACTCCTCTGGTCTCTATTACTAAAACCTCACCTAAGCCTGTTATTATTTAGCACCTAGTAACACAGATGTTTTGCCATAAGGTTAATCACTTAACTTTTTTGGAAGAGCAATTATTAAAGAATAAGAACTACACTGGTAAGCTGGACTTTTCTTCCCTCTATGCTTTTAATAACATAGTCTCTATTTTATAGTAATTTGACATATAGATTTATAATAAAGCTATAATAATATATAATAATCTACTAGACAATGCCTAGTACAGAGGTTCTCAAGGTGTGGTCTCTGGATCAAGAGCATCAGCATCATCTGGAAACTACTTAGAAATGCAAATTGCTGGGTCTACTCAGATCTACTAAGTCAGAAACTAGGTAGGAGTCAGTAATCTGTTTTAGCAAGCCTTCCAGATGATTCTGGTGTACCTAAAACTAAAAGCCACTGGCCTAAAACACAACTGGCATTTAATAAATGTTAAATTAGAAGGAAGAAGAGAAAAGGAGGGAGAGTACACACGCGTGCAAATAGCAGGGCAAGCAACCTTCCAACACCATATTCTAAAAATAGTAACTATTATGTATCTGAGAATAGTCTGTGCAAGGCAAATATAATAAACAGATTATAAAAATCATGTTGTTTATCAATTGTTATGTGAAATGGCTAAGCACTATTTACTCATAGTTTTCTGACTCATATGGGTGAAAGTATTTTTTGAGAATGTCATTCAGAAATTTCTATAGAAGACTTAGTGAGAGGACATCATTGGTCCATTTCCTATCTCCGCTACTTACTCTAGCTACGTAATCTTTGCACAGGACTTAATCTCAGGATTCCTCAGCTTTCAAGTCTGTTAAATGGGGATAATAGTAAAAGTGCCTCTTCTTTGGGTTGTTATGAGGATTAACTGTATATATAAAGGACATAGAACAGAGCCATAGTAAATAAACACTCCATTCACATTAGAAAATATCACAATTAATATAACGATTTCTATTGTCCTTAGACCAGAAAAGTGGCCTGTGCTCTGGGCTTTAAAGGGTCCTGCTCTGTCTCCTTCCAGTGGTGCTTCTTCTCACTGAGCAATGGATCTGCAGGACCCGGGGGGAGGTGTCTACCCAGACCCTGTCCCATCCCATTCACCATTTAAACCACTGGCTATCGCCCAGAAGTCTGGAATTCCTTGCCTAAGGGGCCCTGTGTTGTGTCCAGGACCTGTGAGGCCCTTTTCTGCACTCCTGTCCTCCTGAGGGTGGACCAAAGAGCTGGTGTGGGTACCCCAAGACCTGAGGGGTGGCCAAGGGTGGCTAGGGCAAGAAATGTGACTGGAGTATAAACCAGAGAGGGGAGGTGTTCTGGTTTAAGTGCCTGATATTAAAATTTTTTATTATAATGTAAATGCCTGATATTAAGCTTTTGATTGCTAAGGAATCCATTCAAAGACAGTCATCTCGAATGACCATATTGTCGGCTATATGATGCAGCTACTAGTAAAACAACTAGATAAGAAACAAGGCCCCTCTATACATGAAGTGCCCTTATAGAAAGCCCAGGTAACATAGGTAACTGACCACTTGAGTAACTCAACTTCTCCCTAACTGTACCTAATTCCTATTCTTATGTTTTAAATCTGCCATGTGTGAGCTTGCCACAAGTAGCAGAGGCCCAGGTGAGTGCTTCGGGCATTTCTAGCCACAGTATCACTAGTCAGTCTGAGACTGACACAAAACAGGTGTCCATATGGATATATGAGAGACTCTTCATGGTGCCAAGAATGGGGCTTTTCTAATCACTCACAGGAGAGAATAAGTCTCAGTTCAAGCATTCTAAATGCCAAGTTGGTGTTCCCCATCGTTTTGAAAATGTATTTAACAGAATGTACTATATTATGTATTTAACAGAATGTACTATATTTACCAGTCTTTTATATTGGTTTATGAGTTTTAAACATGTACGTAAACAGTATGTGGACCTCTTTTTATACTACTGCCCCAGTCCCACAAAAGTTAGGGCTAGTCTCGAGTATAAAAAAAAAAAAAACTAAAATTAAAAATATCAAAAGAAGGTAGTTCCATGCCTCTTTAACATCATCTCTGTTCTCTATTTGGGGTTTTATACCAAAACAAATATGCGCATATCTCCAATAGGAATTGTGAAAAATAATATAAACAGAATCCTTCAAAATGGAGTTGGAGCTGCTATCCCAGAGGACCTGCCTTGTAAGTCTCACTCCTCAAACCTTTGGAATAACAAAACTATACAAAATAACCTTTGGACTAGACATAAAAGCAGCACTGTATACCAAACAACTGTTTGCAAAGACAACATGAAAGCTGACATTATGAAAATTAAAGACATTTAGAATTAGCATCATTATGGTAGCTTAACTCCATCTGTAAAAGTTTCTTCCTTCTATTCAGGAAATCGTTCCCCTTTCCTTTCTAATAAATATCCCTTGCCTTCACCTACTAACAGAAACACAAATTGGGTTTCTGCTGAATCACTGCTTCCTGAATAGCTATTCTTTTGTATCTGAAATAAAGACTTGTTGCCTTTCACTTTGGCCTTTTATTTTTAGGTTAACATATCTTACATAGACAGATATCCAATACGGCTGCAACTCTAATGCTTCCGACCAAGGCATTACTGACAACCAGTAAAGATATATAGTACATTCCCCGCCACAGCTCCCCCAAAATACTGTATATGGTGGAGGCATAAAACAACACACACACACACACCACCCAACCCCACCACCCCCAGCCCTACAGCTCTATGGTATAAGATGACAGTGTTCTCAGACAACAATTGAGTGACCTCGTCTAGGTGCTCCCTGGGATCCTCAGAGTTTAAAGCAGTAAACCATAATACCGCTAAACTCCACTCAGGCATCTCACCCGTGTAATCCTCAGTGTAATCCACCTGCATCCTCCTTCCTAATGCGCTAAACCGAGTACTTGACCTCTCATTGCCGCTGCCCTTCCTCTCAAAGCCTTTTCACTTAGTTCTTATTCCATTATTTTTAAAAGTCCCTGCCTTCTCAACTTCAGAGAATACTCCCTCGCCCGCCTAGTCCTAACTAGAATCTGGCTCCATCTATAGGACAATCCTTGCACTGCAGCCCTTTCAGCATCTGAAAAAAAAGAGTAAATTTTTTCCTAAACCCTATTACTATTTCTAGGACAAATCACTTCCACTTGCTTGTGAAAAACCTTTTCTCTTTGAGGGCAGAAGTTCTAAAACCTGGCACTTCTACCTTTGTTTCCAGACACTCCCAGTCCTCCCTCCCACACTTTCATCATATGAGGCCCTTCACCAGGGCTATTCAAAACATCAATAGACTGCCTACTTTTTGAAACTGGTCCACAATAACTACAAAAATTGAAACTAAACATTTAGAACTTTATAACATTTTGACATCAGTGGACTTCTCTTTGAACAGGTGTTGTCGAGTTCACATGGTGAGACACAGTGGTTCTGGCTATGCTCACATATGGGCCCTGTTTTTTTCTACCGTAAGTGTTGCACAAACTTTATTGTGCACATAGGTAACTTAGACAATCTTGTTAGAAATGCAGGTTTAGTAGTCTGGGATGGAGCCTGAGATTCTGCATTTCTAATGAGCTCCAAGTAATAATGATGCTGCTGGTCCATTGGCCCACTTTGAATAATGAGGCTTCAAACAACTTAATTAGGAGATTTTTTCCAACCAGCTGTGCTGTTTCATATGCTTGTTATTTTGCGAATATTTCTCAAATATTACAAACCTAACCTGTACACTTACTATAGTCTCTGTTTAGAGTCACTGCTACTCACAGGCGGTGCAACTATGAAAAAGTTAATTATCCTCACTGTGCTGAGATATTCTTGATGGAAAATAATTATTTACATGTTTCTCTTTCACATCTTACTGTGCACACCTTGAGAGCAAGAATTTCCTTCATCCATTTCTGTATTGCTAACACATAGCATGTTCACAGGCAAAATTTTTTAAAAATTGACTGATTTTTTGATGTGATTATAAATCAATCTTATAAAGCTTTCAAAGCTATAGTAGGAATGAGCATTATAAAATGTTATCACGAAAACCATGAAATATCATATTTTGTCGGAAAGATTTTCTCTATTCGAAATAAAATCAACCATGAAGAATCATTTTAAATAACTTATGTAGGAGTTAGGACTCTATGACAATTACAAATCATTTATTTTGTGGCAAGAGTAAGCAGAGGAAAGAAAATGTGACAGCTGTTTATAACAAGAAGTCTTTGTGGGTGCTAATTTGTCTTTTTAAACAAGCAATACTTAAATGTATAAGTCTTGAAATTAAATTTTTTTAGGTATGTTCTCCATTTTATCAATATATGATATATGATTTGACTAAAAAGTAGTTACTCAAGCATTGATATAAGAGAGGACACCCAACAAACAATCTGATTTATTCCTTTATGAGGTCCTTATTTTTAAAACAAATTTAGACAAAGAGCAGTTTTTGAATGAAGTACAACTTCCAAATAATATTTAGGGGTAAACATAAAACACTGTCTTCCTCTTTTACCCCCCTGAAACATACTACAAGCTCTAGAAACTGCAGTTTTTTGAGGGGAAGTAGGGAGAAGTTAAAAAATAAGATTATTTGGAGTGAAGCCATGTAAGAGTATTTTCCCAAGAACTACTTGTATGTGTCTTTGAATGACAGTTTCATTATGTCATCGTGCCTTGTCCTATGCCCCAGCAATGGAAAATGGTGCAAGTAGATTCATTCAGAAAAGAGAAAAGAATTCAAGATTTTATTTTCTTTATGCCTAAAGCTTTTCCAGCTTGGAAGCCTTCTTCTCCTTACCTCTGTTTTTCAGTGGAGGCAGGGTGGGGTGCAGATCTTTATTACATTCATTCCGTTCTGTGCAGCATTCGATTGATCTTCTTTGATGAGGAATGGGAGTATCCTAAAATTGAACCCAAAGAGCTATTAGGGGTGTCCCCTAAACTTTGTAAATCACATAATCTGAAACTTAAAAAAATTAACACAATTTAGAGAATTCACTTAAAATTCTTACACAAATATGTTGAAAATATTGTTTTCTATCAGGTAATTTCTTTCAAATTACCATGTATTATCCTACTGCAATGTCTGCATTGCAACAAAATTGCTATTGCATCTGTAATAACCAGTGTGCCCAGCATAAACTGAGGAAGAAGGCTTGACTTAATGCAGTTAACTAAATTGGAATTTGAGCAATAAGATCTAATGGGTCACTAAGCCAGAAGTTAACAGCAAAGATAAAAATAATATTCAATTTTAAAATGAAGGGAGAATTGGCCCAATGAGAATGTTCAAATTATTTTCCAAATTACTAAAAACAGGCTAGTCAAAAAAAAAAGTTTTTGTTTTATCTTGCTTGAAACTTAACTGCTTGAAATCCAGCTAATGAAAGGTTACAGAGTAGAATCGAGTTATCTTCCTTACCCGACACTGAAAATCTGAGCCTTCTAGTCCTAGACATCCAGAAGTTACCACAGGCATCCCAGAATCATCTTCTTCTATCATTGTGAAACAATATCCATCTGTGCTAAAGACCAAACAGGTAAAGTCAGAGTGAGTGACTGAGAGTGAGAATATGAGAAGCGGGGCGGGGGGGGCAGGCTATGAGAAAAGGAAATAAAGATATTTATTATTTGTTGCATTACACATAAGAAGATCAAGGATCACTATAGGTTACAATCTATTAGGGGGATCTCAAAAATTCCTTTTCTTAAAATTGACTTAATTATCATAAAACATTTGGTAATAGCTTCTCTGTCCAGAAACTTGTGAGAAAGAAGGATACAGAATTTCCACATAACGTATACCATTAATAACCATCCACTCCAATTACTAAGCTCTTATTTTAGTCCTTTCCAAGGCTCACTTTCACAAATCCAGAAAAACAACTCCGTGAGGAAGGTCGTACTAGTCTAACCTTCTATATGAGGAAACTGAGGCTCAGAGAACCTGAAGACCATGCGGCTATTGAGAGGCATAGTAGAGGTTTGAACCCATGCAGGGGAACATTTATGCTGGTTCTACTTGCTCTGAGGTAGTGATATAAACTGATTTCTTACTAAGGCACACAAACTGAAAAGGGGTAGGCATTGGGATCAGCACATAGCAAGTGAGGTAACTAAAATTCTGACCTCTGCTTCTGGGCCAGCCTGTCATATGAAAACATCAAGCTTTGTTTTAAGTAGTTTGGACTTAAGTTGGGGGTGGTGTAAAGATAGACAACAGAAGGAAGAGGTTTTAACAAAATCATAGAAGGTAAAAAAAAACAATATTTTAAATTTCTGTATGTGATTTTAGATTTAAAAAGAACTTTCTTTTAGATTTAAAAAGAACTTTCTCTCTCACATTTAACCCTCTCAACAACAATTAGAAATAATATTATTTCTCTTTTACATATGGAGAAATTGAAGTTATGAGAGTCTAAATAAACTTATACAAGGTCGAAAAAGAAACAGTTACAGAATCAGGCCTTGAATCAAGGACCTCTTCTTGCTTCTTTCCCACACATTTTCTACTATCCCCTCCTGGGACTAAAAATGAAAAACAAGAACTACTTTTTATAGAACTATTTATAAACAGACATTACTGTCTTCACAAGTTTGAGTGATGAATGCCAGCAGACTCCCAATATAAGTCATAAACTCCGACTGCATGTACTAAGAAATAAATTACTAAAATATATCGCCATCTTTTTCTCATTTATGCATGCTCAGCAGCCAAGACAAATATCACAAAGCCGACCTGAAAAGTCGGGGAAGACAGTTCTGAGTAGTATTGGCTATGATTTGTGGGCTGGTCTGTTCTGTCATAGTGGCAGCAGCATTCTGCCATACATTAGCCCTTCAGTTATCATCAACACCCTTAGAATTGTTTACTTGGTTTATAAGCTTCAAGTGATCCAAAATACCTCAGTTTATAAGAAGTAGCACAGTAAAGTTCAAACATACTAATGAAAGGCTGGGAAAGGCCAATGATAAATCTCTGTTAGACTAACGTCAAATGCATGAATATTGTTGTGGAAGAAAGACCACCTCTGAACAGCCCATACTCTGAATTCTTTGGGAACTTTTTAGCCAATATACTGAGATTGCTATGAAGATCTAAGGCACGTAAACACTGAAGGCAATAAATAGAAGAGCTGTCCCTTAGAAATTTATTTTAAACGATATGAGCAAAAAATATCCATGTGATTTTTAAAAATTCCTTTCTTACACAGTGAGACTATTATATGTGTAACATATTTCTCATCAAAAATAAAATTCAGGAATTATCAGAAATAGTCATCTTAACTATTTGACATTAAGAATTCATAAATGCTGGAAAAGTCGATATAATATGTTAAATTAAAAAAATTAATTTCTCCTTAATCATTAGTTCCCCTTGCTCAAACTCTGAGTATATGGTAATGTATTTTTAGGCAAATTATAAAAATCAAGAATGAGAATAGAAAAAGCTGGTAAAGCTGTTGGCAAGTTACTGTTACAATATCCTAGGAAATATAGAAACATCAGTGAGAGTAAATTTAAGCTTTAAAAATACACTCCCTTGTCTGCAAAGAGGATGGAGATAAAATTATAAAGAGGGGATAGGGAGAGAGGGAGACCCTGAAGAAAAGAGCTGGTGTCCCGTTAGTCGTAAATTCAGATAAAAAGCAAATATTTGGTTGGAGTACATGCAAGAGGGTAAGATAATCATTTCAAGTGCATATTGTCTGCAACGAAGCAAAAACGATTTATAAGCTCACTGAAATTGCTTGCTAATCAGGGTTTGTTTACTGGAAACTACAGTACAATTATAGAAGCTTAAGAATTAGCTGGGAACTTTCAACTTTACAGTAGGCCCAAATGTAAACGAAATTGTGCTCCAGTCAGAAGTGAACAACTCCACCCGCCATTATGAGATGGCTGCTGAATGCCACAAAAGGCATTTAACTCTTACCATTGGCTTATCTGTACATTCTGCTGCCTGGTTGCCATGTTAAAGCTTAGTTTTGATATGTTTTATATATATTATTACCCTATTATTTCCAGAGTGTTGAAAGTGATAACAAGAAGAGATGAAGAATAATAAAGGAAACAAAAGTAGAAGTCATTTTATACAAAATTAAAAGTAGTGATATGTATACAAAAATGTAAGATCAATCATTCGATTCCAGTAATGATTATGAAAAAAAAAAAAAAAAGACAAATGTAACATTTCAAAATTCTGCCCTTGTGTTATAGGAAGGAAAAGTAATTGACAAAATAGAACAACAGTTGCATATCAAGATGATCAGTCATCAATACTGAAAAGCTTCTTAACATAATCTTAACTCATGAATAAGCAAAGCATTTGAGAATTTGAGAGTCACATGTGGTCAAAGTAGTGATAATGAAACTTTTGTTACACCACTTGGATGGTGCTACTGGTTCAAGGCTCCTTGAATCTATCCAATATTCCAAAAGCAAATGATTACCTGGAACATCTAGAAAGATTATCGGGGAATTAATTGCCTCAAGGGATTTTTGGCATGCCCAAGTGAACATTTCCTAACGAGAAAGAGGTACACCTGGCTTAAAGCTTTGAGGAACCAAGTGATACTCTTTTTAGGTGGTTGTGCATGGAGAGCCTGCAAGATGTGACTCTTATTTGTGGTCAAATGCATTTATAAATAACATTTTGGCCCCCAGTTTGTTCATTAGTTCTTATAGGATGGTTGGAAACCAATTTCATAATGTCGAAAATTGCACTGACAACATCCTTATTTAAGGTGCTCTACTTTTTATTTTATTTTAGCAAGTGCAGTGTTTACAAGGTTTATTGAAATCTTAGTCCCTTTAACTCTATTCTTCCACTATTCCTTCCTGTTTCTCTATTGCAAACCCCAGGGTTGTTCAGAAACATCACCACCACAGTTGAGAAGGGATTACTGTAGAACTTTTCTTCTAACAATTTTAAATCTTTGTAAAGATTAATTTCATTATAAAATATATATTTTTTAAGTATGAGTTCAAAAGAGGTTATCTCCCCTGCTCAATCAAGGTGACAGGAAATTTTAAAGCATTATTAAAATTAAAAATTATTAAATCACTTAAAAATTATTATTTAATTATAAATAGTTTAAAATTTTGCTCTTAACAAAAATTAATTATAGAACTGGATATCCTCTCAAGTGCATGTGCTCATAAGGATTAATAGCTCTCTTGACTGATCAATATGTGTTCCAATATTTTTTCAGTATGTGAGAGATACCAGAAGTCTTAAACATTTTTCAAACTTCTTTAACTTTTCAGTCAGAATAGATTTGGAAAGGCTGCTTGATTTTAGGTCATTTATAAATAAGTCCTTGAAATCATTCTGTCTTCTAAAATAACTATTTCACATTCGAGGGAATAAAGTTTTCAATGTTTTCTGTCATGGGTAAATTCAAAGATAAGTACAACTTTTAGATTTGCTATTTAAATCATGTGGATGTTAGTTAACTAAACCTGCTAAAAGCTACTTAGAACTTTGTTAACAGTAGTTCATTTTACAAACATGTATTGAACACACTATTACTCAGTCATAGATGCTGAGAATGCAAGAGGGAGGGAGATGCAGGCTTTGCTTTGGTGGAGCTACTAGTCTAGGAACGAACACCACTGATCCAGGGAGAGAGAAAGTCACTCAACTTCAAGGGGCAGGAATAGTAATCATAAGCTGGTCAAGTGTTTTACACTTACTGGGAAAAAAAGGCAAAGAAGAATGTTGGGCACCAGTAATTACCAAAGTGATAGAATCCTAAGGTTTATATTGTTTTATTTTTGTTTGTTTCCTTATCATCTTAACTGGGTGGATTCTTATAGTAGTGGAGGGAAAGAGGGTAAAATCTATATGGCTACTACCATTCCCCTTCTCTGGCTTTTTCTCTAAGAGGTCATAGTCCTGGGGAACGGTGAAGTTACGACCTTAATGATAAAGTTACAATGTGAAAAATGCTTTTTTATTACTTTATCCTCAAGAATATGTAGCTATCATACATCCTCTTCTGGCAGCCATGCTAAGTGATTTAGCATTTTGTTCATTTTTTTTAGATGAGGTATGACTATTTTTGAATTTGTCTCAATTTTTATATTCGTCAAGCATTTGTATATTCTCACTCCCACCACCCTGTGCAGGTACTCTCACTACCTCTCACCTAGACTGCTCCAAGAATCTTCTAGTAGAATTCCCCCATCCTCTCTCTGTACTCTACCTGTTCTGTACAGTACTGCCTGATAAATCTTAATATTTTTCTTCTCTTCTCAATTATATCTAATGGTTCTCTATGTATAACTTTAAAGAGCCCTACACTACTCACTTTCTATTAAGTCTAACGACAAATGAGCCCATTTCACATTCTCATTTATGACTAACGAGAGGCACAAAAGGAGTTATTACTTGTAAAAGCCTTCAGAAGCAAATTTGAAATCACAGCCTCTTCCAACTAAATTTCAAGTACTAATGCAGGACTCACCATTCTTGTAAGTGCAATGGTTTGAACTTGACATCTTCTACTGAAAAAAATGTTCAATATTCAGATGGCCTGGGCAACAGTGGAATAAACTAGATGCAGTGGAAGATGTACAAACAAGTAAGAACGATGTGTACCCTGAGACCTCGAGTCTGGAGCACCTGTCTGAATACTCACACCCCCAGTATTCAGCAAGAGGTTTAAAAGCCCTATATCAATACGAATTTTGTAAAAAGACTCACAGACCCTAAGTGTTTCTCTCTACCTTCTGTGACTCTTAAAAGTGCAGTCGGAGACTTATTTAATTCCTCATATAGGCAGCCTAGTGTCAACTGCACATCCTTCAGGCCAATATCCAATGTGATTTATTATACTTATAAACCCTAAATATTGCCTAGGCAGGAGAATTCCTGGTCAAAAACCAAACAAGATAAATTAGAAAGTACTTACAATTATCTCTGGAAAGAGTAAAAAATAATTATTTAGAAATGGATAGACTTGTGTGAGGGAGGGGAAGAGCCTGAGAGAGGTGATGAGACAAAAATGACTACCACAGACCAAGTCAAGTAAGACAAGGAAAGATTGATAAAGTGGGATCGGGTAATACAGAGTAAAAAATAAACAAACAAGGCTGAGATTACACTTGATAGGACAGGAAAATAAGGCAGAACATTGGCATGGTGAAAGTCATGTAAAAAGAGGGATTCAAGGAGACTTGACCATGTTCCGGGCATGTAGTGATAGCCTGCAGGAACCGAATCTGGAACTGGAATGGGAAAAATTAACGGTGCAAAGTACTGCCCCGAAAGATATTTAGAAGATAGATATTATCTTGGGAGAGACAGGACAATGGCATCATCCCTTACTTTGAATTACAAATACTAAAAAAGGCTCTAACACTGCATTCAGCATGACATATTTGCCCTACATCCTCTAATATGCACGCCGCTATTTCTGCACCAGATAGGAAACGAGGCCAAGTATGACTTTGGCCTTGTTGTTGGCTGGTAAGGTGATTGATGGTACTCAGGAAGAGTTTAAAAACCCTCTAAAGTTTGCACATGGTCTCTGATATATTATGTTGGATTTCAGAATGTCTTTTAAGCATGATGCACTCTTGATTTGTCTCCAGGAAAGTGGGAGTGGTAATGAGCATGAGGTTTACCTAGGACCCCCAGCTTGGCTAAAATCTACTTAGTACAAGGCCCCAGGCAAGACAGCTTAGACCGGCCCTTATCTAAACCTCTAGCAAGCACACCTTTGTCTTCAGAACTGTTTACCTCAGAGGGCAAGATTGAGTGCAGTATTAAGCAAAGTGTGTTCACTTGAAGGTCAGCAAGCTGCCTGTTACTGGTCTGTGAGGAGGTTCATACAGAAATCAAAATTTGTATAGCAGTAAATTTAGCTCTGTTGAACCTAAATAATGGAAAATAGAAAAAATGGAACAGTAATTTGTAAGTATTTTAAAATTTGTTTTTCTAATTAGCTTATAATTCATTTTCATTGTACTTTAGAAAAGTGTCAGTGTACAACTTATTGTGGGGGAGCTTATCTTACAACTGAGATACCTTGAGAAGTACTGATTTGGAGGTCAACAAGCATGGGGCTCACAGAAAGGGAGGCAGAAACGCCTGGATTTATTCTAGGTCTTATGGCACAGGAACAGAAGCAGCCCCTGTGAGTCATCCATGATGGATCTCAGCGCACAGGAGACTCAGCTGGAGTCAATACCACATTAACAAAATGGATGTGCATTTTATCCAAGTGAATATTTGCTCCCTTGAGAACCAGTGTCAGGGGTTGCCTGATGGTTAAGGATTCAGAACTTTGGAATTTTGGCCATGATTTTTTTCATCATATTGGCATGAACAGTGACCTAGTGAAAATTACCAAACCCCTCAGAGCCTCAGATTTCTCACCTAAAATATAGATAATGTTACATTCTTTATAGGAATGCTGTGATGATTAAAGATAGGTGAAAGTAAACATGCCAGTTTTTATAAAAAGCTCAATAAATATTAGTCTTTCTATTCGAGTCAATAAGTTAACTGATTCATGTTGACTGTCATTGTACACTTGTTTCTTTGAGGGGTTCCATTTTTATTACTATTTTTGTTTTGGTTGTATTTTTGTTTTCTTTTCTTTGCTTCATAAATCAAAAATTGGAAACCATATAATTCACAACCCATTCCAATCTGGCTTCCGTCTCTACTTCCACATTAAATATTTCTAAACTACAGTTATTAAGGTCAATACATATGATTGCTATATTTCAGTTCTTATCCTATTTAACCTCTAATGGCATCCCAAACAGTCAACCTTACTTCCTCTTTCTACAAACTTGGCTTCAATGACACTGCTTTACTGCTAATTCTGAGTCTCCTGGGGAGAGCCTCCCTTACCTAAGCATTAAATGTCTCAAAGCTTAGTCCTACTCTGGTAGATTAGATTGTTTTATTATTATTCAATTTGTCATGCCCCACCCAAGCCACAGTTTCTCCTTGGCTTTGAGCTTGACTATGACTCTTGATTTGGTAAACAGAATGTTAGAGGACATGACACAGAAGCTTTAAGAGGTTGCTCCCTCACACTCAATGTGTGAAAGAGTATGCTCTGGGTAGCTGCTGGTCCAAGAAGAATGAAGACACATAGAGCAGGCCTAAACTCAAGAGACAGCTTGAAGCCAAACCCACCCAATCCAGCAGAGACCAACACAGCTACAGCCCACTTGTAGACCCAGGAATAAAATATAAATGCCTTTAATTCTAAGTCACTGTGATTTTGAGATTGTCTGTTTCACAATAAAAACTAACTAATGTTCTTCTCACTCTGTACTCTCCCCGCAACCTCTTATCTGAGCCCCAAATGTATATCCTATTGACTATTCTTTGATATCGCCACTTGAATGTATCCAAAGTCTTAAAGTCAGCATGTCCAAATTGGAACTTGATCTTCTGTCCTCCTTTATTAAAAAACTTTTATTTTATTAAAAAACTACACTATACATCTAAATGTACATCCAGAATCTTGTGAAGACTCTCTTGGTTCCCTCTCATACCCAATTCATCAACACAAAACTTTCCTTCTAAGTATTTATTTCTCTAATTTCTCTAATGCAATCCAATTCTCTTCTGCACTAGCACTACCCTAGTCCAAAATCATTTTCTCTTATATGAATTGACTTTTCAATTTCTCTTTCCTAGCTGTCTCTAATATATTCAATATTTTGCAACAAAGAAAATTTTTCAATAGTGTTCTAATTTGATCACATTAATCTCTACTGCTATTCCTGCTTAAACACCCCCTTTGATGGCTTCCCAGTGCTCCTAGATATAAGACCAACATTCATAATATAGGCCATAAGTAATCTTTCCTTGATCTCTAGGCTTAACTCTTTCCACAGCTCCTCCTATACCCTGTACCCTAGGAAAACCAGTCTTCTTTGAACTTGCCAAGCTTTTCCTTCCCACTACAGAGAATTTACATTACAGTTAACCCTGCCAAAACACTTTCTTCCAAATCAGCTTAGGATACTTCAATGGCCTGTAAGGAAAACAGGACAAAATATTTGAAACTGGATAATTCTGGAAAGCCTGAACATATGATCACCAGAACTGTGGCTCAAATGACACATAGAGATTTATTCTTAATTACTGCAGACTCAGACAAAATAGTAAACTAACCTCTAATACACTTCCTCCTGCTAACTTTCTTCAGGAAACTTTGTAAAATTCCTGATACTTACTCTATTTACTACAAAGTGTTTCCCAGAAAATACTGTCCGATCTTTAGAATCATTTTACCTTCAGGACTCAGTGACCCCAACCTCGTTCTATCATATAAAAGCCAAGTTCCAAGACCTTTCTGGGTCCTGAATCCCTTATGTCTAAAGGTAAGAAATAAGCATTTCCTACCATGCTGAGCTGTTTTACTGATTAAATGAGATCTAAATTTATTAATACACCTAACTTTCCTGTGTCATTCCATTAGTATATATTTCTTAGGCTATATATTTCATGATAGACTGGTAAACTCAGATTGTACTTCAAAAGAAGCTTAAAAACAAAAAAGTTTTTAGAAAGAAAAAAAAAAGCATTCAACTCATCTTCATGCTCCTTCCTGGATAATGAGGCCCCAAATGGCTACCCAGATACTCTGCCTGGACTTCAAACCTGGCAGCCCATCTCCCTGTTTGGGTCCATTACCCTTCTTGAAGCTGATTCTGCTTCTCTAATATTTTAACTTCTGAGACATGCACTTGTTTGGTCAAATCAGCCACTTCTCCCTGGGCACGCCCTGGCCTCATTAGTCTATGCCTCTGTTGTCCTTGTCCCGAGGAGTAAAAGTCAATATAGTGACCAGCAAAATGGATGTTGTTGCATGAAGATGCATAAAGAAGAAAGAGGCAAATAGTCCAGTTTCAAATATTAGACAGTATCTATACAACATGATAATCTACTAAGGAGCTTATTCTTTAGGACTTTGACAATGTCTTTCCCATCGTCTGGACTCACATAAGCTCTCTCACTACACTGCTTCCCAGAGTCAGTTTATAAATATTCCTAGCATCTTAGGTGTCCTTTCCAAAATACGAATAGCATCAGTATGATAAATGGTTTGAAAAAAACCCTGATACTCTCTGCTGCTGAATTTATTTTGGAGACAAGGTCTTTTGAAAGAAAATAACTGGTTTTTGCTCCAGGACCTGGGATCAGTACTCTATGTTAGTGAATGTGTGGTGTTTGTAGGGAGGAAGAAGAATCTCAGAGAACCATTCAGGGCAAAATGCAACACAATACAGGCACAGCTCTGAGAGGGAGTAGGGTTAGGCACTGTTCCCCAAAATGTGCTCTTGGAAGCAACAGTCTGCAATGCTTTAGTCCAAAAAGTATGACTTCCTGTTAAAACTAGGTTTAAATAATTATATGACCAACCTGCAAATATTGTTGACCGAATCTTCTGGACAATGATGGTGGCATTTACAACGCAAGATCTTTGGGCGAGGTGTGGGGGCTGTACTCTCGCCATCCTCTTTCTTGGTGCCCACATTTAATTTTCCTGAACTTCGCAAAAGCATGTTATCAAGGAATTTTGCTGAAAAGAAGAAAGAGTAAGAGTGTAAGTATATGTGGGAGAGCCCAGCCAAAGTCTTTTGTCCAAAGAATAATGTGACATCAAATAAAATATTAAGTATTCATGATAATTAAAGATTTAAACAGAAAACAGATATTCTGTTTGTTTCTGAAACTAAAAATTATGCTTTCTATAACAAGTAGATTACATAATTATAGATAACAAATATAACTATATGTCTCACATAGAATACAGAAGTTCTCATAATCCTTTCAGGATAGTATTTATACATTATAATACTTGTATTTGATTGAGTGCATGGAGGTCAATAAGACATTATTATATAGGTTATCTCTACACCGTATGGGAATTTGTGGGTAAATATTATTCTCATTTTCAGATGAGAAAATTAAGACTCGAAGTTTAAGTGATTTTACACAGCTAATAAATCATGAAGCCAGCATTTAAACCCAGATTGTTTGTGTCCTAAAACTCTCTTGACAGCAGTCTCTTTACTTTAGGAGTCTCTTTACTTGAGATGTATATATTTTTAAAGAAATTATGAGAAATCTTTAATCTGAAAAATTACATAGGAAGATGAAAACTTAGTTATAACTAAGACGTATTTCAAAAGATACATCTTCTCCATCAGCTTTTGCATGTGAAAGTGCCTACCTATATTAGTGACAGTTCTGCATCTTTGATGAAACACACTATAGAATATGATCTCTATAGCTTCATTATTTACCAGTTGGTCGATCTCAGATAACTTTAGAAATAATCTCATTAGGTCTCATTTCCTTACCCTTAAAATGGAGATAATATAAGCACCTACCTCATGTCAAAACCTTAGAATAGTAATATTTGATAAATGTTAGCTAATATTATTAAAAGAATAATTTTTTTACATTTTAAATAATAAGACAATGTTTCATTAAAATAGGTTGATATATCACTGAGTTTTCATATTTTCCTTCTTTACCACTACTTTTGGATAGTACCTATACTTGAGAAGGCGGCATGCATGAATTGATACCTATTATGTTTCCAGGCATTGGAATGAAATCTCTCATACAGGTTATGTCACTGCACAAATTGTCACCCAGAGCACTGTTTGATTTAAAATCTCTCAAAACACATCCAGCTTGCCTATAATTAAATCAAAATTTCAACAAAAATATTATTTAAAAGATTGTTAGGCTAAAAAACGAAATTCTAGATCAAAGTGCAATGTACAGTATAGATGTATACAATGTGCACGTGTTACTTTTTAAAACAGCAAATAGATGCCTCTAGCCTTTGGTTACATCTGACAATGAGAAGTTTAGAAAAAGAGCTGTGATTTTTCCTGATTTTCTGTATGGTAAGCTAATTAGATGAATTCTCATTCTCAATATTACTAACTTTATAACCTGAATTACCGCAAAGTAACACAAAGTGGTGAAAATAAGATATTTAAAACTTATTATATCCTGCTTCCCTCCATACCAGACCCTATCTCTTTGAAGTTTTAAATAAAATAATAAAACTCATTTATTATGCATATGTTTACTTAGCAAATACGTATTAGCTGTCTACCCTGTTCCAGACACAGCCTGTAAGTAGGATGAACTAAAGGTACACAGAATTTATCATTTGGTAGGAAAAGTTATTAATAAAATATTTATACAGAATGGTCTACATTATAAAGCAAATATCTCATACTGTTGGAAATTAGGTGTCACTTTGTAAGAAACATTTTAAAGGAGTCATGATTTTCTCACATTTAAAATTTATATAAATTACAGAATTACATAAAATTCAGCTATAAGAAGGTTCTTTGCAATATTGCTTATAACAATCCACATTTAAAACAATAGGAGATAAATTAGATCTCTAAACTGAGATTCCTATGTGGCCATTAAAATGTTGAGGTGGAAATACATTTATTTATAAGAAAGAACATTAAAATATAATTTTTGTTGAACAGAGTAGATTTCCAAGGTATTTTAATTGTAAAATATCATACAATAATAGGAAAAGAGGCTAAAAGATGAACCTATAATAGAAAATAGATTGAGAAAAGACACTAGCAGTAAAAACCTAGAAAGCAGAAGGACGTTCAGAAACTGACTTAACAAAACCAAGAATGCTGATCCTAAGCCAAAGGTGGGGAGAAGCCAAAAAGCAAAATAATTTTACCACTCAACCCCCAAAAGGCCCCAGAGTAGTACCACAAGTTACTTTTAGAAGTGAGAGTGAAGGGAGTATTGAAAACAGGAGGCTTAAATCTATCTTAGAAGTCACAAGAGCTTCAGCTAAACTTTCTCAGTCCCTACGGGTGAGTAAACCTTCATTCTCCACCTCTGCAGAAGACTAGAAGGGTAAATCTGATATACACAGCATTGAGATGCCATCCCTACTTTCTCGTTTTACCATCAAGGTGAGGGACTACGGGAAACCAAGCATAGAGGCAGGTAAGAGTACCACAAACACTCAGTGAACATTTACTGCAAACACACAGTGAACATTTACACTGGGTGTTGACTCCTTCCATCCTCCCCACCTACATGGTTTCCAGAACTCAATATAGTCTGGCTTATGCTTTCCTTATTCAGGAATCTGACCAGGTCATGAACAAGCAGAATATCTAAAGGCAGGGAAACTGGGAATTTCTCAGTGAAACAGTCTTGTGACATTATCCTACAGTGAGGCCCACTGGTGAGAAGATCTACCCAGAATTCTCAATCAGCTTTCATAGTGCTTCTTTCTCTTACACATAAGCGACTAATTCAGGGTCATTAGATAAATGAAGAAAGCCTTAAACATCGAAAGCTGAGAACAAAACAAATACACAGACAAAAGCCCCTTGAAAGCAAATAAAAACTTACAAACTATTACCAATACTCTCAGCTTTGTAAAAAATATATTACAGCAATGAAATAGGAACATGTTGCTATAAGAAGGGAATAACAAGAAAATCTAAATACATGATTGCATAAGTGAAAATCTCAGTAGGTGAGGTGAAAGATAAAGATTAGGAAATCTCCCAAAATGTAGAAAACAGAGAAGAAAAACTTACGTAAATTAAAACATCAATCCAGAAAATTTAACAACTGAATAATAATAGTTCTAGAAAGAGAGACTTGAGAAAATAGAGGGGATGAAATCATCAAATAAATAAATCATGCAAGATTCCCATAACTGAAAATCCTGATCTTCTTAGTTTGAAAGGACCTATAGAGGATATGAATACACTCACACCAAGGTATGCTATGTAAAATTTTATAAGGCAGCAAAGGAGCGTTTAAGTTTAGAGCAAGAGTGAGAGAGAAATTAATACCTGGGAGAATTATAAATTGAACATGAGGGCAGGAAAAAAGCATTTTAGGTTTTTCAAGGTCTCAAAAGTTTACCTCCATGTACATTTCTCAGAAAGTTATTCAAAGAGATGCTCCGCTCAAATGAAGGTATAAATAAGAGAACAGAATATATTCCTGCTACTAGGAGACCCAACCCAAGAGAAAAGTGAACTTACTCTCAAGATAATGGTAAAAGGGGATCAATAAGATGAGAACTATGCACTGGGCCTACGGGATAACCAGACCTAACTGAAAGATTCCAGAAGCGATATCTCCAAGAAGTGGAAATTATGAGAATAACTCATGTATTTTCAATTTAAACTGAGAATTCAGAAACGAATTTGTGGTGGGAACATAGGAAACCAAGAAAACAAATAACATTTTAACTGCTAATATATATATAAGATGGAGGACAGAAATATGTGTGTATACAGTGAGGGTGAAAGTCATAAAAGAAAGCTAAATCCTTACCTTCGACAGTGGGAAGTCAAAAGTGATGGCTACCATTGAATAATCAAGAGGTAGCAGTACAATTATTTCTTTAGAAATATGAAAGAAAATTCCAAAAGAAAGAACGTAAAGTGGTGTAGATGTAGTTGCAACTGGAGAGATGAGTTGGGAGGATCCTTTTTTTAAAAGCCTCTTTAAACTATGTTACAAGAAAAAATAGCAAGCTTTAAAATAATATATTTCATATGATGATCCCACTGTAGCTTGTGTGTGCATGTGTGTGTGTAAGAGATAAATGGGTAGAAGGAGTCACACCTATATGGATATTGATAAAATATATAAAGATTCTACTTCCAGTAGGAAAATATAATTATCTCTCAGGGATTATGAGTTTTGAAGTTTGAATCGCGAAATGTTCAGTTTACATTCACAAGTGCCATAATTCCTGTTTCTACGTCAGCATGGACCTACAGAGTAGTAACAGATAATAGTTGGAGCTATTTAAAAACATTTGCAAATTCCTTCTTAGTTTAAACAGAGAAGTAATTAGTCTCATATTCTGGTGTGGAATAAAGAATATCAGTGAACAAAGAACTAGGAAATAAAAAAAAATATATAGCCAAGAAAAAGGAACTTCCCTAGCTAGTCTTCATTATGGGATTCACCACTAGACCAATAAACAGGGTGTGGTATTAACACCAAATCCATTTTTGGTTACAACAGTTTGTGTGGTATGTACATGTGCTTAAAAGTGTGGTAAACCTACACACCTCGTTCTATATTGCAAGTTATCAACAATCTATTTCCTGGTATTTTGTAGGACATTCTAAGTTCACTACCTCAGTTATTATTAAGAAAAGATACCTGAATCTGGTAGCTCCAAGCAATCTAGTCAACTCCTGGCTCTCAAACACTGGAGAAATCAAGAGCAAGCCATTCTTTTTATAAAGATTGTGCACATGAAATATTGTTGCATAATCTTTTAAAAATTACTTAATACTTTAACATGTAGTTGAAATATATATTATTTTACCAGAAACATATTCACAAAAACAAAAAGCTAAGAAAAGCATGGCTAGCTCACAACAGAGACACGATTTCTATAAACTGAGTTAGATGACATCCTGAATAAGTACGTAAGGTTGCCTTACGACAATGTGGCCTAAAAAAGTAAAAGTAGTGAGATTAAAAAAAAAAAATGATTGCTTTTAATTGACATTATTAAATAAGTGGATGATTAAATGCAAATTTGAGACACTGTGGAAAGTTCTTCACTTGCTTTTGCCGAAATAAGCAAATCAAGGGAATATCTTATGTAAAAGTGTGCAACCATACTTAGGCGTCAATTAACCTATATGTATTTAATTCTTTGTGAAATGAAAATCATTATCACACAATTCACAACATTTTCAATCACCAGATAAAAGTAAAGTAATTAAGTGATAATTTGGACATTAACAGACAAAGAGGAAGAGAAGCAGAAGCGGCAGAATAAAACAATCTGATAGACTCACCTTAAAAGCTAAGAATACCATTAAAAAGAAAGACTATAAGATCTTATTGAGGGCTAGTCTACATTTGAGAAAAAGGGCCAGTGAGAAATTGGACTGTTTTATCTACTGTTATAATGATGAAAAGGGATTTATAAAAGGATCACTTTAATATAAAGTCATACTAAATTTGTACAAAATTCAGCCCCACAAAAACAAGACAGAATACATTAGCTAAAGCATGAAGAAAGGCAATTACATGCATATACAAAAAATAATCATTTTATAAAAACATGAATTTAGCCAGATAATAATGATACTGAAATAAGAGCTAGAAGGAAAGACAAAGATATGTATCTATGATAAATATGAACATCCAGATGAAGAGTAGAGCGGCAATAATGAAGATATAACCCACATATCAGATGTCTAATTAATGTCTAATGTCTAATTATCACAATGTGTTTTTCACATTTTATTATATTTTTAGTATTTGAAACAAGAGAAAGGAAGAATTTAAAATATAATCAAGTTAGATTTAGTCAGCTCATTCAAAAATGTAAAATTTTTAGATATGTGACTTGATTTTGTGTTAAATTTTATATGAAAGAAGGCTAATCATTGAAAGCAATTGGAAGATGACTATTAAAGAAACATTAAGTATAATTTAGTATACTGAATTTTTTAAATCAATAAGTGAAATCTTTAAAAGAAAATTTTCCACCAAGGAAAGCTAAATAGTGAATGGTTTCTACTTAATTAA
The DNA here is from genome assembly GCF_902729225.1 of Pteropus medius. Lineage (NCBI taxonomy): Eukaryota > Metazoa > Chordata > Mammalia > Chiroptera > Pteropodidae > Pteropus > Pteropus medius. The sequence goes on along the minus strand of NW_024351730.1, from coordinate 38,835,453 downwards.
CTTAACTTAAAAAGAATTTCAACAAAATTGTTTCTTCCCAATAGCATTCTAGGCAATTATGGCTTTTTAAATGTTTAACAATACAATTATAAATAAACCTGACAGAAAAATGTAAGGAAAAAAAGATTGAGAAAAGTCAGACTGTCTAGAAATTTCTTAGGAATAACTACTATACCGAATAAATCACTCTTTAGGAACCCATTCCATATTTTAGTTCCCTTCCTCTTTCCTACACTCCCTTCTCTCTCTCTCCCTCCTTCCCACCCTCCCTCTTTCCTTGTGTGTTTCTCTCTCCCACTCCTCTCCCCCAACTCCCTCCCCAATTTGAGCTTAATAGTTTGAACCCAGACTTCAGATGCTGCTGGGTTAGTTTAGCTGGTTGTATTATAGTTATACCAGGAAGTGAACTATCCAAATTACCAAGATAACAAAAAGTAGGGCACGTGGAAGCCAATCTAAAATTAGGTCTCATTTTTTCACAGAACCACTAGATTTAAGGGAACAAATGGACCAGAAAATCACTTCTAAACCTGTGTGTGTGTGTGTGTGTGTGTGTGTGTGCTCTTAATGAACCACAACTAAATTATATTTCTTATGATTTTCATATATGAGATAGATTTATAGATTTCCAGGCAAATTAATCAAACTTCATAAAATAACCTAATGATCGTCATGCAATAATATGACTTCCAATCAATTATAAAGGTTAAATAGAGTTATTTTCCTTGACTATCTTGAATATCTTTTATTGGATACATATTATACTCATATACATGTTTTCAACTATTTTGTATATATTTGTATATAGTTATATACAAGTTTTCTATGGCATCTCTTCTGTAAGTTAGGAAGTAAGGCAGAGTTTCTTTAAACTACTTATTTCAAACTAGTGGACAATTATTAGCTGGAAGCCTGGTATAAACACAATAAAATGTATATATGCATATACTTAATAAATGAGTTTATTTTTAAAACATTTCTATATTTTTATATTATGGACTCTTCCGTATGGTTTTTACAGAAAAATGGAACAAGGTTATTACACAAAAATCAGAAAACACAAAACAAAAGTAAAATGTAAAAAAAATTTTATAATAGTAATAAAACTCAGCAACAAATAAATTTTAATTTCTATATTCATCTATTACATCATAAAATATGTTTTAGCTATATTAAATTTTAATTATGTTTTTCTCAGTAACATTTTTATCATTTCAAAAATACCATGAATAAACATTTTAAGTTTTTGATACAAAAGATTGTTTTATATGTCATAGTGAAGAAATATCAGAATGCACTGCCACATTAAAATACGTAGAGAACAATCTTTATGAACAACAGAGGTAATTCAATACATTACACAGTATGCTTAGAAATGAATTTGAGTCTTCAAAATTCATTGAAAAATGACATGATTATTTTGTGCCACAGGATCTACTAGTAATCGATTTGCCTTTCTTCATTTTCCTTTTTACTTTTTTTAACTCTCTGAATACCTCAAGAATTAACAAAATTTTGAGTGTCTTCCCTGTTCTATCCCCTCTACACCAGAGGGCAGGCAAGGAGCAAGAAGAGAAATTGAAACTTTTATCACATTCATTTGCACTTAAGTATTTTGGGCAAAAAGAGTAGTGGAAGAAATTTCCAAAGTACTGAACTGGCCAGCAATGCTTTGGGAATGATCCATTCTAATCCAATTCATATTGTTATGAAAATAAATAATGTGAATCAATACCCATTTCCTTTGTCAACCAAAACTGGTTTAAGTATATTGCTTAAAAACAAAAGTCTATAATACACAGGAATAAAACTTGAATCAGACCTTTTAAACAATATTAATTTTTCAAATAACTTCTAGTTATCTTAAATAGTGTGTTTAATAACTTTTATTTTTATCATTTAAACCTTGAATCACTTAACTTAGTTTAATGATTTAATTTACTGTCTATTAAGTTTACTCAGTTTTCATTGCCTATCCCTCTTTCATTTTACTAAGACATTTTGAAATAAATTTTCTATGTTGTTTCCAACAAAAACTTAGAAAATATATATATGAACAACCTGAAACCCAGTGATTAATAAAAAGTTGGGATACGTGCCTAATTCTTTTGAAAAGTAACAAAATATAAATAGAATTCTGAATCAAAAATACCAAAGCAAAATCACATGTATTATAAAAATAGATTTTCTATTATCAATTGTGAGGTTGTTACCTGCACAGGAATCTTTCTCCTTCAAGAGTCTCAGGAGTTAGAGGAGAGAGGGATAAGGGAAGGTGCTTGTGGGCATGTTATGGATGGAGATAAAATATCAGGTGAGAAACCAATATTGAGTATGATCACCGAGCAGTGGACCCAGGCTTGACCAGGATAAAGGGTAGAAGAGACAAAACAGTACAAATCTCAGTTCAGCTACTACTTTGCTCTGTGGCCTTAGCAAAGTCACTTAACTTTCCTTACAGAGGATGTGGAGAGTGGCAGCAATCACCGGTTTGCTGTGAGAACTGGGTAAAACAGGCCAAGTGAAGCACCTACCACAGTTCCTTGCACATGGTGAGAGTGAATAACAGTAAATTGTTGTTTCCTGTGCTGCTGAAGCTTATCATTCAATTTTTTGTTCTTGTTTTCATTCTTTAGATTTTTCTATTTTCTTACCTTATTTTTTGTGTGTCCTTTTGGTCCCCACTCCTTCCTCTGTTATATGTTTCTACTTCTTTTCCTTTTCTTCTTTCCCTATACTCTTTCCCTCATCCTGATTCTCTTTTCCTCTTCAATTCCCTTTTTCATTGCATTTTACTTTCTTTTACTTTCCCTTTCTTTCTAGATTCATCACTGGGAATCTATGAAAATAAAGAGCCTTTTGGTATAAGAAACATTGAAAGTTTATTCAAGGCCGACTATTGTTATTAATTGTCTTTTTTCCTGTGGTATATTCATTTATTTAGCAACTAATCATTAAACCTATTCCATCTACATAACACAATGGCCTAGAGCAGCTGACACACTCTCAGTAAAATAACAATCTTGCTAGTGAGATAAATCGTCTACACTTGGAATATGGTGAGACAAATCAACTACATGCGGAAAACCAAAAGTAGTATATGAAAACAATAAAATAGATGTCATAATGCCACATATAATTATCGAAAATAAGTATGTCCTAGGTAGGAGCACATGGGAAGAAAGATTACTGTGGGTGGCAGTTATCAACCGCAATCTTTTATGAAACGCAAAAGCCCCCAAAACAAGGAGATATTCCAATTCATTGTTGACACTACTGAGTAGGTTAAGAAAAATACAGTTTGTCTTAAAATGTTGGAGATGTACTGGCTCCATGGAAACTGGGGCTTTTATCATGAAATATTTCTACATGTTTCTATTTACCAACAATTGTTTCTCTTTTCACCATACTCACATATCCACATTACCACATTGCTCAGGTTCTGCGGAATAATCATGTTTTCAACATTTTATATCATAAAAGCGCTACCAAAAGACCACTAAAACACCTGGAGAAAAACTGAGAGCTTCAATCATTCAAGTGTTTTATTGTATGGGATACTAGATTATGACTTGAGCAAATCATGAAAAGATTAAATATTACATAAATGTGAACAGACAACATGTACATTTGTATTTATTTATTTTGTAAGTAACTAACACAGAGTTATGAAGCTGCATAAGCATAATAATTGATTATGATAGCAAATATATGTTCTTTAGACATCTATACTCTTTAAAGGTGAAACAGCAGTTAGCCTTTCTCTCAGATTTTAATATCCTTTTGAATCTGAAGGAACTCAACCAAAATGTTCGAATAAATTAAAAATCTTTGAAAATACTCTAAACACAACATGGGTATACATAGTTTAATAAAAGCATCAATATAATAAGAAATAAAGAACTTGACGAGCAAGTAGCCACGATGTTTAAAGATAATTTAACATCAAACTGAATCTACATCCATAAAATAGCATTATCATAGCTGACAGAATGATTAAAAAATTAAAAATATCTCTGTACTTTAAAATATTTAATGTGTTTGTTTAAATCCACATTGTTGGAAAAGAAACTGAACCATGGTCTCTTTGACAATTATGTCAAAGAATCAACTAGGACTTGGCAGGCTGCCAAGCCAGGAGCTATGGTTTTATTCAGTGACATTTCTATCAATGCTCTGTTTCACAGAGTTCTGAAGCTAATCAAAGTAGATGTTCAACTTGCCTCCACACCAAAACTTACTCCGCAGCTTTGCAAAGCACTCCAAAGACAGCTTGATGTGTAAAACTACTTTGAACAGGCTCATATATGTAAAGAGAAGTAAAGCCAGACAGATCAGAAATCAAATCACCGTGTCCATGCTATTCTTTTTCCCCAAAGAGAAAATCTGGAAAGCATTTAGGATCTCTCTGGTTCTAATCCTTTCTGTATCCTCTAATTGGATAATTTTTAAAGGATACTTTAGTTAACGTGCATATTGACCTAAAAATGCAAATAGATTGTTATTTCAAATGTTTCCATATTTGAGGCATAAAATACATAGAATTTATACATAGTTTTAAAACAACTTAGAATATACTATTATCAACTATTATCATCACCTATGAGCTTAAAGGTCTATCTCTGATGAAATGATATAGAATAATGATAACTAGCAACAAATGAATTAAAACAAAAGCTGAATATTAGGAAGCCATTATAGAGTTTTAAGAAAAAAACTTTAAGCTAAATAAATAACCGTTCAAAACCTGCAGTGCTATCTACATGGTTTTGTTTATATTTATGTGTCATGCTTCATGGAAAAGTTTTTAAGATAGATACCAAAAATGACATGGATTACTAAAATATACTTGCCTTCATTTCTGGGTATACTTTACCTTGCTAAAACAATTTATAACCTTCTGATCAAAAGTAAATGACTTAGTAACTATTTTCAAAACATGCATTTGTTCTAATATTTAAATCATTACTTTATACTTAAAAATATTTTTGCATTTTAAAAACCATATCTGCAAGAAAACAACCTTGACTTTTATAATCTGTAAATTTAGAGTTATATGTTATAGGTAGGAGAAGAATTCACAAAGTCAAAAACTACAAATGATTAAATTATACCACAAGGAGTAGGAGAAGAATTCACAAAGTCAAAAACTACAGATGATTAAATTATACCACAAGGACTTCACAGAATCACAGCACTTGATTTTAACCGAAAGTGCTGAAAACGTGCAGAGGCAAGCACACACACTCCAACACATATACAATACAAAAGTTATAACAATCTAAGTACACATTTTATTAGTCTAAAAGTAACCTAAATTATACACTAAGTTAAACAGCATTTCCCTGCTATGCCATTGTGCACAAAATTTTGACCACTGCCCCTGCATTGTTCTTCTTCACCCTCTACAAGACTAAGTTCTATCGTGTGTGTGTGTGTGTGTGTATGTGTGTGCGCGCGCGTGCACGCACGCACACACCAGAATTGGCTTAACTGATCTTGTTTACATGTTCTAGAGGGGAAAAACAGCCTCTGTAAAGATATAAAGCTTCTCCCACTACTCACTTTTGATTTCTGTACGCTTGATAGATTGTTGCCGGGTTCCCTGGGATGAGACATGAGGAGGAGGCACAGAATTGCTAGGGTTTCCACTAAAAAGACCAGCACCATAGGCAGTACTAATCCTGCACCTGTGATGTGTTATTCAGCAGTTAAGAAATGCAGTCCAGACTGTGGTTGCCTAATACAGCTCAGCTGTTTTTCTCAGTACTCCCTTTGATTATAAGCTGGCAAGAGAGATTATTCCGGTCAGGCATTGAGCTATGTTCAGGATACATGGCATATGCCAGTGGAAAGGTAAAAGAGAAAAGAAACCTTGGAATCAAAAAAATAAATAAAAGGAAAGAAAAGAAAAAGTCAGTGACCAAGGTGTACTATGTAACATTTCCAGATGGTTAAAAGCTGCTTCTGATTATATGCAAGGTAGAAAAATACATGACACTTAAATATCTAGAAATCTATTTTTATATTACCCTTTGACATTTAGAATGGTACTTCAACAAGCAATTCTTGTTTATTTAAAAATAAGCACAACTTCACAAATTGATCAGCTACATAAACATTTACAAATATTTCTTTAAAGAGGTTTACCTACACTGTCAAACTCCTTTTAAAATTTGGAAACTTTCGAAATGTTAGGAAAACTGAAAACCAAATGATTACCATTAAGTTTAGCTTTTTATTAAATCCACCATATCATTTAACTTGATTCATTAAAATTTGTTGTATAAAATTTGTATTTCAGACACATCTATCCTATTAACCATCTGTGGTTAAATCAGCATAAAATATTTATTTTAACCTAGCATAAAATTACTAGCAACTCTAAATTGATTTAAGAAATTTTTATCATATACAAGGCTGTCTAAAAAGCACTTTGGTTTAACAGCGATGAAGAAATGATCATTATGCTCACGAACCTTAAAATCTAATTGGGAAAAGTGAAATAGAAATTACCTTTTTCTTGTTCTTTTCTCATAAAACGGCTGCTGACCATTCCCTCACACCAAAACTTTCACTCTATTTCCTTTCACACTCTCTATGAACACAAAACCATCTGTCTCCCAGGCTAGTATCCATGCCGTTTCAAATAAATAATCTAAATTCTTATCCAAAAAACAGATATCCTTTCCTAACAGCAGATGGTTAAAAAACAACAAAAATCATTTCTATAAACAAAAATAGCTGAAATAAACTATATATTTCAAAATGTAAATATCACTTAAATGTATATATTAAAGAAAGTGTTTAATATCTCGTCATTTTTGTTTTCATTGATTAGATGCTAATAACCTGCTAAGCCAGTCTATAAAAATATTATTAGAAAAATTCTATATGCTATATATTAGGAGCAATAGAGTCAAAAGAAACTACTATGTCCATAAAAACATTCTCTCTCATCAGAATTTGACAAGTCTTATTGCTTTCCCATATATTCAAACATTCATACAGACATTAGCATTAGAGATAATACTACATTCAAAGTTCTAAGCAACACTCAAAGGCCAAATGCAAGAGGACCAAGATTTAAGAGGTATGCCACAAAACGTTATAGTAATATCCTCCCATTCCCATAATCTGGTTTGTGCACCCAAAGTAAAATAGGATAGCTTAATTGGATCCTGAATATGTATATGACTAGCAATATATAGACTCTTGATATTTTAAGGCAAAAAAATTTTTTCTAAAAATTGTACCTAATTGGCCATGAAAATAGTGCTGAGAGACTCTGAACCACCATCTACTAAGTTTTGATTTATAGGGATAAAATTGCCAAAGGCAATCTTGCTGACTTTTGGGCAGAAACACTGAGGAAAGGTCTGAATTGTGACTGTTATTATAATGACTGTGTTATCTCAAATCTGGGTCTGGCACACTTTGGAACATTCTGGCCTGATGCTGCTCAAGCTGTCCCATTTTTTTGATAAACAAATGGCTTCAGTTTTCAAAACGTTCTCTAAAAGCAATCTTATTTTTTTAATTTTAATGAAGCCTAGTAGACTCAGTGATCCAGGCTCTGAAAAGTTTTATTGATCTTACATTTAATGTTTCTTTATTTTCCTTATCCAATTTATATCTCGTTTATGCTAACAATGTACCCATCCATATTCTAAGGTCAAATGTTTCTTCCTCTTTTAATAATTATCAATTTGGGATCTCACAATAAACAAAAAAACTAAATCTAAGATGCTACATGAAAAATAATTAACTCATAAACCCTTTCTTCTGTATTTTGAGCCATGTCAATATAAGGCAGATGTATCTGTGTGTTATAGTTTTCCACTCAGAAATATTTTAATAAATTGTGTATATGATCTTAAATTTCAATATCAGAGTAAGAAGGTAAGAAATACATACTTGAATCATGTTCTATTTAAATAACCAAAGTGCTCTCAAGTAATAATAATAATAATATGGGACAAGGTTCAATGCTATCTTAAGTGGCCACCCCAGTTAGAAAGTTTTCTACATTCATAAAAAACATAGGACATCAAACAAAATATTTTACCAAAATTTAAGAGTCGGTACTTCAAGTATTACGAAACCACTCTCCTCATTTACCTACAGAATGCCCTGTTGTCTACTTAAAAGCCCAGAAAAAAAATTGGCATAGGATGCAAGAACTATCATAACTTAATAAATTAGAGATTGGTAAAACTTGTCAGCTTTTGCTATTATGGTCATCAGGACTGCTGATGCTCATTAGCAGCAAAGTCTTATTGTTGTTTTTCTGTGCTGTTTTGTTTTCCCTAAGGAAAGTAATATGAAAACTTCCTGGTGGCTCCTTTTCTTCATCATGAAGTCAAATATTTGACCAGAAAAAGATTATATTTGTGCTAATTATTAATTAGACAGGTAATCTGGAATCAAACAAATAACTCTAATAGCCATTTTCTAAAATTTTTTCACCCCAACCTTTAGAATACGGTACTTTGTGACAGCTTTTGCACATCCTAAAATCAAGGTAAAGGACATATTTCTCTTCCCATTTCATACCAATAAGGGGAGAAAAGCCTGGCCCAATAGGCACCATCCCAAACAGCCGCCCCTCTCCCCATCAACAATGCTAGCTCTTGCCTTTGAGTTCAGTGTCTCCTCACTAGCAAGAAAGTCTAAGCAGAGAGATCATTAGTTATGACATGTAGACGCTAGCAGATAATGTTGACTCACTTTAGGAACTATTAAACTATAAACAGTGTGCTGAAAGCCATTTATCTGCATTTTAGAATAAACAGCAGAAGCTACTCAATTAAATAGATTGCAAAGAATAAGTTGCTGGTGCCAAACCAAGGGAAGCTTAATTTTGAAAAGAAAAATCTTTGATTTAATAAAAATCAATCTAGAATCCCAAGGATGCTGAAATATAAAACATTAAACATTTTATTTCATAATATAAACATAATATATAAATATATAATAATCTATGTTTTAAAAGGCCCATAGTTATCAAAGTTGTTGCAGAGTAGTTTGAGTTCAAAGAAAATGTACTGACACTTAATAGATATTTTCTCTTAAGTGACATTTACAGTAATACTGATGCTGAGCAAATGTATGTTTTCAAGGAAAGTTTTACCTATCACCATGTAAAAGGTAAAGTTGAATCAGGTCAGTTTTCTTTATCAGGACTATTCCTGCTCACAAACAACTTAACTATTTTGAGAAAGAAATTCTAAAATGACTCCTTCCCAAAAAAGAAACACAATATTTTACATATAAATGTATGTGTACATATTTCTATCTCTAGCATGTTAAAATCTTTCAAGAATACTAATCTAACATGGAACCCTGCAAGTTTTATTATACAGTTGACTAAAAGGATATGAGATAAATCAAGACCCTTACTGCAAGCACCATATACAGGTAAAACACTCCATTTAGAGCTTATTTTTCCTGCTTGTCAGAAAACAAATCAAAATCTGCTCTTTTTTCACACTTCCAGATGTCAAAAGCTTTTCAAAACAATTTTGAGGTCAGAGAAGAGAACACACAGGTGTGTGTTATGTCAACTACTGAAAGCAACTGAAGGTTGGTTAGCCTGGAATCCGATCCCTCCACCAACACATTCTTGTGGGCATTACAAACGCTCCCTGAAGGAATAGTACACTAATGCTGACTACTTTTAAAAAACATCCCAAATCTCATTAGATCTATTTTTTTAGCAGTATTGTTCAAAAGCATCTCTGCTAGTAACATCAAACTCACTGCCAGCCCTTAGTAGACCTTTAATGTTTTCTCCAATATCACCTCTTTTGTTCTATTTCACTGATAATATAACAGGTTGAACAACGATAATATATTCAATATCAACATACATAAGTTTTTGTCACATCATGTAAATTATGACAACCCACAAAAAATTAAATGTTAGGATATCAGGAACAAATTCTTAAGAATAACTGGTTCACAGTAACGCCACCTGGTCTTAGGAAATATATTTTCACTGCTGGTATAACAAGCCTGAGACAGAAAGAGGGCAGTAATATATCACCTCTGAAATTACCAGTGTTTACCTTTAAAAACAGCGTGCTTACTCATTTGAAACTTTAAATACAAACGGCAACTTAAACATGACACGTTCTTAATTAAAAAAAAAAAAGGTGACTGGAAGGAAAGTCTTGCTATTAAATGACTAGGTTTCCAATGAAGATTATAAGAATTCTGCCTACCAGTAAAATTACCTAATAGTCACAGATTTCTTATTATGCTTATTAATGATCCAGAATAATCATATTAATTTAGACTTTAAAAATTCACTATCGATCATATTATCATTCATTCAAAAGATTTCTTATTTATATAATCCTTCCTTTTCACACATGCACACACCCCACAAATATGCCCACAATGAGGTTGCACGACTAACAAATTATTTCCACAGAACCTGTCTCTTCTTATCAAATGTTCCTGGTATTTTCCATACCTCAAAAAGTCTTGCCACTGAATAAACCCCCCCACAACAGCTAATGATAAAAAAAACCCTGAAACTTATAAAACATTTTTCCTTTTTCTTTTCAGTCTATCACCCAGTGCCTGAATGCTCATGTCCTCAAACAACAGCTAATTCTCAGAGTAGGATGCACTGAGCGTAAAATCTGTATTGGCTGATAAATTTACTTATATATTTCATATCTACACATGTCAAGTTTCCCAGCTTTGCTTTTCTTCTCAGTAAGCAGCAAATCCAGAGGTTTCACTGCCAATATTCCACATGCATGGGGAACACAGGGGCAGAGCCTCTCTCTTCTCGAGTATATGTGAAGAGTACATTTTTTTTTATCTGAGATCCTTCTCTGCCTTCCTTCTTCATTTGATGTCTCCTAATCCCCATTTGCTTCTCAAAAACCTCAATATTCCTGAAGATCCAAATGTCTCCCTTCTTCCCTCCCACTCCCACTGCGAAGACAGGAAATATCAGGTGTAGAATGTCCTGGTTTGCCCCCCTGCACTCAACATACACCTCCTAACTGTGAACTTTTTAGTCTTGCTTGTCATCTCAGGGGAGCTCCCCTGCCGTTTGTCTGCTGGATCTCATCTCTTCTCACACACCCAGGACCAGTTTCTCTCACAGAGGATGGTTTGCCTCATACATTCCTTCCTGGGTTATGAACAATGAGTATTTTTCCCAGCCTAGATCAGCCCACCTGAAGAAGGGTTTTAGAACAAAGAGAAAATGAGTGTATTGGGAAGAAAGAGCTAAAGAACCCTGAAAGGAAAACCTGAGATGCTTACCCTTCTGCCTTTATATCAAAATGTAGTAACTTAAAAAAAAATTTAAAAGAATGTAGTAACATATACAAAACATGTAACCAAGCACCGACATTTACAATGGGCCAAGTCACACGTGTAACAGGATAACTAGACTCCAAACAGGTGTAGGAATCACAATTTCTAGCCTTAGCCATGCTACTGACTTGGAAATCTCCAGAATGTCCAGAATGTTTTGTTTGGAAAACCAGCACAGTGATGATTTACCATATAAGGCTTAGGCAGTAAACATAAGTTCCTTGGATATGTTTGCAGAAGGAATACCAGTGAATGAATTAGCTCACTAGAAAAGACTCAGCCAAACATACCTGTCCAGATTAGAAATTTAGTGTGAAGGAAATGACCTTGAGTCAACACCATAATATAGTAGTGTCACACAGTGACTGCTTTTCCCATGACCACATCCCCTGGATGGGTAACAAAGAGAGTGATAATGGATATTTCTAAAGAAAGGAATAGCGTGCAGAAAGTAGTGGCTGCTCTGGTAACCAAAACATTCCAAAACACTGTAACATGTTATACCTCTAACTACTTCCAACTACTTTCCTTACTTAATAAAGAATTTGGGAAAAGGACATCTAACCTCCCATTGCCTAAGATCATAACTAGTCATAGACAGGAGGAATAAAATAAATCCAAGTCTGCCTGGCTACAAACACAGGAAATCATTCACAACTAAGTACATATATCTTTATATATTAGATACAGATGTATATATGGATGTTCCTGATGTCAACCCACATAATTTCAGACAGATTTTAAAGTCGACATCTACATTTACATATTCATGGAATATTACACACATATAAAGTTATTTATTCTTGTGAGTTGCATTAATGAGTTTACTAGGAAAGAGATTTGAATAGACTGAAAAGAGACCATCAGAAAGAAAAAAAGAAAAAAGAAAAAAGCCAAAAATGAATAGCAGCTATGAATTTCCAAAATTAAGCTAATATATTAGAGTAGTCTGGAAATAACTTTCATTTCTCTTGAGCTTATTATTTACACAAACTATTATTAAATAAAAGTTGGATTTTACTCTGATAGCATATTAACTCTATCGATTATGTTTTTAATTCTTCTTAGTAATAGTAAAATGGGAACAAATTATAAAGAAACAAACAGAATAAACAGCATAGATTGGTGGTACCAAAATTTTAATTCCATCCTCCATAAGGTATCAGGATGTGGGTGGAGAGGAAGCATCAGCATACATAGTATAGTACTATGCCCTCCTCTTTAGAAATCACCAAAAAATAGTGTTATCCTGAAATCTTATTAGCTTGCTCTGAGAAGATGGGTTATCTGATCCTGGCTGTCATATAAATTTTCCTGTTTCAAACACTTCTAGTTCCTTTCGCTTTTTTATTACAGTACTATGTCTCCCCAAACCCCCTTTTCAAATCACTTCAGCTTCAGCTAAATTTCTAATAAGTACTGAGTTCCTAAGGCCTGAAAAAAATTTTCTAGTAATTTTGTTTCCAATAGAAGTAATGAGAAAGTTATGGAAGACTTTCGGTCTTCTTTCTCATTTGTTTTGTGTTTTTCCTTTAGTCTCAAACACTTTATCGTAATAGTACTCACACTTCAAGCAGTTTTTGAGAGGATTAAGTAAGATGTAATTGTTTATCTCCTATTCTGTGTATATAAATCTCATATAACATAGTCCTCAAAATACTCATTTTATAGATTAGGGTACTAGGTCTGGGAAAGGTGATTTGCCTGAGGACAAACAAATGAGCAACAAGCAAAGACAGTATGCAAGCTCTAGTCTCTGTGACTTTTAAAAGTCTCTTTTAAAAGATGACAATGACTCTTCTAGACAGCAGTTCTCAAATGTTTTGTTTGCAGGACACTTTTCATTATTAAAAATTATTGAGGATGCCAAATTTTTTCTTTGTGTGTATGATAGTTATTAAAACTACTACTTACCATATTAGAAATTAAAACTGAACTGTTTTTAAATATGTATAATTCATTTAAATGTAGTAATGAACAAGAAAGTGGCACTGTTTTACATTTTACAAATCTAATGTCTAACTTAATAAAAGAAATTGAATATCTGCATTAAATCTACTGTAGTATGTTGCTGTGGTTGGCATATATGAAGACTATATGGTCATAGATATGTAGTTGGAAAAGGAGGAATATGTTAATAGTCTTTTCGTATAATAGTGGTTATTTTGATACTACACAAGAACTAGAAAAATAGGAGTCTCTTAAAAGTTAGCTACAATGTAGAATCTGAAACCCTATAAATGAAAATTTCATTTTCTGATAAATTAAAATCTACCGTCTATCATGTACTTCGAATGGATTTTTCACACATGTGTGATTATAAAACAATGGGCACCAATCACTTGGAAAAAAAATCTTGGATCACTCAGCTATACAAGTAAGTTCTGTGGATACGAACTTCCCAAAATTTTATTTTTTGTTTAAAGTTTGAGTTTTACTATTAGCAATAAATACTGTCAGTTGTTTTTCTTTTTAATGACATGCTTGCTTTGTTCATTTTTGAGAATATGTCTGCCAATACTCACATCTGAATAATCATAGTTTGTCAATCAGTCATTATCTCTAGTAAAAATTGTGTTTTATGAGAAACGTGTCAAGGTAACCATTAATCTTCATTATGGTGAAGAATTTCATTATGTATGTTTCACATTTTGTCACACATAATATTAAAAAGACATTTACTCGAAGGTTGGTATTTAATAAAATTAATAATTTTTACTGTTTCATGCAGGATATTATTAAATAAAGCTTGCTTTTTTTTTTTTTTGGTGTTTGGTTGGTTATCTTTTACTGTGAGTACATGGCAGTGAAGAATATAAATACAATTTGCTGCTGTTTTGATTTGTGCTGTTTCCACCAGCAGTTCTACCTACTATTTCTTTTGTACTCTCAGTGTAAACATTAATAATATACCTTATTGTTATTATGCTTGCAAATCATACTTTGAGAACTGCCACATTAGATGACTGACTAGTGGTCATTAGAATCAGAGATATAAATTTTGTATATTTTTAAAGATAAGTTAAGAAATTTTATGATGGTGGAATAAAAGGGAATGAAAATAAAAGAATATTTAAAAGAAAAAAATGAAGGAAATGTATGTAATTATTGAACACTTTTGAGATTTAAAGAGAGATTCTCAGAAACACTAGATTGCTCACAAAAGTATTATGTGTGCCAAATACATGTAAAAGCAATTATTAATGTAAATTTGTTTTTAATTGGTCTTTTAATGATACAATTGAGGTACAGGACCTTAATTAAGCTTGTGCCACTTATATACCACCAGTTATGAAATGTTGACAAATATTTGAGAAAAAAAAATGATTCCATTACTATGAAAGTAAAACAAACAGACACAGAAAGTTCACGTTCTCAGAAAATAATTAAAAAAAAAAAGAGTTTGTCAAATACAGCACTAATCAGTCCTGATTGACTTCTATTTGTTTTTTTGATTTTCGGTTGTAAATCAAAGGCAATATTTTTTTCTTTCTTTTGTTTTTTATTTTTCATATCCGAACATTGAAAGGTTACCCATATTGAGACAAGCTTTTCTCTAACTCAATGCAAAAATGCAACTGAATTTTTCTGACACCCCTTCTGCCTCCCACCCTCCTGAAGCCATATAATTTTTAAATTTAAGAAAGACTTTGACCTAGCCAATTCAATTAAATTATATTTTCAGTTAATAAAGAGTGGAACACTGGAACACAGGCATGAAAGGAAGGTCTGAATATCGTCTTTAATGCCAATGTTGCCTGAACAGCATTCATAGAAGAATGTACAGGGCTGGAGATTGTACCCAGCTTGGCTAATTATCTGTGTGCCTTTGGGCAAATTCATCGGTTTTTTTAGATCATCATTTCTCCATCTTAAAAATAGGAGTAATAATGTCTACTTCTCACATGGTTGTTGCTAAGATTAAATGAAGTCCAAAAAAACAGCGCTTAGCACAGTGCCCAGAGATCGTGATAGAGTAAATGCCCAATGAACGTTAGTTCTTTCATTTTTCAGAACTCTATGGCTTAAAACTTGACAGTAAAGATTGTGAGGTTTGTAACACAGAAAAGGATACACCTTTCACTCATGTTACATAAAGTATAAAGTCACTACCAGAACCCAGATTTTAATTTAAAGATATATACCAGTTAAAAAACATATATACACAAGTCTATTTTCTAGAGTGTGATAAATGACCTACTGGTATTTATACTGGTGACACCTGTTGGTACAAATTCATATTTCCAATTTTTAGTCAATTTTAGCCACTTTCTAATTTGTTTTATAAAATGATTTTACTATTAGGAAGAAAAGACATGTGGAAATTCCATTATCACAGTTTCTGCCAGCGCTGATAAATAAATGTGGTGGTGCTCAAAGAAAACAGGATAGAACATAATGCATCACCAATATTGCTTACTCATATTTAGGGCTATTTCGTATGTCATATCAACTTTGCCTTAAGAGCACTTTATATAAGTATATCTTAAAAATATCACGCCTTGTATGCCATATTCAATTCACTTTGCAAGTTATTACCAACTGCTAGGTAGTATTAGCTACCACTTTCTAACAATATTGTATATCTTCATAGCTTCTTATACTTTGCAAGACACTGACATGAACATATGTGTGTTTGTTAAACAGATTCAAAGATTATACATATATACATTCTATAACATCCATATAAAGTATAAATGAAGTTTTATAACTGGTTGCATTTAATCATTTACCTCAGATCTTTTACTGATATATAATGATGTAAAGCTAGTTATATAACTTCACTGAACTCTAATGTCCTATTTTTAATCAGAAGAGAATTAAGAGAATATATAGGTAGTATGGATGCTCACCTGAAAATGTAAGAAGACAACCTAAAACTTGTGTGTAGAAAGCAGCTTGTCAACCAACCCTTTACAAAGGTTATCGCAGTAGCTGTGTATGTTTCAGGCAAGTAAATAACTACTGATGAAACGATCTACGAATAAAAGAAAGAAAACTACTATTTACTGAGTACTTACGACAGGTAAAATAATTTTAAGAGTTTTCGTATACTTTCATTTAATTCTTACCAGACCCAGGCAATGTAGGTATTTTTATAATGACCAAGGCTCAGATATATAAGGTTATAATGCTGACCTGAGATTTTCACTACTCCACAAACTGCTTTAACCAAATCGCTCAATGATGATGGTGATGTCACCATCAGCAGGTGTGTGTAGCTTTGATTTCTTCTCCGCCAGTAACAAGGATAGGTTTTCCTAAATCTTCTGTATTCCCTTACGGCAAAATACAAGCCAATGGCTGGAGCCCCTCGTTTCTATCCCCTTTATCCTTGTCCCTAATCAGTACCATTGTACTACTCTCTGATCTCCCTCCCACTTCTATAATCCATTATTTGCACTGCTGCCTTCTAAAAATAACAACACACATGCATGAACTTGTAAAACCAAAAAGCTAAAGCAAAATAAACAAAAAGCTCTAGTGGTTCTGAAATTCTTAGGAAGGCATTCAGGTTTCTTCATTAATTGACCTTACCTATCTTTCTAATTTTATCTCCTACCATGGTCTTCTCCCTGTCCATATCTTATTCTTATATGCTGTCTATATCCCCATGCCTTTGCTCATAATATTTTTTCAGTCTATAACAGCCTGCATCTCCTTCACCATGTATGTTATACATTTCTCAATCAGAAATACATGCATCTTTGTCGATGTTTCTATGGAATTTTACCATGTTATATATGTTATTCTACCTTGAACAGCAGTTAATTGCACATATATATTCTTGCCTATCAACTATCACCCTCTTATTGCAAACAGTATAGTTTATTTATATATGAGTCACCCAGATGATTCTTAATTTGAATAATTAGCTGTCTAACCTCAGACTATTTACTTCGCCTCCGTGAACCTCAAATTTACTCATCTGTGAAATGAGAATAACAACAGTATTTATTCATTCATATATGTAAAATGCTTAGAATAGTACCTTAAACAGTATTTGCCCCCTCAGAAATGGGAAAAATTGATATATTATTAGCTGAAATTTGTGACTAAAGAATTTTATTGTTTGATGTTAACTGGCTCACATATGCGTCTAACTCTGATTTTAGCCTTTGCAAATTTTTGAAGGAAAGATAATTAAGTTTTGAGTATAAAAACAAATTTAATAAAAACTATATTATAACTTTTTAAAGTAGTTTTATATAAGAAAAGACATTCATTCTCATAATGGGCTAAAAGACAAGCCAACTACAGCATAAGACCTTTCTAGTGTGTAATACTAATAAAATAAGAATGGATTCCTGTAGAGCTCAAAATAAGCTCATGCCTCCAAGCAAAGCATCAGTTCATCCTGAAATTTTCCTACATATATAGTGAAATGAAGGCTGTAAATCAAGGTAGGACTCTTGGGAAGAGATAAGCTTATTCACTGAATATTTCCATTTCTGCACACAATTTTGGAATGCTTTTGGCTTTCTTTCTGAACATTCCGCCATTTATACACACAAAAAATTAAGCCTGTTTTACAGTTACAGGACACTCATAGTTCAACATCTGGAGCTCCTTCTCTTCTTTCTTAGACAATTTAACAACTTTGATGCTTTAGCTCTTGGCATCTACAACTAGAAAGGAAATGGACTTTGGGTTGTGATAGTGGCTGTATGGGGGAAGGAAGTTATAGACCACACTGAGCTGGAGACAGAAATCTTCCTACAGCAAATACTAAGAAGCAGACTGATCAGTGTGTTGAGTACCTACTTGGAAAATGTAGAAATAGTATGTTCTCTAAACTAAAGTGTTTCCACTCCAAAATAAGGACTAGATGGCTAAGAATCATAAAGACAGATTTAACAACCATCAAAACTAGGAGTAAACATCCAAGTCCACACCAGCAACTGAATGGTAAAAGGATTATGTTCTAATATCAAAGTCATTACTAATACTGAATCATGTGCATATAGCAAGTGAAAATAAAGTCTCCCTGTGATGCACCTGAAAAACTGAAGAATAAATCTTAGCAGATTCACTATCATCTTCTCAAAAATTATAAATATAGCAATCACTTTTTCCATAAAAACTAATTATTAGGAGTGAAAGTTTACTCAGTTACTGTGAAACTGATCTAACACCTTGCATACAGACTGGGAAGGGCACATGGTGAAAGCAGTAAAAAATCCAGTGGAAACTATGACTAATTATTATTATATTTATGAGGCTTTTCTGAAAGATAAGGTTTGAGTTAAATAACAACAACTCAGCACTTTACAAAGACAAATTTAATCTTATGACCCACAGCGTGTAAACTAGGATAGTAAATTACTTAAGAATAAATAGGATGTTCTTGAGAGGAATATATTTATCAATAGAACTTCAAATTTTTGGTTTCCAGGTCAGTACTTACTTCTGCTAACGTTCAGCCTCATAGAAAGATAAATAGGTGGATGGATGCTTTATTACTTCTCTGCTCATCCCAATACATACTTCTATTTCATATTTAAAATAATGATGAGCATTATAATAACTTTCTAGGCTATTATCTGATTTCATGTCCAGATATTTCTTTATATCCATTATTAAATATAAATTATTTACATGGAGTAACAGCAAAAATGATATAACTATTCTAGCTTCAAAATACCTTGTTGAACTTTAGCAATTCCTCATTCATAAAGACCGTGCTTTTGAAAGTAACTGAATATATATGTAGGCATTCCTATATCCTGCGTGTCATATCTGGATGAAGAGAACAGCTGTAGTCCAAGGTAGCTGGAAGTGGCAGGACACAGAGCCCTGTTGTACTGGGAAGAAGGAATGGAGAAAAACTGAAATGAAAAATGAAGCTAAAATGCTACCCATCAGAAGTGAGGATTCATTAACTATTCCTTTGCACCATCTTAGCCAGGGGAAAATACAGACCTTTCCAAAGGGCCCTAATATGGGCCAAACAAAGTATAAATTGAAAAGAAAGATGCTCAAAGCAGAGAAAATCAGTGCACCAGGCACTAATTCTAAGTGTTTTTCATGTATTAACTCAGTTGCTTCTTCCAACAAGCTTATGAGTCATGTAGTATTATTTTGCCCATATTACAATACAGAAACTGAGGCAATGAGAACTAGCTCAAGGTCATAGATCTAGAAAAACTTGAAACTGAGATTTAAACACAAGAAGTCTGACTCCAAAGCCACTGTGATATGCCATACATGTAAAAGCAGGATTTCCTAGTATCTTCAGAAAAAAACACCAAAGATAATAGTCAATGCAAAGTTAAAGTCACTTTGTGATCATAAAATTTGTCTATTATATTCTAACTACTACCACAATCATTTTTAAAAGAATCTTAATTCTTTTGCAGTGTTTCTGACTGGACAACTCACAACAATAAAAAAATAAAATAAAATAAAAAAGATGTGATTTTCTACTTGCCACCGCATTCTGCTTTGGTCTTAAAAGAGTTTTTATCTCTTTTCTTTTGAAGTGAATTTTAATGAGTCCTTAATTGTCAAAGGACTTCATAAACATTCATTAAACATTAAGAGGAGTTGTGTTTCCTTTCCCTGAAATCTGAAAGAGAAAACAGCTAAGACTCCAGTGTGGAGTAGGCATGAAGAAAGACTCAGCAGGATTGTACACATCTGGTTTTGTATTAGATGTTTATCTGAATGGTTCACATCATTAGAACATTTAAGATAATTCTTAGTGTAGAGATACTTTTATTTTTGCCTTCATAAGAAGTTCTCCACAATATTACCTCTTTCGGAGATATTTTCATTTTTTTATCTCTCACCCAATTCTGAATGATCCAAAACATTTCACCAGCTCTTTATGATGCCTTCTGCACCACTGAACAGTAAAAATGGTTATGATGTTGGGAGGAAATGATTTTGATTTAAATCAACAGGGTAAGCCCAGCTATTATGAAAGTGCCACAAACTTTTTTCATTAAAAAAGGTTTTCACACTGGATTTGAGTCTTCAAAGAAAGCATTCACCAAAGTGTGGTGTTTTACATCAGTACCACACAGAAGTCAGGGACTGTTATCATGTGGATAAGCTTCACTCGATAAAGTTAGAGCCTCAAATATTTCCTACTTGTCCAAAGGAGGGAGATGCTCACAAGATATCATGGCAATGCCAGTGTCTTCAAGGTCAGTCTAGGAAATGCAAACGGCTTGGCAAGTCAAATATTAACTCACTGAGAACAAATCTCTCGAAAAACCACCACATCTGATTCACTGAATGAGGCTGAGAAGGGTACCTATAAAAGAGGGAAAAATATGTTTGCTACTTCCAGATGTACAGTAATGATTTTTTTCCCCTTTTGTCTTACAAGTTTGGTTTTCTCAATCAAGAGAGATAAATATATATTTTATAAAGTTACTTTCATAGTCATTGTATTTTGAAAGTAGCAACCTTGTCATCATCACGTAACCAGAAATAAGAGATATATCGGTTAAATTTGGAGAAATTAAGACATAAATATTAAGACAATGACTATGCTTATTTAATGGAGCCCCTAGTTCTATAATTTCCAATATGGGCCAAATTTAGAATTCTTAAATTGTTTAAATGTTTTTAAATTAAAAGATAATTTTTGTTTTTGTATTTGACTCCAAAATGTCTAAAATTAATCCAAATACACTTACCAAATTATTAAAATTGTTTCCCCAATTGCTTTGTATTTTTCACTTTTTTTTTTTTTTTCTTTTTACGCCTACAGCACCTGGTCTTCCTGGGTGGTCTCCCATCAAAATACTAACCAGGCCTAACCCTGCTTAGCTTCCAAGATCAGACAGGATCAGGTTTGTTCAGAGTGGCATGGCCATAGACATATTTTTTACTTCTTAAAGCTTGGATGAGACTGGGTACAGGTGGGGTGGAGCGAGGGGACACATTTTTAATGACTATTTAATAAGCTACACTTTTATGTTTGGTATCAATGGTTACTTGTCTAATCGTGGTGATCATTTCATGAGTTATATAAATGTCTAATCATTATGTTGTATACATGAAACTAACATAATATTTATGTCAATTATAATTTAAAAATTTTTTTAAATAATAAGTTACACTTTGTGGCTAAATAATTATAAGGACACTCATGCTTTTTCAAATAAAAAAGATTAAAACTGTTCACCTACCATGTCCAATAAATATTGAAACATTTTATACTGCCCAAATTCAGAAACACATGGCACAAAGTGGGCCACAAATATGATACAGGAATAGAATAATGCAACTCAGGGGCCGAAAATGCTGAAGAAATTTTATTTTGGTGGTATCCTCTAGATATAATAATTATTTAACAGACTAAGCTTTTATTAGTTCATTATGATTATGCTACCAACTTCCAGATGAATATATGATAAGGAAAAAAAAAAGGAATGAATAAGAAAAATCAAGTATATGGTTTTCTTAATGTCTGTTCAATAATTTAAAGTTCAGAATAAAAAACCAATTTTAGTCCTATGTAGTTAGCTTCAATATACATGAAAAATGTCTTAGCTAAGAATGTAAACATAAAAAAAAAAAAAAACTATTTTTTCTTGATTTCATATTACTTTATTTTGGTCTATTAAGGGTTATCTTACATTTGTCTTCTACTTCTTTAGGTATTCAAAATATCTTACCCACTCCTGAATCCAAAGAGCTATACCTAAGATGCTTATTGGTTAAATGAATTTGAACAGATTTAAAATAGTTATTGTGATTATTAATTGTACGTGCTAACTTGATTGGGTTACAGGAGGCCCAGACATTTGGTCAAA
The DNA here is from genome assembly GCF_902729225.1 of Pteropus medius. NCBI lineage: Eukaryota > Metazoa > Chordata > Mammalia > Chiroptera > Pteropodidae > Pteropus > Pteropus medius. The sequence goes on along the minus strand of NW_024351730.1, from coordinate 38,813,338 downwards.
CGACATTCTGGTATTTCTGTGCAGTTGTTTTGGATGAGTTTAACGTTAACACTGACAGACTGTAGAAAGCAGATTACCCTCTCTAATGTGGATGGACCTCATCTGATCAGCTGAAGGCCTGAATAGAACAAAATGGCTGAACTTCTCCTAAATAAGAGGGAATTTCTCCTTTCTGACTGCCTTCAAGCTGGGACATAGAGGTTTTTTCCTTGCCTTTGAACTCAAACTGAAACATCAGCTCTTCCTGGATCTCCTGTCTGCCTGCTATCAAATTGGAACTACATCATCAGCTTTTCTTGTTCTCCAACTTGCAGACTGCAGATCTGGGGACATGTCAGCCTCCACAATCATGTGATCCTTTTACTTATAATAAATATATGTTTAAAGTTCAATATATATTAAATTATAATATAATTTTAATATATATGTCTCTTACTGGTTCTATTTCTATGGAGAACCCTAGTACAGTTATTCATAGTTTCTTTAAACAACGATGCTTCCTTTAAGTAAATATAAAAGGTTCTTGTAATTAAATCTGAATTACCTTGGGCCCTTGAATTGTGGTTCTCAGAATTTCTTCCACGTAATAAAGAACTATAATTTCACTGTCAGCAATCTACTTTAGATCTCAAGTATGTATTCAGAGTCCATGCTTTATTGATAGCAATTCAAGCAGTATAGCCCCAAATGCATCTGTGCACTAGTGAGTATCCAATGTAAGCCATGACTATGAGATCAACAACATATTATTAAGGCAATGCAAAGTGTCAACGTGAGAATAAATAGCAAGGATTAAATTCAAATAGCAAGTCAAAGATTTCACCTTAAGCTAAGGTGCACTCAGCAACTGCAAGATAATCACAGATCTGACAGAATGATTTTGTTTTTGTTTCTATAAAATTCCTTGTGTGGTGTCTTTCCCATTACTATCCTCTATTGGCCCAGAAATCTGTATATAGTAATCTTTTCCAACAGTATTTCCCTCTTGAGAAATCAAATTGCTTAATAAGATTCTAGGTTGAAGACCAGTTCAAGATGCTCAACTCTCCTTTACTAAATAAGGTAATAAAAAATCACCAGAGCTATGAAAGCTATTGGCAAAAATCTAAGCTTCAAAATACATGAAAAATATGTTGGTGAAGAACACAAGCACTTAAAATTTATATTACTAAGCAGATACATATATGCTAGAAATCTTACTTGAAACATTTAGACATTTTTCATTTCATGAATTCTAGACGTTTTACTAAAGAACTTACTCATTTCTAGTGACTAAAGGGGGGAAAAAAGTACTTCAACATATTTTCAATAAAAGAAGATGGCTATGAAAGTAAAATATAGAGTTTGAGGCTATCCAGAACAAGCTAAAGGTAAATTCTTTGCACTCTAGAGGTACTCAGATACTTTATCCTAAGATATATGCCTTTTCTTTCTTTCAAAATGTACTAGCAATAATGAATCAAGGAGATTTTTTCTTCCTTTCTCTTTTTCAGTTCTCTCTTCCTAACTTAAGAAAAAAAATAGTCTAGGAAAGAAATAGTAACAACAATTAAGATTTCCTATGCTCATATAAGAACACAGAATATTATCTGGCTTTTCCTTGTTTCATTGTTGTCAGGTCACTGGCCTACATCGAGGCACAACTACCTTACCAGGCTCTAGTTAATCTCCAACTACCCTTTTCTAAAAGCTTTAGTCCTATACATTTAAATGATTACTGGGTATCTATCATTTCAGGCTAAGAGGTCTTGCTGATACAGAAAACTCAACATATTTAAATCTGAAGTTCTCCTTCTTCTTCCCTGAAGCTTTTCCACCTATTCCTTTCCTTTCTAAATCTGCTCTTCCTTCAGTATCTCTCTGATGAACATAACCACCATCTACCCATCTGCCACGGAGAGAAACCTGAGAATCTTCCTAGACGTCTCTCTCATATCCAAAATACCCAATCCATCAACAGCACAAACATGTTAATCTTCTAAATGTTTCTGTAATCCTTCCTCAACTTTCCTTTGATGCTGTTAAAAGATGCTCAACATGGCCCTCATCATTTTTCGTTGCCTGCAATAGGCTCCTGATCTCTGCTCTCTGGCCCTACTTTCCTTTAAATCATCTTTACAATATTATATGTGCAGAATTACATTTTCTAAAATATATATTCATTCACTTGCTTAACTTAGCAATTATTTATTGGGCACCTACCAGGTACCAGGCTCTGTTCTAGGCCCAAGAATGTAACAGTGGGAAAAAAAAAAATAGGCACAATCCCCTGCCCTGAAAAAGCTTACAGTTATTGGAGGAAAAGAGATAGTAAGCACAAATAAATAAATAAATAAATAAATAAATAAATAAATAAATAAGCACATTAACTCTGGTAAGTGCTATGGAGAGAAATAAAGCAGGGAAGTGGGACAGAATATGTTGGAAATGGTTGTTATTTTAAAGAAGATGGTAAGGATTTCCTCAGTGCAGAAGTTATTTTTGAAAACGAACGGTGAAGAGAGAGCTATGAAGTGAAAGACTGCTTCAGAAGAAAAAGCAAGCATAAGCCCTGAGGTAGAAGTGTGCCTGCTGTCTTCAAGGGGGATAAAAGTGCCAGCTTGTCCAGCAAAAAGAATCACAGTAGCAAGTGAGGTCAGAGAAGAAAGGGGACAGATCCTAGAGGGCCTTGTTGGAACTTTTACTCTGGTGGCTGTGCCAAGAATAGACGAGAAGGCAAAAATAAAAGCAGAGAGCCAGTTAGGAAATGATCGCGGTAATTAAAGCAAGCTGATTGTGGTTTGGATATGGGTAGTACTGGTGGAGGTGATGATAAGTAGTCAGGTTCAAGATATATTTTAAAGGTACTGTCATAACCTTAATTTCCCAGGAAAGTAGAGCCTACCACAACTGTTTGAATAAAGGTAGTTTTCTTGAGAATGTCATCCCAGGAAGCAGGAGTACATGACCAGGGCAGTAAAACAGGAAAGAAAAGAATGGCCATGTGAGGATGAGTTATCTAGTTCACTCCCAATAGATATTATGACATGAGTCTCAGTATATTTATCCTGGGGATAAAAGAAGTGCTTATCCCTCACCTCCTTTCCCACTAGTCATGTCTGGCCTATGGCAGTTATCTGCCCCTCCCTTGCAAGTAATGCACAAATAGAAAATGGTTCCTGCCGGAGTCCATCGTGCTACATTAAAGAGGCCACAGGGAAGGAGGCCAAGAGGTAAGACAGTATCCAATTTCACTTTCACAAAGCGGGGCAAGCCTTCTTAGAACTGGTTGCTGCAGCTGTGAGAGTAGCAGGGGTAGCTCCAAGAGGATTCTGAAGTAGTGCATAGGGGCGCCCAATAGACAGTGTTGGTATAATTCTCTAATAGACCATATGCACTATGTGAGAGATAAAAATAAAAAATAAAAAAAAAAAAACAACTAAGGATAATGCCAAGAGTTTTATCCTAATCAACTACAAGAATGAAAAAGCCATTAACTGAAAGGAAAGACAGTGGAAAATACAATTATGTCACTTCCTCCTTAAAAAATCAGTCGTGGACCTATGCAATCCATTGGAAAAAATACGTATCTCCTTCCACTTTCACCTCCTGTTCCCTGTTTACAACCTCAAATTAGCAACTCACTACTCTTCACCTCCAATTCTGCAGTTAAACTAAACTCTGCCATCCTCTGGCCGTACCATTCTCTCTCAGGTCTCTCTAGGATTTTGCTCATGTTGGTCCCTCTATCTGAAACTTGCTTACTTCCTTCCTTTGCCCAGATAACTCCTTATCAGCCTTTAGTTGCCAACTCAGTTGATATCTCAAGTCAGATACACACCTATCTGTTCCCAAAGTATTCCTTGTATTTGTCTGTCTGCCCTCCAGAATGTGATCAGAGAGCGTATTCCTTGAAGCCACAGGGCGTATTGCAACATTAGAAGACAGCAAGTGTGTAATAAAAGTATGGTAAATGAAGGATAAGTGAATGGTTTTTCTATCTTATTTTATGTTTATTTTAAGATAAACATGCCCTACATATCCATGCCTCAAACCAATTTTCAACATGAACTATTTCAATAGTGTACCTCATCCAACGTGACTTTATGTCCAAAGTCACAGAAGTATTTAGTAGCAGGACAAGAATGAAAATTCAATTCTTCAAATTCGCATCAGAAAAGGTTGCTGCCTTTTTCCAAAATTTAGTTAACTCTTGGACAAGATCAAAGTCTAATACGCTCAAGGATATTTTATAGGATTAGGTTGTTAAAGAGTAAAAATGCCACTGCATTTTAATACCGACTTTCCTTTTAAACATAAAAATAAGACCATTTGGAAGTAAAATAAAATCCTTCTAGTGAATCTTATATCTTATGTGACTTTTAAGGAGAGGAATAACACAATTGGATTTTGTGCAGTCAGCCCCATCTCAGATTTACAGGTAAAAGATCTTTTTCAACATGTTACCTGTTGTCTAGGACTAAATAACGTATCTACTCAATGCTGTTCTTGTAAGGCAGATCAGCAAACTTCTCACAGTGCCTTCTTGGCTTCATTCCATTTTAATTCTGATGGAAAATGTGAGCATGCTAATTTTGACTTAATATAGGTTTCTGTCGGGTAAACTTCTTGGCTGACTAGATTTTCTGAACCTAGTCCTTTTCACTTGGAACAAATGTGTTATTCCAGAAGATGCCAACACATCACGTGTTACTGATACATAACAAGATTAAGATGAAGAATGAAAACATTTAAAATGCAAAACATACTTGGGGAAAAATTACACAGTAAAGTGACCTGGGGAATGCCCTCAGCCTTTTTCCAAAATTATTTGGACAGTATTTGCAGAATTTAAGAGTACACCTAGACCCTATTAAACCTGCAAAATGTTTTAAGTTTACAGAATAAAACGGCATATGGAAAAAACATTATTCTGTAATTTATAGTGATAAAAATTACTTAAGTTTGAAACTTCCAAATTTCTATTAAGTTGTTAAAATCTCACATTTAATTTTAAGAAACTATAAATTAATATATCCTTCTGAAATGTATGGATTAAATCAGATCCCTAGATATTGAGGCATTTTTATCTTTCCTTTACTAGAAAAATAAAGTAGAAGATCCCACTATCTAACTAAAACACTAGTCATTCCATAACTCTGCTCACAAATCTTCCATGAATTTCCACTTCCTGTGGGATAAAGTTCAAGTTTACTCATTCGGCAGTGAACAGACAACACAGTTTAGTCCAATGGTTCCAAACTTTAGCCGCACAGCAATATCATCTGGACAGCTTCTTAAAACATAGATTTATAGAGCCATCCCTTGAGGTTTTTGATTCAGTAGATCTGGGTTAGGACCCAAGAATTTATATTTCCAACAGGTTCCGATGCAATGCTGATACAGGGGCCACAATTTGAAAATCATTCTCTAGTCACAGTCTAGTTGTGCGCTGATTTCCACAAACTTCTGGCTCTGTACATTTTCTCATCCTTTGTGCTTACACTATTCCAGTCACTCCTATGTTTACAGACTCTGGAGTTTAAAAATAAAGCAAAAGAAACTTTTACTTAACTTGTACTCTGCAGGACAACCATATTTCAGCTGTTTTTGAATGCTGCCACAACTATAGTCCAACTTACCCTGACTCAGCCTTAGCATCACTTGTTATTAATACTCCGATGTACAAATCTCAAGGACCTGAGATAGTTTTCCTGCTCTAATGATGGTCAAGGCCCTGAGTGGGAGAAGCATGGAACAATATTTTGGGAAAGAAATGTTTTTGTTATGACCATGAGTTCCTTCTATCTGAGAGGGACTCGCCAGTGTGGGCACTTTCTCAACCACTCGACCCCTTGACAGAAAAGGCCTTTCTGCTACATTAAAAAGGAGAAAAATAATGGGCACCTCTGATTCAGAAATGAGCCTTCCTGGCCCATAGGCATGCCCTCTGCCCCCAAAGCAACCTTAATCTGTGTAGGGAAAGTGCACGATAGAGGTTCATAAACAAAGTAACAGATCCCCAGGAGGCCCGGGTTCAGAATTATTTACAGCAGCTGTCCTAAAAAAGATATCTTTTCCTTTTAATGGAGCAAGCAGGATTGCAGGTGGACTACTCTGCTAAGTTTTTAGCAAAAGAAAAATGATCTGATTTTAACCAGAACTAATGTTAACTGTTAATCTCAAAGAATTTTTTCTCATAAAACAACTAATAAAATGGCAAATAAAACTGCCTCAGTAAAATTCTGATTTCAGAGATAAACATTATTATAATTAATATTAGAAAAAGTAAATGATAGTCAGTGAAGGAGACCTAATTTAGTATTTTCAGTATTTTAAGGAAAACCCATGTTTTCTAGCTGAAAAGGGGAGTGGGCATGTATTTGTTTCTGTTAATCTCTTTTATTATAGAAACTTCTACAAATATACAAGTAAAATATTATAGAATAAAGCCAAATGAATACCAGTCCCTTCTCCTCATTTCCCCTATCCTAAATTTCCTATCATTTCTATGAATATTTTTAGGAGCTTTAGAGAAATATAATTCACATGCTATAAAATTCACCAATTTAACATGTCAATTCAATGGTTTTTAGTATTGTACAGTTGTACAACCATATCACAATCTAATATTACGTTTTCATCATCCTCAAAATAAGCACCATGCCCACTAGCAGTCACTCCCCATTCTTGTCCCTGGCACCCCATCCCAGGCAACCTACAGCTACTAATCTGCTTTCTGACTGTATAGTTTTACCAATTCTGGACCTTTCATATAAATAGAATAATATGTGGTCTTTACATCTGACTTCTTTCACTTAGCATAATGTTTCCAAAGTTTATCTATGTTATAGCATGCATCAGTACTTCATTCCTTTTTATTGCTGAATAATATTCTCTTATACATATAGATATTATCCATTCATTTGGACTTTGGGGTTGTTTTATGATTTTTTTCGCTATTATGAATGATGCTGCTATAAACATTTGTGTACAAGTTTTTGTGAATATAAGATTCTTTTTTCTCTTGGGTATATACCTAGTAGTGAAATTTCTGGGTCATAAAGTAACTGAATGTTTAACATTTTTAGGAACTGCCAGACTGTTTCACAAACTGGCTGCACCACTTCATATTCCCATAAGTAGTGTACGAGGGTTCCAATTTCTCCACTTTTTTCACCAACACTTGGTATCTTTTTGAATACAGCCATCTTAGTGGGTGAAGTAGTATCTCACTGTGGTTTTGCTTTGATTTTCATTGACAGCTAATGATGTTGAGCATCTTTTCATGTGATTATTGGCCATTTGTATATATGCTTTGGAGAAAAGTCTGTCCAGATCCTTGCTCATTTTTTAATTTAGCTTTTGATTATTGACTTTTAAGGTTGTTTATATAATCTAAGTTCAAGTACATTATCAAATATATGATTTGCAAACGTATTCTCCCATTCTGTGGGGTCTTTTTTCGCTTTTTTGACGATGTATTCTGAAGCACAAATTTATTTTTAATTAATGAAATCCACTTTATTTATTTTTCTGTTGTTGCTTGTGCTTTTGGTGTCATATCTAAGAAACTATTGCTTAACTTTATGAATATTTCTGAATAATTACCATCTAGATCTATAAATGATATATCGCTCTTCAATATGGTTGAACAATTTATGCTCCAACTAACTGGTTAAGGGTTCCCATGTCTCCAGATCCTTGCCAAACCCTGATAATCTCAGATATTAATTAGTTGGCCAATCTGTTGAGTAAAACTTTGTAAGTCATATTATTTTAACTTGTATTTATCTATTTATTTAGCTTTTCCCCCTCTATTTCCATTTTTTTTCCCTGGGACCACAGTCTGGATTCATAGTTACTGAAGAAATAGTCAAAGGAGAAATAGAAAAATAAGGATAAACAGTACAGAAATTTTACCTGGTAAAGACAGTTATCAATTATTATAAAACATTCTACAGCAACTGTAAAATCCAATTCTACAGCCAATCATAAAATCCAATGTGTAAATCTAAAGTATTCCAGTACAAGTGATATCCTACAATAGAAAGGAACAATAACCTTGGTATTTTAGCATTAAGATATAAATCTGTAGAGGTGTTAGCACTCACTCTCAAAGTATAAAGCTGTAGATCACATTTCTTGTTTGTAGTCAAAGCTACTCAGGATATTTTGCAAGTTGTCTCTTTAGTTTAACATTTGCAGGAAATCTTGGGAAAAGGAAAAAGAGAAGGATGCTCTATTCTTCAATGCAAGATGTAATTTTTTTTTTCTTAGAAAATAACTAAATGTGGTCCTAACTTTATCTTCTCCTCACCTCAGATGGTGAATTAATATGGCTCAGAAAAAAACTGTGTATAGCTTGCATTCCCATGTGCACTATATTAGAACAGCTTAAACATGGTAGAGTACTTTTTACAAAGTAGTAGGTATTAGAATAAATAGGATAATCAAAGCAGAAATGATCACTTTGAGCTTTATTCATACACTGAAATACTTATTCGTAGTGGCAGTGGTGTGTGATTTTGTAATCTGTCTCAAATAAAATGTTCACGTAGCAAAGACTTTGTTTTGACTTTCTAAACATTCAGCCTAAATAGAAATCCTAAAGTCACGTTCAAATGTTATTCCTTTAAGAACAAAAACTAATAGTCTGGAACCCCAAGTTTTAGTTCTGGTTGCAGAAGTAATAGTGAGTCTTTAGGTAAGTCACTTAACAACTAACTGTGCCTCATTTTCCTCACTTGTCAAAATGAGAAAGCAGAAGTAGATGATTAAAGTTAACTAGGTATTTTTCAAACAGAAATGTGTCTGTATATATTTCTACCGGGTTTACTTTAGGTTGTGTAGATGTTTGTTTACATAACAGCACTTTATTTTGTGTTATAGGAAACCTCCAGCTCCATCAACCCACACACGAACTACTTCCATTCTTACTTAAAAGGAAATTCCTTTTCAAGGTTCACAGTACATTAGAGACAGCTGCATTGCTGAGCTTCCTCCAGAAACTTTAAAAAGCTGCAGATGTAGCCCATGCATGACATGGATCATGGAACAAGACAATCCCAAGCATTTAGATTGCCGCTTCTTTTACCTCTTTTAAAGTTACATTTTCCAGGGTATTGCCTACCTACATTAACTGGGGGAAGGGGTAGTGGTTTAGGCGCGCGCGTGCACGTGTGTGTGTGTGTGTGTGTGTGTGTGTATTTTAAATCAAGACCCTGGGGGAACACTGCTTTCTAGTGACCATCTTGACTGCTAATTTCCAAAAACAAGATAAGGTAAAATGTACATTTCCAGTTAATGACATTTTAACAACAGACGATCACTACCTATTAACTTCCAAAGAGGCAATTCTCACACCAACCACACATAATGCCCTGGAACTCACAGTGTTTATTTGGAGAACTCGCTTCTGGGCTCAGAACCAGCAAAATAAGAATACTAAACTAAGGTAGTGAGAATTCTTGCATACAACTTTTCCAGCAGTGGCATAACTTGGTTGATTTCTAGGATAGTCCCCCCAAACTGCATACAACACCCCAAAGACAAACTATTTTCATTGGGAAGAACATGTTGAATATAACTGGAGGTCGGTACAGGGATGAGGTCCATCCAGCTTTCTTAGGGAGTTCACAGAGCTAAACTGAAAAGATTTCCAGGAGCCTATCAGGTGTCCAATGACTATTTGAGACAGAAATTACTTACTATATCAGAGAAAGAGATAGGAAATTGGAGATTGTCATTTCTTTTTTTTTCCCTTCTTTAATTCCCCCCACTTCCACTCCTGACCCATGGATGTTGCCATTTCCCCTTAAGAACTGGATCTCTGAAGGCGAGGCGTCCCCTCCCACATGCTCACAGAGTGCACCCGGGGCCTGGAGCACCTGGCACACTCTGGAGGCCTGGCACACCTGGGCTATGGTCAGTGGCTCCACCTGGTGCATGAACCCAGGACCTTCTGCATGCAAAGCAGATGTGCTAAACACTACACTTGGAGCCACCCCGCCAGGATTGTCATTTTTATTTCACTCTCCCAGAAATCCTTCAGTTTATACTTGGATTGTTCCAAGTAAATTAAGACTTACTATTCTTTCTTCATCAATAGGGGCAATATTTTAATAGTGCTAGGACAATTGTTTCATTAAACTACCAGTCATACTAATGTAATATTTTAAGAAAGAACATCTAAACTGGGATGTGGGTAATTTACTCTTAAAATAAATTCCTGATAATGTCTTTTAAATACACATTAATAAAATAGGTCCCTCTCTTGGTCAGAAAGGTGGTAGGGGGTTTGGAGGTTCTGTCTGTAGGTAAAGAATGAACTTAACTGTATGAACTCTAATCCATTGTGTACCAAATCCCTTGTGGGTAGCTGAATCAATTGCAGCTTTCTGGGCTCAGCTCTCAAATATCTGGTTTAGTAAATTTGGAATGAGGTATAGGGAGCTGCATTTTAATATGTGGAACCATGCTGTGAGGAAAACTTCAAACCCCTTATTTTCCAAATGGATGAATGCAGATTGCACACTGTTCATAGATTGCTTCCTTTTCAACAATCATCGCTGCAAGCCCTCAGCCAGTGCTCACAGCAACATCTGCAGAAAGCCCAAGTCCCACAGTCAAGCCAGAAAGAGGCAGAAAATCACCTGATCCTGAATTCAGGTCTCTTCTGCCACACTGCACCTAGCTGCCACAAAGGAAACACATTGGCCAACTGCTATATTATTGTTGGCAAGCATTGAAATTTGCTCAAAACCTTTACAAATGAAACCCAGCTGCTTAAGCTCAATACCAGATGTCTTCTACAGTGTGTGGCTTTGATAGATTAAATTGAGCATAAGAAAGAGATGAAATATATGAAAATCTAATTTGCAAGATGTTTGTCATTAAGTCTGTTTAACAAAAAAAAAAAAAAGACAGAAATTGCATTTTTCACTATAAGAGGTTTAGGGTAGATTAATAATATTCATAACAGCTACCAAAGTGCATGCTATGAACAAACTGTTTAGTGTATATTCATAAAATTCAGGCCAAAAACAAATCTCCAGAAATGCCCATTGAAAGAATGTCATGTGTCTGTGAAGTCATGTAATGTAGCATGAGTGTCCTTTTCCTTTAGACCCAACCCCCAATTTGAACAATTTTCACTCAGGGCATAGGAAATTAAGTAGGAAATACTTAGTGATATTCCCTGATTTCAATAAACTATAATAATCTTATGAAAACATACATATAAGAAACATATGTACGTGGATATGTAGAATATGTGTAAGAAAGCGTGGAAGTAAAAAGGCAATTTGCTTAACAGCCTCAATTAGGTGGCATCTACCCCTGTGTTACCATGTCAAGATAGAACTCTTTTTGTTGTTGTTTTCCAGGTCACTGAACTGTTTTCAACAGCTTCAGCTCAATTCAGAGCCTAACTTAAACTCAGAGAGCCACTCTAATATTCCTCCAATGAGCTGCTGCACAATCCCTCACTCAAATGAGCTGAGTTCATGGGTAAATACAACATATTACCCTTATAATAGCAACCTTTTTAAAAAATATAAAAACATAAGAAGGCTTTGTAATGGAATTTGAAAACAATACTCAGTTGAGCATATTAATTTAACCAAGACATTCAGCTGAGATTTAGCCCCATAAAGAGGTACATAATCATTAAAATTATATACAATTACAATTGGCAGATTATGTTTTCAAATATGAAAATATTGTCTTAGTTTCCTTTGAGAGAGAAACCAAAATAAAGCTAAACTCTTCAGCAAAGACATAGTTTGATCACAAATATTTCTACAAACATAATAACAGAAAGATAATTTCATTCAGTTTGCAAAACAAACCTGACCTCAGCTTGCCATTGGCCTTACCATAGATTATATTTGAAGGACAACAAAAAAAGGTCAGCAAAATTTTAAGAAGCCTTGTTATATTAAATTGTCTCACAGGTGGCTGATATCAGTGTATTCCCACATCACAGAAATTCCACAATTGATGCAAAAGTGATGTAAGTCACTATTTCCTTACATGTAAAACTCCCATAAAAATTGTGAAAATATCAAGATGAATCTAGGAACATTATGTCAGCAATAAAACAACAACAACAACTATGAACCAAAGCCAGTTTTCTATATGTACTCATGAGGTTTTTAAAAAAGTGAATTAGATATGTACATTAATTGTACTCTGAACTCCAGAAGGGATCCAAAGTGTAGTTTCAGATATTCTGTTCCCAGAATCAATCAAATAAAAGATGTATACTGCTAGCCTCAAACTTGTGGCCAGTTTAGGGTTCCTAATGCAAAATTTATGAGATGTTCTTTGTGAGACATAAGGTTTGCAACTACTATTTTAATAAAGGAGTGAAAATTATATATAGCAATTGTTAGGTTCCCTGAAGGAGGAACGCACAAGGCAGAAAGGGTTAAGCAAGGTTTACTGTAGCTGAGTGACAGCTGGGCTGAGCAGAAGATGGTGTCAGCCTGGAACGCGAGGGGACCTGAAACTTGTACAAGGCTTGAGACGGGCTTTTTCGGTGGAAATATTTCTGGCAGGTGAATTGACGGGGAAGAGAGGAGAGTCCAGTGAAGTGGGAGGTGAGCATGTAGCATTGCCAACCCGAATGTTGCAAAGTCTGGTTCCTACACAAAGGTAAGGGAGAAGTCTGGTTCCCACACTACCGTGGTAAGGACCTACCAGCAATCTGACAGAACTAAAGTCATCGCACTATTCGTTTAATACATTATTATTTTTGCCACTACCTTGATAACTTGAGTTTCTAAAGCATTTTTTTTTAAAGACCAAAAAATAACCTCGTACCTTTTCATTTACTGTTAAACTACAGAAATACATTACTATTATTTTTGGTAGTAACATTTCCTGGACACCAAAGTTCATGTAAAATTAAAGTGTTTTTATAATTTTTCTAAACAGCTTATTTATTATAGCTAATAGATAAGTCAGTTAGTAGCCAGTAAGAATTCATTCCAAAAAAGAGAGTATTGAAAATATTCATATTGCTATTATAAATGACAGTAGCAGCTGTATTAGAAGTTTTTGATTGTCACCCTAATCCAGAATCTCTTCTCTAAAAACTTCCCCTGCCCACATTGTCTAATACTGCCATCTTGGTATTGGATCACCTCACATCCCAGCTGGGTCGCATCTAATAACTAAACGGGTCAGCAGCCAATCAAATTCTATCTCCAAAAAATTAAAAATAAGAAACAATGAAATATTTATCAGTTAACTCTAAAAAAAATAAGCAAAAAAAGGTCTTAGAATATCAGGGAATGAAAACACTATTTTGGGTCATGTGCAAAATAATGAGTACGTGCCAGTTGGACTCCTCTATATGTCAAGCATTGTGCTATGTGCACTGGGGATTCAGCAATAAATAAAAGGGACATAGTTTCTTTCTCTGAGAAGCTGAGCTTCCAGTAGGTTATTCTGAGAACACAGTCACACGAACATCCTTAGATAGTTTAATATTAATATTTCACAAAAAATGCATTAAGATGGACAAAGTAACAATTTTACAGAAGGAAACAATATATTATCAGGAACAAACAAGTCCATCTGGACCTAAAATGTAGTGTAAGAAAACTTGATAGGCAATTTAGCTTATTATTTTCCTACAATCAACTGTCAATATTTTGTCGTATTTAAAGATTTGACCAATGTCTTGTATGAATTATAAAAATAAATATGAATTTGAAAATTGAGGGAAAAATATTCATAAATTTTTTCCTGACAGTTCTAAGTCAATAAAAGATTTGTAAAATGTTAGTTCAGATTCAACCGGCTTACAAATGCAAAAACAAAAACAAAAAAACGCAAAATCCTACTTTGAATAACTCTGATCCTTCTAATACTATTTTCTTCCAAAAGCCTTCACATACTTGTAATTTAGCGATTGCAATTATGTACATACAGATATATACATGACTTATGTATATGGTTTCTGCCACTATTTAAAGAACATAACTTCTCATAAAAAGGTAAAAACAAATAATTTGAGTCTTTACTAAATAGTTATGAATGTCTATTATCAAATGTACTCTGCAGAATTTAAGTTGAGAACTAGTTTACTCACTTTCCTCCCAGGTAAATCACCACAGAGATCAAATTTCTTACATCTGTGATGCTCGCCACAGCTTGCAGTTACTGCTGATTAATAGACCAAGATTAATTGTTCGAAGTGCCACATAATAGCTGTAGTAGAAAACATTTTACACACAGAACCACATTTATGCATTTAACAGCTGTGTCGGTCTAACAGTTCAGATTTTCACTACATTTCGCCATATGGTAACAAGGATCATTTTTCACTTAAAATATTACCAAAAATTGATGCCCTGTAGCAATATTACCATTCTAATTTTGAAACTACACATTCACAGCCATGTTTCTTATCTTCCTGTTCTCTCTTTGCGTTCTCTCTTTGCCTTAACTTTACTTAGAATATTTAATAACACTGATTTTTTCAATTTTAAATTAGTATCGGCCAGGTCAAACACAAATATTGCAATAGGAAACCTATGGGATATGACCTGGCAATGAAGAGACACGATGTAAAATCTGGGTTATATAGAACTATAGGAGCCATAGAGTTGGGATTTGGGATTTTCCTGTATTCAAAAAGAGCTAATTCCTATCTCACTTTTTTTTTTTTTTTTTTTGCTCCCTGTAACTCTTCATTGATGTAGAATTACTCCTAAAGACAAAAAGTTGGTTGCCAATTTTGATTTTAATTCGATTGCTATAATAATTTACTACCATGATTTTAAGGGGGAAAAACACTGTAGAAAATTTCACATATACATTTAACAGGAAGCTAAATAAAAATCTCACCTTTTAAAAATGCCAGAACAGGAGGCCCATCCATGTCAGGAAGGGCTCATTGTTGCTACCAATGTGTTGGAACAACAAATAGAAAGAGTCCTTTAGTCTTTAGGTCTGCCCTTCTGTCACCTTTATAACCTCACTAAATTCCTCCAGCAGAACTTAGGAAGAATGGTTGTGACTAAAATGATGTTTTAATACTGTGCTATATTCATTTATGATTGCCTGTGACTCTCTACTGTGTTTTGAAAAGTAAGAAGCAGGGTGATAAAAATGCATTAAAATAATGCATTTCAACACTATAGATTTTCAACATTACAAGTCATATTTTCACTTTTAGAAAAAGGAAATTTTACATGTCACGATCCCTACCTTTAAAAAATGCATTTCTGAAGCAATCACAATGTGCCAATATAAAAAACACTAAGTTCAAAACTTCTACCAAGATGTACCCTTGTTTCTTTTTTTCTAAGCCTGTGTCTCTTCAAGTAAAACATTTAAGATAAGATTTAAGCAGCGATAAGATTAGGTTAATGAATCACCTTACACACAGGCTGCCCTAGCTACTGTGTTCCAAGTAGGAAGAGTTCTCCTTTCCACTTACCGTGACTTTGCAGAGCTTGTACCATTTAAGGTAGAATTGCAATATCGGACATATTCCTTCCATATAAAACTTTTAGATTTTCCATATATTTAATTAATAAAATATCTGTATTAGCCTGAAGCTCATACATGCTCTCCAAATGTCTCAAGTTGTCATTTTGAAATGCATTTCCTTTAAATAAGGATTTAAGGTCTCAGACCATTTATCACGGCTTTGTCATTCACTTCAGAGTCATGACCATTTCATTTGTCTGTGCTTCATATATACCTATTTTTGTGATCATGATTCTCACTGAAGCACATGCAAAATTAATGATCATAAAGCAGTACATGATATCAATAAATATTTAACTTTGAAAGTTAAAGTTTTTTAGTTTTGGTTAAACTCATCGTTTTCGTCTACAGTACATTCTTTCTTCATCAAGACAAAGTCATAAAAACCATGAAGCTTATTTTTTATAAAAAGTTACAGGTAGAGAATTCCTCAAAAAAAAAGTTAAAAGTTTACTGGTAACAAAGCTGGAAATATAAATTAGGAGTCGGTATGTTAATCACACTAAAATAAGATATGGGTTTCTTTTTAAATCCTATTTCAATTTACATTTCCAGCTAGGTTATCTCCTACCCTTACATAAATTAATATTAATAATGATACTAATAAAAACAAGCTCTCAGATAATAGTATGCACCAGATACTATTCTAAGTGCTTTATGTATAAACTCATTTAGTAATCAAATCAACCCAATGGTAAGTATTATTATTATCATCCCCATTTTACAGTTAACAAAACTGAGGCACTAATTAGATAACTCATTTGAGTTTACATACCTAATAAATGGTAAAGCTAAGATTCAAACCCAAGCATTCTGGGTCCAGAGTTCATACTCTTAACCACCATGGTATAGAATAAATCAGTAGAAACACACACACACATACACGAAAGTGCCCTTGAGAGGGAGTTAACAAGGTTATATTACCTAGAGGAAAACAAGGACTGTCTCTGGGCTTCAAACTCCTCACTGGAAAATTAAGACATCTCTATATTATTTTAGAATATAAGATGTATTCTAAGCCTAACATTTTTGATTCAAAGATACTGTATGTAGCATATGGTCTCTTTGCTTTTTGTTGATGTAATTCAGTAATAAATTCAGGTATTCATATGTTTCAAGGAAAATGCTAAAAGAAAATTAAAAAAATACCCTCAGGCAATCAAGAAATAGTAGCTGCATGAATGGAGGAATAAGAATTTCACCTCACATATATCATGTTTTGAGCTTCCTGAAACTTTCTTAAGAAACAGTTTCCCTGAGGCTTTTCTGTTCTCTTCTAGAAGGTACCAGATTATAAAAATTTTTGGAAAATAAACTAGCAAACCACATAAATGAAATATCTATTGTTCTTTCACATCAATACACAAAACTCTTTTGAATTACTCTTCTATACCAGAAATTAAAAGCATTTTTTCATGTAGTCAAACCATAAAATACAATGTTTTAATAGTGTCATAGAATACTTTGAGATTATGAAAACATTAATCTTATAAGTGCTAATCAAAAGTACATGACAATTGATAATACGTTTCTCAAATAAATAGCATTACCAAATTGGTTCTGCAAAATGCATTCACAAGTACATGAGGTTAAGTTATAAATGCATTTGATTTCATACATATTCCCTTTGTCCCCTAGCTTAATTTTATAAAGCTGCTTTCTCCTTATTTCTAACCTCATGACCCCCTCCTTGCAAATCACTATCACAGATACTTGTTTCAAATTCATTAAGCATTCTTTCTTCTAACGTGAAAATAGTTCACCTACTTTTATCACTATTGTTTTATTTTAAATCTTTAAATAATTTTTAAAAAATTGCTACCCTCTTGTCAACTTCACACAAGAATCATTTTTTGGACAAAATGATCACTAATCAAGCCCTTGTTCTTAAATGTGTAAACTTCTGATATATTCACAAAATAAAATTATTTCCATTATAAAACTAGAGATTTACCCAATGCATTAATATAAAATTCAAATGAACTTCAAAGTTAATTAGCTATCCTATAAAAATCTTACAGTATTAAAATGATCAAAACAAAGTTCATTAGGATAATTAAATTCTTCACATATAAACTGTCATAGTATGTTGACAATGAACTTTATACTCAAAGTTCCAAACTGGATTGCATTTAGTTCTTAATTGCTAGAGAAAACAGAAACTTTGAATCCCTTTAAAATTACTCTAATATACTATATCTAGAAAGCTTGGCCCTAATAGAGAAAGCAGTAAAATTACAGAGCCGTTGGAAGATGGGGTTTGAAAATGTTTAGCCATTGAACTTCTGCCCTGAACTTTCCTTTCTGTGATAAAAGCCACAAAACCAGACATTAACGGAGTCCCCTGTCAGCACTGTACTGTGGGGTACTGATCATCTTACCCCTCGTGTGCATAGACAGAAGAATGAGCAAGGAAATGTGAAGCTGCCAGTTTAGTTCTTCCAGCCAACGCATTGCCGCAGGAGAGCAGTAAATGTGACCTGCCTGTTTAAGCCTCCTGTTTCTTGCCTTTCCTTCTTTGACTGAGAGTCCTCTGCTGCCACTCTTGTCAGAGCTTCAGGCGAGCCTGCCAGCAAGCCTGAGACAGGACCGTGAAAGGCAAGCCTGTTACAAACTGGTTCTGTCACCACAGAGGCTTCAACTGATCACCTCGTGGGGAGGACAACAAAGAGCGGTGAGGACCCCGAGCAGGATTGTTTTCTTAAGAAACACAGGGGCCAGCACATGCAGGCACTTCGCTCTGCACCGGCCATGCCAAAGTCCCCCAGAGGTCTCGGGCAGCTATGAAGGGATTCCAAAGCAACATACAACTATACTTTGCTGTCATAAAACAGGCTATTTCTTTGGTCAAGGCTTTTTTCTCTGCTAAAATTGTAACTGTTTATAAATTGTAGAAAGATAAGTAGAAATAAAATATTTGATCTGGTGAAATGACAGAAATATTCAATACATCAAGTGTCATGTCATGGTAGTTTTCTCACACTGTATTTACATTTAATGAAGCAAATACTTTTGAATCAAGTGCACAGATATGACAAAGGGTCACATGTAAAAGGCATCCTTAATGAATATTTCAAGTTAAAATATTTCAGTTAAGCTATTCATTAATCAATTTCAAATGACTATAGTTTGATGTTTCCTATATAGAAAATAACTGTGAACCTAACCAATCTTATTAGGCAATTAAAATCACTATGAGTTATTCGATTTCTTAGGTTTTAACTGTAGTTGTGCCTCAGTGTAAACTATGGACATTTCATAAAATATGATATTCCATGATATTTTGAGTGACCTTTTTAAACACTAAAAATCTTTTTTAAAGGCTATTTGTTTTCTTTTACTTTGGAAACTGACAATAATAAAAGAACAGCAAGAAATATAAATGAATTGTCAGTATGTATAGAAACTGCAATGTTACAATAGATGAAAGTTGATATTAAGAATACATGAGTATGAGGGCACAGACATATTTTAATAGTTATACCTAAGATATTGTCAGATATGTTTACTTGATATTCTAAAACTTACTTCCTTAGAAAAAATCTCCGCCATTTTCTTAATTTTAAGACACTCTCTTCCCCCGTCCCCACATACGAACACACCAGCACCTCTCAGCACTACCCTACTAGGTGCCATTCAAATCTATTTTCTAGCTAAGGGTAGCCCAACAATTGCTTTTTACAATTTTAGAAATACTACTATTAATACAACACCCATAACTCACATTTTCATGAGATGAAGTTTAACAGAAACATGGTGTTTTAAACCCTATTGGAAATCTTGAAATATCCTAAGCTTAAGAAACTACAGATTTTGTACTTCATGAAAGCCATACAATTTACTTATCCGGAAAATGGGTTAGGGGATGTTGATGAGGTAGTCTTTCAGTATGATTTATCCGTATCCTTTTAAGCAAAGGAGGGAGAGTGAGGCATACTGATGTGAATAAGAGTGATTAGGAGCAGAGGGGTAACATGTGGGAAAAGCAGACAAAAATCAAGCAATAGAATCTCTTGTTCAAACCTTCAATATTGGGCTCAGAGCCACATCGCAACATGGTTCCATTGACAATTTGGAACCCAGCCTTGAGCTTTGGGATGAGGACTGAATGGCTGAAATATGGGACAGTTCCCACTGCTCACATTTCCCCAATATGGGCAACCATAAATGGTTCAAAGCCTAAAGAGAGAATCGTTGCTCTCTCCCTGGAATCTTAATTCAGTTTAGAAAAATTCATATCAGCAACTATTTCTGATTTGGTACTATGTGTTAACAGAAGCAAATGCACTCAAGAAATTTACGATACCACAGAACTAAGTAAAAAATCTAAGACATTTTAAGATGAAGTGTCCTCAAATGGAATAAAGATGAAAAATCAGAGTAAGCATAAATTAGACTGGGCCAAAATTGAAGGGAGAGCTGAATGCCGAAATATTAATGGAACTTATATGAATAGCAAGGGAAGAGATGGAAAGGAAAAATATTTCATTTGTGCAATAGCATGAGAAGTAAAATCTTAGTGGAGCAGACAGCTCCTATTAGTAAAGAGTAGGCGAGAAAGATAGAGTATAATCAGATTGTACAGGATTCTGAATACATGCTACAAAGTTTAGACTATATATTATTGGACAACTAAAGGCTTTTGAGCCACTGGCTTGATGGATTAAAAAAAAAAAAAAAAAAAAGGTTTGTTATTTCAGCATATAGGATGGGTCCCTGAACCTGAATTTCTAACTATGTGAGAAATGAAAATTAGAAAATTAGATTAGAAATGAGGAGAGGTTTCACTTAGTCAAACATTTTGGTAATACAGATTTCCTTCTTTCATTTATAATAGTAAGAAATTCAAGGTGTCTCCCTATTAATTCCCTCCATTTGCCTTTATTGTTTAACATATGCTAGGTGCTAGCAATGAAAGAGATGCTCTATAAAATGCACCATTAGGTTCCAGACAACTAGGCTGAAAAGATGTAATAAAACTCTTATAGTTTAGATAGGAAATCTGGCTCAGCAAAACAATCCCAATTTGCATATGATTTCGCCTACTCACCTTAAAGTACACACCAAATGAGGCCTCAAAGAAAGAGCTGAGAGAATATTAAAAGAGAGGCATCGATTTTAAAATATACCCATGAGAGAAGGGTAAGCAAAGAAAAAAGGAGTACAGATCAGATAGTACTATCGGCATGAGTAGGACATGTCATCGCTACGTATCATTTGTAGAATTCTTACACAGATCACTCATTCAATTCTTACACAGATCACTCCACTCAGTCTGTGCTGTGGAGCAGAGAGCCTATTTGTGCTATTTGTATAAGCTTGGGCAAATTGTTTAAGCTCTCTGTTCTATGGTTTGCTCATTATCTAACTTATTGTTATATGGATTAGATAAGTAAATGAATATAAAAAACAGCATACTGCACCCAGAACACAGGACAACAGAAAATGGTCAGCAATTTCCTGACAACTCTCACTAATCATTCTCCTATCTACTGACACACACACAAAAAAGCCTTTGTTAACAATAATCTTCTTTAATGTAATATTTGCCAAATTGTTCTTGTCATAAATAATGTGATCACTAAAACAAGCATACAAAATATGTCTTATGTTAAATCAATGTTTTGCAAGTACACCTGCAAAAGAAAATATTTATTTAATCAAGTTATTTTTGCTGAATCCATGAAATATTAATGTAATTGGAACAATACACAAAAATAGTTTTAAATTATAATACTACCATCTTAGTGATTTTGATTTGTGACTTATTTTCACTTAGATGCCCCCCAAAATCTCCTGATTTTATGTATTTATATAGTTTTTAAACTGATTTGGGGGACTGTGTCTAGTGAAGGGGATACAAGAATGTTAAAAAGTATCTGCCTTCCGGACAAACTTATCCTGGAATGGGTGAAGACAAACATGCAATCCAATAATGACAGTGCAATATAGTAACTGCCTGCTATATGGAAAGAACACAGAAAAGTACAGTGGATAAACAAAGATGAATTCTGACTGACGGTAGGGACTGGACTTGTGCGGGAGAGGCGTCTGCACTAGGTCTTCAAAGATAAGTAGGAATTCACGGGGTGCAGGAAGGGCAGAGGAATCCTAAGCAAAGAGAACAGATAGTACAGACATTTATGAGTAAGAAAAAGAGCAGTGTTTGCAGAGAACATGAGACTGAGAGACTGGATATGTGTAGAGAGCAGCAAAATTAGGTTGGAAAGGAGACTGGGGAAGTTGGGCAGGGCCTTATATCTCATAATTTGATTTGATTTGATCCTACAGACATGGGAGGCAATGTCTTCATTTCTGGGGGAGGCATTTGCACAGTTATTTTCCATTGTGTGAACTGACTGCACCTACTTCTTACAGCTGATTATATTTCAAAAGAAACCAGTAAAGTTTTTGAGATAAGATGAAATACTTTCTTTTTTATTTAAGAAAATGTAATAATATCCTTATTATCCTTAATGAGAAAAATGGAGTGTGATTTTCCTTATTACCCAAACATCCTTGATAATATTATTTGGAACAACATCTATTTTTTAATTAAACTTCCGTTGTAATACAGTCGCATAAGTTATTTTCTTCTTTCTATTGGAAGTTATAGCATTTTAGGTCCCTAATAGTCCAGAGTTTTGCCCTAAAATATTTTTCAAACTGTCATACTAATTGTGACAAAAATATAAAAGTGCACTCAGAATTGTACTTATTCATGTTATTATTCTGATTTTTTGCAATACATCTACATAACTATAACTATAACTATATATATATATATAAAGTTACTACACCATGGGGGGAAAGATGAACAATAGAACTCAAGTGTACAAAAATGTTTTTCCTGACTTCAGAGTTTATAAAGACCGCAACTTCAGCCTGCTTTCAGGCTGCCTCTTGCCTCCCCACCTCGTTCTAATTTGCAGCATTCCACATCACTAGTCATTAACAGCCCAAAGCTCCCTTCAGCTGCACAGTGAAAGACCATCACTTCATTACAAACAAACAATCCCTTCTTCCCTCCAACGAGTGACACATTATTCCAGGCACGTCTTCTCTCTCTTTCATTGCTCTGCCAAGGTCCCCATGAGTGGGAAGGGGTAAAAAGAGAGAGAAAATATCCCACAACTTGTCTAAAGCATGGAGAGGATGATTTGTGTTCTTTCTGATGGGATATGACTGTCACTGTTGATCTGCTTTCAGGCCGAGATTACATGTGATAAGGGCTGACCTTCTTTAAGTATTCACACATTATGCACTCATGGAGAGCAGGCAGGACACAAAAGTCCTTCAGATGTTCTGGACATCAATCAAGTGCACAGCATGGAGCCTGCCAAACTTTTCTTCCATTTACTCAGGGAGAGGAAAGGGGAAGTCCAAGACAAGCTTTATCACGGTTAAAGTTATACCGCAGTATATTTGGGGAGACCATTGTTATTAAAAGGGTACATTTTAAAAGAAATTCTCTATAGTTACCGCCAACAAAAAAATTCACACACAAATATAAAGAGACAACCAGATCTCTCTCCAGCTTTAAATTTTCAAAACTTTTACTAGCAACCATGTCTCAATGGCTTTAGATTTTTCTCTGAAATAATCCTTCATTAAATATATATTTCAAAAATGAAAAATATAATTTTTATACCAATCATACATCAAAAGTACCTTTTTTGAGGAATTTATAAAAATAGTAGAGAAAATACATTTGTTATAAAATACTCTACATATATCTTAATATGAATTAAACACCAATCAACAACATAAACCATTTTTCACCTAATATAAATGTTATTATTAACGGTCTAGACACCTAATATTATGGAACAAACATGACAATGTCTTCTGATACAGACTTTCAATGTTAGTCTTTTATCTTTGGTATTCCCGCAGCTCATTAAAAGGATTTAAGTTAGCTTTTGAAAAAGAACAAATAAGCCCCAAACTATATTCCTCTAAAACACTGTAACACAGTGTACTTGGAGGGCATAATTTGATCAACAGCACAACCAAACTCATCAGCGCAACATGTTTCATGGAATTTTATAATACAATATCTTAAATCTATGACAATATCACTTACGTAGAGATTGCAGAGTTCTTTTTAAAAGCTCATGTCAGACCATGAATATAACAAGGATATACACAGCCCACATACAAGATAAGCAGACTATACTCAAAAAGTAATTAACATTAAAGAGTAGGAAGAAAATGAAAGGCAATTTACATGATTAAACTAGCAATGAATTAATTTTCATTGAATTTTGATAAATTTACTAAGATAAGCTCCACAGCTAAAAACAAAAACAAAACAAAATAAACCTCCAAATTGCCCCAAGATCCCTTAACCCCATAAAGGCATATTCTGTTTAGTTTATTACCTGCTTTCAGTGTTATTCAACTAATGGCTAATAGGGTCAAATTTGTACCCTACTAATAGGGAACCAGGTGATACATAAAACATGAGGATATTTTTTACATTAATCACAGTAATTCATTACCTGGTCAATATGATTATCTCAGACCAGAAATGAAAACGGAATGGAAAGATGTCCTGGCAAGAACTGAGAAGCAAGGAACCAAGGGAAGACAAATAGGTTATTTCTAGATAGAATACAGGAGGAGGAGGAGGAGGAGGAGGATGATGATGATGATGATGGTGGCATTTATTGTGCAGGACAGGAGATGGTGGTGGTGGTGGTGGTGGTGATGTGATAGTGGTGGTGGTGGTAGCGGCGGCGACGACTTTATGACGGCGGCGGCGCACGACGGCGGCACCAGCGGTGCGGCGGCGGCGGTATGACGACGATCCACGGCGATAGTGGTGCGGCGACGGCGGCCCGTGGCAGCGATTTGCGACGACGGCGGCGACGATGGCGACGACGGCGGCGGCGACGATTAGCGGCGGTGGCGGCGACGGCGACGATCAGTGGTGGCGGCGGCGGTGGCGATTAAGCGGATGGCGGCGGCGGCGGTGGCAGCGTGAAGCTGGCACGGCGGTGGCGGTGGCGGCGATGGCGAGATGGCGATGACCGTGGCGGCGATTAAGTGGATAGGCGGTGGCGGTGGTGGCGGTGTGGTGATGCGGCGGTGGTGATGATGGTGATGATGGTGATGGTGGTGGTGGTGATACATACCACCTGGTAAGCATCTGCTATTTGTTCGTCCTCATGCTACATACCTAACATGTATTATCTCATTTAATCCTCACTGC
The DNA here is from genome assembly GCF_902729225.1 of Pteropus medius. Taxonomy (NCBI): domain Eukaryota; kingdom Metazoa; phylum Chordata; class Mammalia; order Chiroptera; family Pteropodidae; genus Pteropus; species Pteropus medius. Next base: position 38,788,632 of record NW_024351730.1, on the reverse strand, counting down.
CTCCCTGTGCGGTAGGTAATATCATCCCTATTTATAGATGGAAATACCAAGTGTGCTTGTGCCAACAAGGCCTGGAACTGGCTAAGGACCAGGTACCAGTACTTCACTACTTAGGGAACTATATATTTTCACTCTGCAAGAAATAACCAGGGCAGAAACAGTCCATTCAGTAAATAGAAGACTCAGAGTCTCTGGGGGCTGGTGAAATTCATCAGGGAACATGACTGCCAGAAATTCTGAGGGCTAGAGTAAAAGAGGAGTCAATACCCTGAATCCCAACCCTGTCGATTCAGAAGAGGGGGACACCAGCCACTCTGGAAGGCACAGCAGTGCATTTAGAGATCAGCGGTTTCAGATCCAGTGAGAGATGAAACTCTCCTCCAGAGCAGGTATGTTATTTGTTTATAAAAGTCATGATAATTAAAATAGATACGTTATCATTAATTTATACCTGTGTCTTGTATACATTCTTAAGTTTCCCAGCAGCCACATTTTTACAAGTGAAGCAACTAAGGTGAGGGAGGAGCCTTGAAATTAAGGAAAGAGATTTTTTTTCCTCATGAGTAGGCCTGTGCTTTAGGAAGTACAGTGAAGAAACTCTTCAGGCTTAGGAAAAAGAATAAGTGGATGGAAGAAGTCACCAAAACCATGTAATGTAGTCTTCCCATCAGGAGATAAGTCTGAGTTTGTTTTAACAAAAGAAGCTGTTTTCTTCACACCATGAGAAAGCAGTTCTAGATCTACTTGGTCCCACTTATAAGGAATTATGTAAGTAAGAAAGGGGTTTCTGTTGTTTGTTTATATAACAACAGGCATATCCAAGTATCATAACGGTTAACACTTTGGCCCTGGACTCCTTAGAATTAAAGTTACACACTAATTAAAGTTATATACTATAAAAATCATGAACCACTGAAGCTACTAATTTGACTTACGTGAAGCTCTATTCCAGAGGTATTCAAAGGACATTATCTTTTTATCAAATTAGTGCTGATGCACCCCTGAGCAGAAAATCAAAATCTCCAGTACCTCTATTATAAAAATCCAAACATAATCTCATCTGTAAATTAGTTCCTTAAGGATTATTATCACTCTTATTTCATCCTAAAGTCAATTGTGTATTAAATTCATGCAAAACCACTTGAAATTCAGGCAAACTTGAACTAATATTAAATAATAGGTAAAATGAAAATAAAAATTTTAATAGAAATGATAATATCAATAAAACTTTATTTTACCATGTATGTTTCCTCATAACTTTGAATATACTTTAAAATAAGGAAGGTTACATTAATATACACATAAAAGAAATATGAATGGAGTTAAGTATCACTCTTATTTAAACATTTGAAGAGGCTATGCTAAAGTTCATATACCATATAAAGAAAGTTCCTAGAAAATCTATTTTCCACTCTTTGGAAAAGACTTAAATATATACGTAAGGAATTACTTGATAAAAAGCTTCTCAAAGTAACAGAAAAGACATTCATATCAGAGAAAAGTTTTGTTTTTATTTAACACATACTAGCCTTTCCATAGAAAGCATCAACAATAGTGCTGTCAGTGTATTATACACACATTTCTTAGTAGTCTTTTAAAAACTGATGCTAGAAGAAATACAAAGATCAAATAAAAGAAAAGAAGTAATAACGCCATGATTTTCAGTTCAGATTCATGGCATGCTAAACCTTTTCATCTCTTCTACCAGCCAGAGTCACTGTGTATATTCAAATATTTTTCTAATGACAGATGGCTGATACCAAAAGGATGCCTGAAACATACTGTATCCTAAATATATACAAATAAAATTCTCTTATCTCCCTTCACCTGTCCCCAGATATAAAACACAGCTGCTTAGTGTTTTGAATTTTTTTAATGAGAAGTGATAGTTTTTGATAATCTCATTAAAGGCTTTCTAATAGACTCCATACATGGAGAATTTTCACAAGACTGAGGGTTGATCTGAATGTTTAAACAACTAGTTTGTAAAAAATAAAAAAATGAAATGAAACCATTGTGTATAGATCTTATTCAAACAGAGAATGTCACAGAACAGTAAAATCCGACTTTAATCTTAGTGAACCCCTTTCTTTCCATGCTCTACCTAAAGGTCTATAGCAAAATCGGAGGATACCAAATATACATGAAATGACAGAAGATGCGTAAATTATGAAGGTAATGAGGATGAGCTTTAGCGATCACGATATTAGATAAATCCAGTGATATATTTAGACACAAAAATAATTCTCCACTAGTCAGATGGAAACAAATAAAACTGTAATACTATTCTTGGTTAATATAAAAACGTTAGTTACATAGGCATTCCATTATCTGACCACCTTGCTCTACATTTCTTATTATAGTCAGTCAGCAGTCTCTGTGGTTATGTCTGCTACTACCAAACACCCAGTTGAAAAGTGAAAAATTTAGTCAAGCAGTGGGTTATCTTAAGGATTATGCCAAATCAAACATTCAAATTCAATTTTAACCAAAATGAGTAAAACTTGCATTTATCCAGATGATTTAAGGCCAAATAAGATGACCAATATGATTTAAACAGTCACCATGATTTCCATTCTGAGGTCTTCCAAAACTTTACAGTGGAAGCACTTCAAAGTCCTCAATACATCTCATTAGCACCTCCACCAAAGGATGTGTAAAGAAAAAAGAAAAGTTTAAAAGAAGTAGCTGCTCTTTTAGAAACACTTGTTTATAAAGGATTTTCAACTTTTTATTAAAATGGTATGTATATAATCAAAAACTGACACTTGAACAACAAAATGTTTACTTCACTCTATGAATTCAGACAAAAGAACTATAAATTATTCATCATAGTTTACTTTCTACCTCTTCAATAAAGAATCTTGCCTTACCTTACATTGGTTATATAACATTATCTCTTGGTGTTGTTTTTTCCATTATCTCTTTCTGGAAGTTGTTACAAATAGAAATAGCCTATGAAAAGCAAGCTTGACGTTTTTTGAATTGTATAAAAAGCTAGAGATTAATTTAATGCTGAGCTATAGAAAATACTGAAGAGCTTTCAATCCTAGAGTAGATGTTTATGATGTCCTTACAAAGTCCTTATGATGGTTTACAAGGTCCTATAAAAGCTGGCTTCCAATAAACTCATTGGGCTCTTCTACTATTCTCCCTCTTCCCCATCTTGCTCCTCATACCGCATGCTCTCCCGCTCAGAGCTTTGTGTCTGCTACTCCTCTGCCTAAACATTCTTTCTTCCCTTAGATATATACTTAGTTTCCTCCATCAAGTATTGGCTCAAATTTCACCTCAATGAAGCCTACTCTACTGCTCTATTTACCACAACAACCACCCCATCCCCAAATCCCTACTTGACCCTACTGGATCTCTATTCCTACCATTCTAATGAAATTCTTCTTTCGAAGGTCAATAAATCCAGTGAATTTTTCTTAGTCTTCACCCTTTTTTTATCCCTAAGCAACTGGACACTGCAAGCACCTCCCTTCTTAAGAGCCTCACTCATGAAAAAGTAAATTGAAAAATTCAACTTATTAGACACTTACTAGAAGCTCTTCCTTTGTTTTTCATGATGAGGGCCTATCTATCCAAGTTTCTTCCTCTCGTGTTCATATAAATATAGGTGATCATGATTCTTCTCCAATGATCTATTTTCTCAAATGTGTTCCCCTATAATGTGAGGGCTTCAGCTAATATCACTTTGACTACAATGCTAATTTTTTTTCTGAAATGCTACATCATATTTCCAACTGCCATTACATGTATAAATATTACTATTTCTCCTACAGCAGTTTAAATTCTACCTCTTTCAGCTCTGTGAATGTTACCATACTAGGTTTAAGCCTTTCTCACTGACTATATGTTGGGCATTTTCTATTTGTCTGAGGCAGAACTCTATCAAAACAGAAGCTAAAAAAAAAATGGCAAAATATTTTCTTTGCCTCACCTGTAGTTAGAACTGGAGTACAAGACTGAAACCCTCAAAATCAGATGCACACATCCCAGACTTTACAAGAAGCTAAGAAAGGACCTCCGGGCATTCATTCTGACCAGTGGTGGCAGGAGTAGTAGCAGCTACATTCATTTTCCAAAGGCAGCAGCAACACCAATTCTAGCGGCAGCATCCAGATCTAGCACTGGTGATGTGAGCAGCACAAGTTGGAGTGTTTTCACTAAGCTGTGCTGAAAATGGTGTTTTGATGATAGGATAAATTCTGGGATGGAATTTTAAGTATTGGTCTGAAATTAGGCTCTGTCTCCTCAAACCTGGTTTTCATAGCTTCTTGGAGAGGCTATGAACTAGCAAGTAATCCTCTGAATAACTATTTTCTGTGCAGATTAATCATGACTGCTTTCTGTTGCTTTGAACATATCCAGGAGACCCAATTTGATGGACAAATTTTGATGGACATATCCAGGAGACCCAACTGGTCCTCTCAGCAGAATGAATTATCTTCTCTTCTAGACTTCCATAGCACTTTATCAGTATCATTTCTATAACATTTCTCTTATTATTTTAGCCTGTATTATAATTATTTACACATGCTACAGTTTATATTCCCTTAGGGCAAGGGACCTTTTCACATGTCTTATCTATTTTAGCTATCCTTCTAAAATGAACAAAACGTATATAAATTCTTTCTGGCTTAGGGAGCTTCTCTAAGTCCCTCCTTCTGTGCTCTGGATCTGGTAAGGTTTCACCATTCCATTCCATAGAGATATTGGCATTACCTCTATGACTAACTTATTTAGAAAGTCTCTAATGTCCCCCTAAGATTCTGTCTCTTAGGTCATTCCCTTATTTCCACGCACTTTGCTCCAGCAATACATACAGAGCATCAACAAGGTTAGCAAAACCATTCAATGGGCAAAAACGTCTTTTCAAAAGTGTTTCCAAGAAACTGGATATCTACACTCAAAAAAAGAAAATTAGATCTTTATCTTATACTATATGCAAATATTACTCAAAATGGATTAATGACCTAAATCTAAGAACTAAATCTATAAAACTCTTAGAAGAAAACATAGGGGAAAAGCTTCATGTCATTGCGTTTGGCAATGATTTCTTGACTACGACACCAAAAGCACAGGCAATACAAAATAGATGAATTGGACATCAAAATTTAAAATTTCTCTGCATCAAAGGATATAATCAACAGCTTGAAAAGGAAACCTACAAATAGAGAGAAAAATATGTAAATCATATCTGATGAAGGGTTATTATCCAAAATACACAAAGAATGCCTATAATTCAACAACAACAAACACAAATAAACAACCCAATTTTTAAAATGGGTAAAGTACCTGAACAGACATTTCTCCAAAGAAGACATATAAATGGTCAACAAGCACATGAAAAGATGCTCAACATCACTAATCATTAGGAAAATTAAGATTAAAACCACAATGAGATATTACCTCACACCCAAAATGATGACTATCAAAAAGCAAAGTAACAAGCATTGGCAAGAACGTGGAGAAATTGGAATCCTTGCGCCCTGTTGGTGGGAGTATAGAATGGTGAAGCTGCTATGGAAAACAGTACAATGACTCCTTGAAAAATTAGATAGAATTACCATATGATCCAGCAATTCTACTTCGGGTATATGCTCAAATGAATTAAAATCAGGGTTTTGAAAAAATATTTATACACCCATATGCACAGAAATATTATTCGCAATAGCCAAAAGTTGGGAAGCAACTCAAGTGTCCTTCAATAGATGAATAGATGCACAAAATGTGGTATACACATACAATAAAATATTATTTTAAAGAAATTCTGACACATGCTTTCACATCGCTGAACATTGAAGACATAATGCTAAGTGAAATAAGCCAGTTACAAAAAGATTACTCTTGTTGTGATAATCATATGTTGAAGCCATATACCCAATGTGATGGTGTTTGGAGGTGGGGCCTTAGGGAGGTAATTAGGTTTAGATGAGATTATGAAGATGGGGCCTCCGTGAAAGGATTATTGCCTTTATAAGAAGAGGAAGAGAAACTTGGGCTAGCTCCCTGTGTTCTTGCTCTTTCTCTGTCATGTAAGACACAGCAAGAAGACAAGAGTCTGCAATGCAGGAAGAGGGCCCTTACCAGGAAATGAATCTTCTGTCACCTTAATCCTGATCCGGCCTCCAAAACTAAAAAATAAATGTCTTTTTTATTTTTTTAAAAGAGGATTTCTTTTTTTGTTTTATTTTTATTTTTTTAAAAAAAGGAAAACCAAAAACTTTTGTTCAACCCCAGCTTCCAGGATACCATATCCCGGCCTGGATGAATCAGAGAGCTGGTTTGTTACTCCTGCTCCATTCCCATTCTCCATATTGCTGTCATAGTGCTTAGATGCTTTAAATGCTGCAATGGTTCCATAACATTCCTCTGTATATGATCCAACTACCTGAAAACAGAAGCAACTTCCCTGGCTATTTCTCTAATTCTATCTCTTGCCACCAATCTCTATGCACTCCATGTTTCAGTAGTAACTTTTTATTTCCAATTGCAGTCCTCTCAAATATACCATATTTTCTCTCATGTGCTATGCATTGAACAGTGTGAGCTAGGATGCATAGATTAAGAAAATGCTTCTATTCTCAAGAACATCAGTCTAATGGAGGGACACTCATAAAGGGATCATTCTCGTTATTGTGATACATACTTCAGTGTTGACAAATAATTACATGTAGACAAATATGTATGTGCATACTTCTTGAATTTTGCTTTTTAAATTTCGCCCATATTTTCAAAAGTTTTTAAACTGATGTCCAATGCTTGTATGTTTTTAAACTTCATATCAATGCTTCCAATTTTTAATTTATATTTGCTCTACAAATGGAATTCCTACAGTGGACATAATGAATTTCTAATATCCTTTTACATTGAAACACAAAATTCTGGAAGCACACATTTACCACCAAACAGTATATCTTTAAAAAAAAATTAAAGCTGAGAATTATAATGAGTTTCCTTGAGAGTACAGACAACATTATTATAGCAGAGAGAAAAACTGCAGGTACATTCCTTAATAGTCCATTAACCATTTTAAACATAGGTAATTTTGCCTCTTTTCTGGTTTCATAATTAAAACTTCTCCTGCCATTTAGAGTAAACACAATTTCAGCCACAGGAGACAAGAATGACTAGTTCAAGTTCAAGGGTTCACTGCACATGAATATCCATAAATGCCCCTTGACAGTCTTGGTAGTATAATGAACTTTGCAATTACTCAGCAGGCCATCACCACAATACATGAACGTAATGCTTCCAACGTCAAACAACAAAACATTTTACAAATAATACCAACCAACTGTTACAGTTCACATAGGACTTTTGGAAACTAATTAAATGGCAACAGTTCCTCTTAAATCTTTATAAATTTGCAGGGAGTTTTGCTTTACAGAGCTATGCTTATGGGAAATAATTATTAAGAAAAGGTGTTAGCATTATATACAATTGGGAGATGCCAATTAGCAAAACCCTCCTTCAAAATGACACCAGTTAATTCCAGCATGAGCCCTCAGAGAGAAATAGCCTCTCTCTTAAACAAATGCTAGTGCCTCATTGTCTTCAGGAATGTCTCCAATCGTCTTACAGAAAACCTCCTGGGGTAAATGTTTCTGGCCCTGCTTTCCTGTTGCCTCTACACTGAAAAAATGATTTTCACTAAATTAATCCATGTGAATAAAAGTATACTCTGGTGGTTCTTCCACTGTGGAAAGTTTAACTCTGCAAGGCAATCTTTGACATAATACAAAGTATTGAACTTAAAAATAATACACAGATAAAAGGCAATTAATTATTAGCACATCTATTAAAAAATATAGAACATATTGGACAATGTATATGTATATGTGCTTAAAAGCAGGCATCTCATCTACCAATTTACTTAACTGAGTGGTCTGGGGATTAAAGTGGTTTGGGGATGAAAACATTTATATTCAATTTAAGATAGTCCATTTTAACTCATGTTTTCCCAATCAATAAGCTGAAGATTGCTGATGCGCAAAGTACATTGACATATTGAATAAGTAAGTTCGCAATTTTTAACTTGGTAAAGAGCAGCTACTCTGCTATTTTCATCACAAAGGGGTTATTGTTACTCTGGACATCTTTAGAACAGCTTTGAGATGATGGCTCCACATTTATTATCCAGTTAAAAAGGAAAGATGAACAATAAAATGAGCTGGGTTGCCTCCTCAGAATCACATACTGAGGAAAAAACGTGGAATTTGGTCATGAGAAATGGAGAAACTGTGGTTTTCTTTCACTCATGTTTTATTCAGAAAATCTCTGATAAATGATTTAACATTTCAGATTCCAAGACATTCCTATATGAACCAATTAGTATTTGTACTTCTAATTTTATTTTTAATTTTTCAATAAAACATGTAAGAAAAAAATAAGTCAATGAGAAACTGGTTCTTCTGGGTTTGGAAACCAATATTTCTTTTCAACATGTTTTACAAAAAATTTAGTTGATCTTCTGACCCTAAAAGAGCACCACTCTTTTTTTTTTTTTTTTTTTTTTTTTTTGGCCATAGAGAAAAAAGCAATAACTTGGGTAACAGATAACTTTAATATTCAGTTAAGAAAAATCTGCCTTTCATTTTTCAAAAATACAGACTTTTAAATACATATATATAAGCATAGCACAGTTCACCACATTTTTCAAAATGAGATTCAGAAAAATCCTGATAAATTATCATTTTTATCTAAAATAATATAGACATTATTTGAAAAATTTTTAATGTTATCTAAAAATAGAAACATTAAAGAATTTTTTTCAGAAAAATGAAAAAGACTAGTAACAATACTGAGAATATAAGATATAAAGAACCTGCAATAAGAAAAGATGAGAAATTCTGCTTCAGGTGGATACTCCTGAAGAACAGCAGGTTATTTTGTAACTTTACAGAGATATAGCTTTACAACTGTGTTCTGAAGTCCATACCTTTCTGTAATATTAGGATTGTTCCTAATATTATAATTTGTGGTTTAATTTCTAAGATTACAGAATCAAGTAGATCATGTATATGACAAAAATTTTATCAATTAAAAGATTCAAATATCAATTCCTATATAACGCACAAAGTATTGTTCTATAAAGTAAGCAAAGATATACTGTATACATTGATTATACAAGGGACCCTGATGTGTTGTCAAGTGTTCTTGTGACATATAAAAATGCAATCATAAATCTATGCTAGCTATAGTAAAACCTAAACAATTATATTTGCTATCTTAAAATAGGTTAAGACTCTATCAAGTCTTTCAAATTCATAGCACAAATTTGAGCAATGTTCTTCACTTTCTCTTGATAAACTAAACTATGGTACACAGAAATATTGAAAGGTAAAAGGGGTCAAATACGTGGTAACAGAAAGAAATCTAACTGTGGGCAGTGAACACACAATGAGATATAAATATGACTTGCTGTTGAATTATACACTTGAAACTTATTGTACTTTGTTAACCAATGTCATCCTAATAAAAAAAAATGTTAAAAAAAACACATTCCAATGAACTGAACTTTGATCACAATTGTACAACAGGTATCCAAAAATCATTCCTAACAAAAATGATATTTCTGAAAATCACTTTGATATTTAAAAACTGAAGACCAAATCTATCCTATTCACCTTTTCTCCTTCGAAGTGTTTTGGAACCTACTGAAAGAGCAACTTCTGGCAAACGATTCATTGCAAAAAATCATTGCAAAATGCTGAGTCTATCAAGATATTTCACCTTTCTACAAAAAATGAATAAAGAAATAAAGGAATGAATGCCAGCTGGCCAAGTCTTTAGCATTTTTACTCCCTACAAGAGATATTTTCTATTCACAAATTATTAGGTCTTTCTTAATACCTCTCTTTCCCCCAGGTCTCATATCCATTATATCCATTATATCAAGACTTGGTAATACTATATTCCAAATTGAACCACTTCTCATCACTTCCACTGCAAAAATTCTAGACCAAGATACCATCACATATCTTGCAGAACTTTGTATGAGACTCCTCTTTAGTCTACTGATCCCACTACGTCCTGCCACTGACAGAGTTCTCCATTTAGCAACCAAAGTTAAATTTACAACATGTAAATCACATATTATTTCCCTGCATAAAACCTCCAATTACAAACAAAACCACACTCACTCTTATGGCCTATATGATTTGGCCTCTGCCTGCTTTTCTGAACTCATTTCCTATCACTTTCCCCTTTGTCCGAAATGTTCCATGAATGCTAGTTTTCTGCCTATCCCTCAAACACATCACATTAATTTCCTTTCGCTGTCCCCATACTTGTTCCTATAACTTATTTTAATTATTTAGATTTTGGCTCCATGACCATCCTAAGAAAACTTTTCTAACTCATTTTATATTCTCTGGATAATTGATCTCTCTCTGGCCTGATAATCTTTGTTCATGTATTTATGTCTGCCACCTTGTGAATACAGCATTTTGGATGCAAGTACTTTGTCATGTTCACTACAAAGTCCAAAGCATCTATAACTGTGCCTGGCATACAACTGGCAAAATTGACATGTATAGAATGAATGAAGTTGGCTCATCTGTGTTCATATTTTATTTATAGATACAACAAACCTTTGATGTTTGTGTTTTGGAATGGCCTGGACCACAGACTGAATAACCAGGAGGGCAATCCTCACAGCAGCAGATGCGATAGGTTATAGAGTTAGGTACCAGGACGCCCCTCTTACAATATGTTGAGGCTTCTAAAAGCTTTCCCTAACACTGACTTGAGAAAATGGAGACAGTCAGTAGCATCCCAGAGGGTGAGGGAAACCCTGAAAGTCTGAGACACTCACCTGGCATATAAAATTTTAATCTGAAATGCATGAAATACCTTCAGTTGTTAAGGTCAATCATCTCTAATCATCGGAGAGAAAAAAAGGAATTTTCTAAGTGCAAGATCAGATTAATTAGTGTTACTTCTTCCTTTAATACACAAAGTATATGCAGTGTACAAATACAGATTCTAATTTATTAGCTACTAGAGTTGTCATTATTCGAGTAGCTAAGAATGTTGGCGTCATGGGCTAAATTATAGAGAGATTCAGCAATTCTGAATTCAACAGTACTAGGAATAAGTAGTGTCATCTTACTAGACTTTAAAATAGAATTTTTTAGTGTGGTCTAACGGAAAGCGCCTTGGAATAAGAGTCGCAGATACTCTTATTAATCGCTCTACTGCAATTAATTCCTGTTCTTGGTAGAAAACAGAAATCCTCTTATGCTTCACAATACTGTCATACACTGAACAAATGACATATCATATACGAAAGCTTATAACCTGTAAGATATTGCACAAAATTAAAGTCCTCACATTAGAACTTGTTGTAATATATACTTTCTCATTCATGTGTATAAACATGCATATATTAAAATATATTTTATGTGAGAAGTCTGTTTCATTTGTGGTATATGCTTCAAAACCAGAGAACCCAAAAATGTATTACACAAATGCATATAAACACATCTTAAAAGAAGTGAGTGTTGAAGGCTTGCCATCATTGCTTCTAGATCTGAAGCAAGTTCAAGGGTCTCTGACATAAGAGTTGGAAAGAACATATAAATTTAAAACATTTTACCATAGTAGAAGTTTTGTTGGCAGGCATGTGCTGCATAGAAGGCAGAGGTCTCTGAGGAGAGAGAAGAAAGGTATGGAGGAATGTTTTAGGGGTATGTGTGTTTAAACTGGAAACATGTTAGGTTTCATTTATTTTGAGCCCTATGGGCTTTTCACTGGAAATGGGAAATACTCTCACATGAAGGAGAATAAAGTTAGTGGCAATTGACTACAAATAAGATATATACTATGCTTACAGAGGTAAAGAAAGCATTTGAAGTTTTCCTCAACTATAAGTTTAGAATATGATCCTGCTAACAGGGTAGTTTTATATACTATATCTAACTTGAGCTCTAAGATATTATTGGAAATCCATAACACAGTCCTTCCTGCAATAAATCAGGTTGTTCTCTTTTTCTCTGTCATAAGTAAAACAGACTTTATCGCAAATCTTTTTAATTCATTTAAATTAGCAGTAGTAGTTTTATGGCATATACCATTTTAATATCATTTTAATAAAGTCACATTTAGAACTCAATTCCCATATTTGTTTTATAAACTTAAATTTCATAAATTGCATTAATGCCACAGAAATGGACTCTGTAGGTACATGTGCTTATAAACATTGCAGAAATAAAAATATTTTCCTGTCATAGAATGTAATATTATAACTCTGGACTGGGCAGATCATGTGATTTTCCAAAGATTAAATAGCAAAGGTCACCTAAAACTTCTATCCAATGTTCTTCAATTTTAAATTTTATTTCAGATATTGAACATCTGCTGAATTTCACAGATGAAAACCTTGTTCCAAACGATTATACGTGATTTCTACTGTCATTTAAAAAGAAGCACACCCTAACAGAATTTAAGAAAGGCCGACTAAGGTAGTTACTTACTCAGTGTAGTTAGAAAACACATCTGTTTTGGAATGCTTACCTAGTAACTGCACGAAAAGGTATTTTCTAACAGCCTCTACTAAGACTTGCTTCCAAACGGGGAGTTTTCGTATTTTCTTTCCAATTAAACAAAGTGGCCCTTTAACAACCATATGGCCCTGTGCTTGCAAAGAAGTTTCATTCAGCATCTATTTTTAGACACAGATTTCCTTATAAAATATACTGCAGTCACTGAACTGAATGAGCCTTCGTGTTCTGTGGACAAAGCCTCCTGCCATCTAACAAGTCCTCTACAGCATTGCTGGCCACAATGCCTGTCCTATTTCTTCTCTCCCAGGGAATAAGACATAAAAAATTACTGAATTGTTTTTCAAACGAGTTACATTTCATTTATTTACAAAGTTTTTTTTGGGGGGGTGGAATACATGTGCTAACAGAAATCTTGCCCGCTTCTCACATACTCAGTACATACTAATTTTCTGTCAAGCTCTTTAAATATAACATGCTTTGCCAATAATACCTGAGAAGAGACTAGTTCAAAAAGTAAACAAACACCTCTCTCTATATATATGAAAATATGAAAACTCCCCATTTGGAAGCAAGTCTTAGTAGAGGCTGTTAGAAAATACCTATATATACCTATATATATATATATATATATATATATATATATATATATATATATATATATATATATATATATATATAGTCTGTATAAAATAGTATATAATTTTTAAGTTTTTACACAACATGTCTGCCCTATTATACAAGGAAGTCAATGGGAACTGATTCAGTGACTTTCGGTAAACCAACAATGAATACCAGAACATCAAGAAAGGGCATTTGATATATATTACTCAGCATATAAGTAGTTGATTAGTGTCATGAAAAAAGAACAGATGAAATTTAAATTGTTTAATCTGGAATCAAGCTACTGTTTTCATAGTAAGTAAACACCTGGTTAAAATTTATCTATGATCATGTTAACAAAAAAATCACAATCACATAGGAATAAAAGATGGGGACAAATTTTTCAAATCTGATGAACTGAGGGTTGTATTTAGCTGCTGGATTAAAAACCTCTTGAAAATCTCTAACATACAGCTACTCTACACCAAGTAAATCATACAAGCTTTATAAACACAACAGTATGCAATATGGCACAAGGCACCTGTACTAGTCACACTGCATTCTTTCTAGGCTAAGTACTGTGCTTTCTTCCATTTTGAATATAAATATAGTAAACACCGAAAGAAAAACCTATAAAGAATTTGTAACTGTTATATTCTAGGATATCTCAGATTATTTCCCCTGAGTCACTTTTTTCCTGTTTTATTGAGATATAATTGATATGTAAATTTTATTAGTTTAAGGTATACGACACAATGATTATATATATATATATATATGTGTGTGTGTGTATATTTATATATGTATATATATATATAGTGAAATGATTATCACATTTAACCATCTAGTTTACTATTATTTTAGTTAACATCCATCACTTCACATAGTGAGTCACTTTTATTCCTGCAGCACAAGAATTTATAATTTGAAAAGGAGGGGAAAAAATTAGGAATGTGTTATTTATTAGTTAATCGCACACAACCCAATACTTGCATATCCACATGATTGTTTCTTTAAGTGTAAATTTCTTCAGGAAATTTTCAGCATTTCCACAGTCCATTGATCATAAATAAGTAATGTTTCATCAGTAGTAGGCCTCAGTGAGGTACGTCATTAAGGGGACTGTCCTGTGCATTTTAGGCTGTTTAGCAGCATTCGGCATTGCTACACCCTAGATGCTAGTAGCACCCCTCTCTCCCAGTGGTAAAAATCAAAAATGTCCCCAGATACTGTCAAATGTTCCCTGGTTGGGGGAAGAGACAAAACTGCCCTTCAGTTTTCTTAATTCTTACCACAGATTTAAATGAGAACCTCAGATTAAATTGTAAATATAAATTAAGTCAAAAGAATCTCTGATTAGGTACAAAATTATTATAATCAAACCATTATGTATTAAACTATAAGTATATAATTCACATCCAAGTTTACACAAATTTAAGCTTTTATCTTAAATAACACATTAAATTTTATCAAGCTACCAATGGTGAAAGCAACTATTTCTGATTTTCCAAAAATATCACCCAATTAAAATGTTTCCTTTCACCATTTGAGGAAGATTTATTTTGGTTTTGGTCTGGCCCAAAATGGCTAGAAGTAAGTACAGGAAGTTTTATCTGAAAAATGAACATGGACCAAGTCTTATAAATTGGCCCTAGTGCTATTTCCTATCATAGCTCCTGTTTGTTTACATTGGAGTTCTTATAAATTGGGTGTTATTTCCTTTCCACTAAGTCTCAAGGTATTAACAGCCAAGGAGGTGTTTTCTGGCTTCTTCCTCCTCCTTTTCTCCTTCTTCCCCCAAATAAATAATGCATTGCTTGGAACACAATTTTAAGACTCGGCCCCCACCTTCAAAACTATTATGAATTTGTTTTACCTAAACTCACTTTTATACCAGAGTATCTTTAAAATGAAAATGAGCAAAACGTGCATCTTCCAGTAGGTATCTCCTTTCCAACAGAACCATTTATCTAGTCATTTGACAGCTAAAACTTGCAAATTCTTAAGTAAATCAGTTCCATTTATTTTGACTTCCTGCCTAGGCTCTTCCTTCCAGAGAAAACATTACTCTAATATTTTCATCTATTAAGTACTCAAAAAGTTAAATGTCTCTATTTAAACAAAATTTCTTACCCTCACTTCAAAAAAAAGGCACAATTAAAGGAAGCGCAGAATTATTTCACTTCTCTGAATAGGGTTATACTCTTTTAGTTTTAAAGAAACACATAGTACTTTGTGTGAATTAATAACTAAAGTAATAAAACAATTGACTTCGTATACAATATATAGCAGTGTCTGACAGTTAAAAAACTGTCCTTGACCACTGAACCTCCAGTGAAAAAAGCTGTTGAAAGTTCATGCACCCCAAATGCACATTCATTATAATTAAACAAGAAGATTACACAGCCATTGCTGACAAGGATTATCAAAATAAAACGGCGCCACCTGCCCCTTGCTCTCTCATTAATTAGTATAGAGTCTGAGGTGCCAATTAACAAGAAGCAGAAAAAGATCAGTAAACACAGCGCAGGCTGAACTTGAAGATTAACTCTTCCAGTTCGGGTCCCATTTCTTAACTATACTATGTAGACTTGTCTATGCAAGCCAAAACTAAAGCCTAGGAGATATATATATATATATATATATATATATGTATGTGTGTGTATTATATATATATATATATATATATATATATATATATAATACACACACATACATATATTATAAGTATATATAAAATTATAAATATATATAAATATATATTTTTTTAGAAAAACAGCTTTATTAGGAAGATATTTCAGCTGTTTGAAATAATTTCTAAATTAGCTGTCCAAAAGTTCAGATAATTCTATGAACAAGTGGCCATTTATTATTTCACAGGGATGCAAAATACTAAATAATTCAGGTAATTCCAGTGACTAAAATACTTTCACATTATAAATTACAAATATGTGGTAGTTAATATTAACTCTAGAAAACAACTAAAGTACTGTATGGTAAGTATTAACTAGCACCCACCCCACTCCACACCCCCATCCCCACTTCTGGCCCCCCGGCTACTAAATAACACTTTACAGGCCTGTGACCACAATTTTTTTAAAGTGAGTAGAGTAAATAGCTTCATTGTTGGTTTTATGGAACTATTATTAGTTACTTTTAAATTTGACTATTCACTCTTTTTAAAACGTACTTTCCAAACACAAGATATGTATTTCCATACAATTCTCAAGTTGATCCATAACTACTCTATAGATCGTATTATTATTCTGAAAACCTAAAATTATTTCTCAAAAAATAAGCATTGTAAATGCAAATTATCAACAAAATTATCAATAAAATATAAATTATATTGTTACATGTACACAAGTGATTAACATGCATTCTTTAATAACTATATTTCATCGATGAATATTTCAGTTTAATCCAAATAATAAAATTTGCTTTACTTAATGTGACTTCATTTTATTAAAAATATACTATTTTCCTCTGTTTACCTATTTTACAATAATATTTTTGTTTTTCATGTGGATATAAGAATATCTAATCACTAGAGTCACAATAACTATAGAGAATGTGTCCTGAAAAAATAATATTTGCAAATCTTGTTGAATAAAATATAGAAACTTGACATTAGAAAAAGCTACCCCAAGGTCATTTTAAGACCAAATTCCCCAATGACATTACAGCATACATTCTGATACATGAGAATAATAACCTCGAAGACTTACTGAAAGAATTAAATTAGATTACATGTTCAAGAAGATGTTTTAAAGGCCACAGTGAAATGTTGATGCTAAGTGGAAACTCATTCATCTACCCAGGAAACACTTCAAACATTACCTGTGACAGACGACACTCCAAACACCTACCTTTGTGTCACATTGTATTTTTAAGAAGCACATCTGATAATTCTAATACAAGTAATATCTGACCCACATCAGTATTGCTCTTAGATATGGAAAAACGGGGTCCCTATTTTAAGGTCTGCATTTTGGAGGTACTGGCTCCAATCCTCTTTGGGCTGCATGCTCCACTATCTACTAGGAATCCATGGAACCAACAAACAAATGTGCCTAACTGGACCTTACCATACATCCTTTCAGATCACAACCTGCATACCTGGGACCATGGAATTCTCTTCCCAAAGAACTAGAGTACACAATCCTAGACCCAAAGGATGGCCTAGAGCAACTAGTTATTGGCCATGTGAGACAGAATTTGGACAAAAGGGCTGAGATGTCCACATCTACGTAAGATAAATCCCTGCGGTGCAGCAAGAAGGCAGTGGGGGAAGAACAAGGGTGCTGGGCCATGGGCCAGGGTCAGATCATCTCACCCAAGGTGACAGCGGTTCAGCACAGAATTCGATAAATCTGGGAACTCTACTTTGGAATAACCTGGCCTTCCAACTTCAGTTTCATTTGAGGAACTCAAAAGAGCAATGTCATCAGGGAGGAAAATGTCTGCATGGCTTGTTGAATATTGACGAGAAACCTTACAAGCCCCTTGGGCATTACATGTAATGTCTTCTTAGGCAGTGGGTTAAGGAAAGAGCCCAAGGTGGATGAGCAGCTGAATCTTGGGTGTGGAAGAATGAACCTCTTCTTATACAAAGAAAAAGAAAGTGGGTGTTTCTCTGTGGATTTGTCAAGTGTTTGGAAGAAGAAACTGAAATAACAAAAAAAAGACAAAGAAAAAGAGGGTAAGTTCTCTTCCCTACCCTTCTCTTTTGTCTGGTCAGTGCAGCTGGATCTGCCTAGACTAAATCATTGTGTTTGGTGGAAAAATAATCATTTTGAATATGTGCTCTCCACAGTAATCTGGCATAAACTGTTGCTTTACAAATATTTTTCTAATTGTGGGTTAGATGGTATATTTGTAAGGGCAAGAGGATAAACATACTTTATAATATTGTGTTAGCTTAATTTATAACTTTTAAATATTTTGACATATGGTATGTAGTTCTCCATTTGTACTCTTGCCCCGGATCCTTCAAAAGTTAGAGGTAGATTTGGAAAACACATTGCAAACACCTTGTCAAAGCTTCTGTCTCTCTCTCTCTCTCTCTCCCATGTCCTTCTTGTCTCTTATCCCTGCAATCCATATATAATTACATAACACAATATGCTGCAAAGATAACAATCTCTTCCATATTTTCAAATATACCAGAAAGTTGTAAAAAAAATTACAAAAAGTATTAAACAATCTCTGTCATAGTAACAAATGGCAAAACATGAAAATACCAAGCTACATATCCATAAAGTGGAAAAAAATAGGAAAGATGAAACCAAATACTCAACAACTTTACCAAAATTGGATAAATAAAAACAAGTATAACGCATGGACCTGGCTTTAGAGGAGCTTAAAGATAAGCAGACACAACCTTTACTTGAAATAATTTCCACCACCTAACAAGATATCTGGAGGACAGAAGGTAACACAATATTATTCGTTGAATGTATCAATAAATGAAAAAATGAACTAACGATTCTATTGAGACAATACTAGTTTGTTAAGCAATGTCACCCTAGACCTAGGCACAGAAGCCCATGCTCTAATCTAGAGAAGTGTCAAACTTTTTGGCCTCAGTATTCCTTTACATTCTTAAAAAAATATTAAGGATACCAAAGAATTTTTGTTTCTTTATTTTTGTCAATTTGTTTTGTTTATGATTCATTTACTTACCATATTAGAAATTAAAGTTGAAGCACTTATAAAATATTTATTAATTCATTTTAAAATAACAATATTAAGTCTATTACATGTTACCATAAATAGTTTCATGAAAAATCACCATGTTTCCTCAATTAAAAAAATTTGGTGATAAGTGTCTGGCTTAACAGAAGATAGATTCTCAACTCTGCTTCTTCATTTAATATGTTGTGATTAAGTTGCTTTGGTTAAAGTATATAAAGACAATTTGTATCCTACAGATAAAAAGAATTGAAAAGGGGGAAAATATTTCAACAGCCTTTCAGATATTGTGAATATTCTACTTAATACTACACTCAACATGTAGTAGTTTCCTTTAGTTTAGTTGCAATGTCGAATCTGAACCCTAACAATAAAATATTGGATTCTATTACATTAAAATACATTCTACTACATTGTACTTTGACTAGATCTTTTATCACGTAATTTTATAACATCATCCATTGATCATTTGGAAAACATCAGTGCACCAACTCATGCAGAACTTGCACAAGTTAACGTTTCCTTATACAACAAAAACTCACATATGCTGACATCACCACCAATATCATCAAAAAAGATTTTAAATATTTGGATACTCTGAGGCTCATGGTGCCAATAACAAATTTTCCAAAATTCGAGCTACCTGAATTTTGACTTGCTAGTTCAAACTTTATCAGCAACATGAATACTGTCGATTTTTTTTCCTTGATAGGCTCGCTTCATTCATTTCAAGAATATGTCTATGTAATATCCAAGTCTAAATTGTCATAATTTGTCCATCAGCCATTCTTTCAATTAAAAATAATGACCCATTAAAAAGGAACTAGTTCAGCAACAATTTCTTGAGTAAAGCCATTGTTTTACTTTCAGTATACAGCACCTTCAGTATGCAGAATGAAGCATACTTTCATTTCATCACATAGACTATTATAAGGGCATGTACTAAAGGGTGCAGATTTTTAAATTAATAATTTTTATTACTTTATCAAGGACATTTTTAAATTAAATGTTCATTTTTTTCTTGAAAAGTATGGCAGTGAAGGACACAGTGGTGAACAGCAGGTCTGTTGCCACCACCTTTGTTGGTGCTGAGGTGCCAGCAGTTTTCCCTACCATAGCTTACAAATCATTGGAGCAAATACTGGCACAGTGAAAAATGCAAATACCACTTCAGTATTACTATTAAAATAGTTTTGAATTGACAAATGCTCCAAAAGCTTCTTGGAGAGCTTTTCGAGTTCCATTGACCATACTTTAGGACCACTATTCTGGCTGCCCTTTCTCCTTATGTATCAAAGAGCCCATTGGAACAAATAAACAGCTCCCCAACCCAACTCCACCCCACAACCCTTGTGGATGACACTCCATGTAGTACACAACCATTTTGTTCTTAGCAGAGAATCTTCTTTAAATAATATGTAGGGGAAAAAATCATCGAGAAATACTGACATTTCAAAAAGGCATCAGTATTGAAATCAGGAGATGAGTACAAATGGACCCCGGTAGTAAAAACTTACAATTCTAATTACTTAATTTCCAGGAATCCATTTTACGTCTAAAAGATTAAAAGTGTAGAAAGTCCCTTTTAGAATACTAATGTTATAATGATAAAATCAGATAAATGGTCCAGTATAATCTTTCCCTACGAAACCCAATAATCCCGAAACCTTATTCCCTAACCAGGTTGATAAACTTTCACTCTATAAAAACTGTAATATAAATTGAAAAGGAATGTCACTCAATTATCTAACTGAATATTAGTTGGAATTTAGCATAATATTAAAATTTAAATCAATTCATCAAGTTAATATAGGTGAGTTTTTTTTTTGTTTCTTAAATCATGGGAAGTTGAACTCAGAAAAGTCTGTCTTTATTAACTTAATTATTCTGAATAGCCTTGAATCTACATTTCTTGGATAGATTTTATCAATTTTAAAATACTCCAGCTTCTGAATTTGGATGCCTATATAACATTTGCTGAATTAACAAATATTGATACTACTCACAGAATTTAGAATCAGAAGGGACTTTAGAGTTAATTTAGTAACAGAATGCAAATATGCTGACATTCTTACTTGTTCCCTCAACTATTTATTAATTCATTTAACACATATTTATTTAGTACGTACAACCTGTCAGGCATCACTCTAAGCTCCAGATACACAACAATATATAAAACAGAGTCCCTGGCCTAATTTATCACTGTATTTTTTTCTACAGAAACAGACATAGCCTCGGAATACTGAAAACACTGTACCAAGGAACTACTACTAACCAAATTTGCCACCCAGATCCAGTTAAATATCTTTATTTGAGGCTTATAAAAGGTCTGAGATGATGCAAGATGCTATAGGAGATCCCAAAGAAGTAAAAGATGGTAGTTTCCACAGGGAAAAAAAAAACAACCCTGCAACCTAATTAAGAAAGATAATACATACTTAAAGCAAATATATAATATAAACAGTATGATAAAATGCTAATTTTAGAACAGAAAATAACAAATACAAAAGACATCTAGATTTCAATGTAGGTTGATGTCTTCAAATAATATCTTTTTTCTAATTCAAAACCTCTTTACCCTATTTTCTGCTATTCCCATGCATTAGTAGTATTGTTCCAGAAGTTTACATTTTCTGATTTTGTTTAATCATGTTTAAGAACACTATTTGCTCCCATATATACAGAAGAAATATATATGAAATCCTGAGAAGCAGGACAGTCTCAGTACCTGTTTTCTCATGCAAGTCAGCCTTTTTCTAAGAACAAATAACTAGCCTGGGAGGCATCTCTGCATGGGGTGGGCTGTCTCATATAAGAAGCCTATTCATGTGGGTCCTTTAGTACTCACCCGTACCTGTAAGTCAGCCAAGGAAGCAAATGTCCGTGTTTTCTCAAAGGAAAATCAGATAAAAATAATGTTATCCAAAATAAAATCAGTTGGAGGAAATACACGAGGAACTAGACTTACAGGGCTCAAACTCAAAAACTAACTATAAAAATAAAATACTACGACTTTTACATAATCAAATTAGACCAATATAGAGTCATTGTTTGATGAGAAAAACAACTTTTGAAAGTAATATTTACTAAATCTGTTTTTCTTTTTTGTACCTCTTCCTAATTCACCCTAAAGGCCACACAATGTCCTTTCAGTTGAAGAACTAGTTATTTAATGAAAAGGTTGCATAATATTTTAAACACAAGACAAAGACACTTAAAAACAACAAACAACATAAATCCCCCCTTTAAAAAACTGACATCGACATTTGCGATATTACAAAGTCTAGTCTTCCAGGAGCTCTCTTAAAAAATGCTTTACTTATTTCAGATAGGTCCCTATTTCTTTTTATGGGAGACAGCCTTACTAACCTAAACAGTGTTACTTATTAAGAAACTCTTTTCTCAGAAATTTTGTTCCTTCCCCTAAGTGCTATTGTGCTATAGTGTCTTTGCATACTTATAATTCAGCCTCTGTTATAAAAGTCTATATTTAAGATATAGTAAATGAAAGACAGATGTTTAAAACATTGGGTCCACAATGAAGTTATAAAGACTGCTAGCAGAGTAAATTCTGTGATTAAATTTAGTCTGACTTTGCAATAAGGGTATTTATACAGGTGGAAAAGCACCAAAAATAAACGTCCTATGCTAATATTAAGTCAAAATCAATATTAATTAGAAGCAGCACAGATATAGTTATATTAAAATATCTAAAGCCTAGGTCAAATGTTTATGCTTAAAACCACAAATGTATCAAATATATCAAGAATCAATTTCTCTCAAATTAATGAACACTGTAAATCAGTGAAATAATCCACGATTTATTCAATTGTGACCTTTGACAATTACTGCCTCACTTTCTCCTGCCTAAAACATACAGCTTTCCTCTGATACACCTAAGTTCCTGAAAATATTTGTACATCAAGACATAGTCTTCTTTAACTGATCCCTTATTTCCCTCATTGTCTAATATATTCATGGGAATAGATATTCAAATTTCTTCATGGAAGCAGGCATTTTAACCTAATGTGTTAAGAAAATGAGCAGGGATTTTTTTTTCATTTTTGAATGGTTAAACTTTAAAGGTATCCGTCAAGGACGTTTCAGGATGAGGCACCTGCACATAAAATTTATAACTAAAGAGCAATGCCCATTTTCTACTTATCTATGAAATTCTTCCATCAATATCTTAAGTAGAATATATGAGGCAAGAAGTCTAGTCATCACCCTTGTCCATTCTTCCCTTCTTCCTTAGCAAGAGAACATGGTTTTTCAGGGCAGCAATATACCCGGCTGAAAGACTACGATGTGGTCATTTGATTAAAAACTGGCCATGAAATGTAACCAGAGGAGGGACATCTTAAATGCTGATTATAGGAAGGTACTTGACGAGGAGGTTCATCAATTTGTCCATATGATCTCTCCTTCACTTCCACTTCTTTCTTGCTGCCTAGAAATTGGACATGACAGCTGAAGCTGTAATAGCCAATAAGGACCATAATGTGTCTTCGACGATGCAAGCCACATGCTAGATTGGTAGAGCAGAAAATAAAAAGTGACTAGATCTCTGATGTCTATCGAACTGCCATGTCCTGCCAGGACTGTCTACCTCTGGGCTTCTTTATATGAAAGAGAAATAAAGTTTTATTTTTCTACCATTATTTCCAGTTTTTATTAGTTGCATCCGAATGATAGATAGCATATATCCAGAATATGAGAAATTAACATATATACTATGCCTTGATGTCTAATGAGGGTTGCCCTAGCATTCGCATCACCTAAGAAGATATAAGCCTAACATATCTTTGATCTATGTGGACACCGAAACTCTGAAAAAAAAATCTCCCTTAGCTCTTACTGAATATTTGAGTGGTTTTCTTATTATAAAACATAAGGTAGAGATAAACCATTGCTCTGTATTAAAAGGTTTTAGAACTCTTGGTTACCTAGCAAAGATTATTTCAATTCCCTGGAGTTTAAAGAGCTGGACGAAGGAAGGAACAAGTAAATCTTAATAGGGACCAAGTAATTTCCGAGGAGCAGATACTCCCAACTCTATTCTCTTTGAAATTCAACAGTATTGGAATTTTTTTTTTAAATGAACTGGGATGATTCTGAAATCAAAAGACATGAAGACACTGAAAATAAAGGAAAAGAACATCAAAATTAGGTCTTACATTTTGGAGCTGTTAGAGAAAACTGATTCTAATATAGTGGATAACTGAGGATTGAAGTATCTCCAAAACAGAAAGAATACTGCTTCAGGGCAAGCAAGGACCTAGTCCAGCAGGAGTAAAAAAACACATCAATTAACAACCACCCCCAAGAATGTATGTAAACAGTTTTTAGGAGTGATACACAGTGGCAGGTACAGAGAAGAGCAGTAGGAAAGATGATGAGTATAATTTTCTAAGTATGAGATGACTATACTTGTACATGTAGATGTAAAACTATAAATATCTCTCCTCTAAAACAGGCCCTTCCTATATTTTCTATCTTGAGAAACAATACCAGCATCCATCCAATTGGCCAGGTCAGACAACATGTATCTGTCACTATTCCTTCTCTCTGCCCCTCAATCTGTTTGATTTATGTTTTTTAAAAAGTCTTCAAAGTTTCCCCTTAAGCCCTCTCTCTCCGTCTTAAGTCCTTGTCTTCATCAGGTCTCGATCTGCTGCAGTATGCCTGTCTACTGAGGAGATTCCCAATTCTAGTCACCCATTCTCCACACCAACAGAGAGACTCTTCTCAAGTGAAAAATTCCACTTTACAAACGAAGAAATTGAGGCCCCAGAAAGTTAACTAATTCGTTAAAGTTCATACTATTATTTGGTGGTAGAGACAGGCCCAGAACTTAGGCTCTCTAACTTCGGAGCCTACCCTTTTAACCTCTCTTATCTAACAATTAAGCCTCCCTCAGATATATTATCAAAGTAGAGAATGAGATTATCTTCAAAACCTGCCACATACTCTGTAAATGTTTCTTAAATATATTTCCTCAATTCTATGAAGTCAACTTCAGTCTACTGTGAGCTCTCCTTTGGGAA
Source organism: Pteropus medius (assembly GCF_902729225.1). NCBI lineage: Eukaryota > Metazoa > Chordata > Mammalia > Chiroptera > Pteropodidae > Pteropus > Pteropus medius. The sequence continues at coordinate 38,763,773 of NW_024351730.1, read as the reverse complement.
GAAGAAACTGTACCTCATTAAACACATATGCGCATTATAAGATAAATAGCAATATGTGTAAGAATATTCACCTCAAGACAAAAGAAAATGGAGTTGTCGACAACAGCGTCTACAACACTGCAGGGGTGACGCTGTGTCATATAAAAGCTGGACCATTTGGGGATATTTAGGTACACCTCAGGTCACAGAGGGACAATCTTACACATAACTGAATACATATTTCAGTAAAACAGCAGCCCAGACAGCTTTCAATAAAAACAGTACACTAGCTGACAAACAGAAATAATTTTTTAAAAACCCATCCTAACTTAATAAAGAATAGCAAAATGAGCCTGGTATCACTGTGGCATAAAGGTTCATTGCAAACTCAAAGGTCATGGGTAGATAGCATAGCTCAAGCAAAAGTTTGGGAAAATATCATTTATTCTTTCTTAATTTATATTCATACACATATGTGATATCAATATGGTTCATATATTGGAATCTTAAAATGCATATATGTATACTTGTTATATGTGTGTGTGTACATGTATATATACATATATATACATATACACATACATGTATGTATATGCATGTAGAATTTTTCCTTCCCAAAAATCTAATAATAAATTGAAGTTGGCTTCATAGAACTGAGTAAAAGTATACTTATGTTCAATTTCAACTTGCCAATTCAGTTGTACCAATTTACATTCATATTAACAGTGTATAAGAGTATGTGCTGTTTTACATTCACATCAACATTTGGTATATTTCAGACATATTTTTAACATGGTGGGTAAGAAATAGCATGTCGCTTTAGTTTTAATTTACATTTCTCTAATTACTGAGTCTCAACAAGTTTTCATAATGATTACTTGGATTTTCTTTTTGAAATTCCTGTTCATTTTTTATATTGGCTGGTTTTATCTTTCTTATTGATTCATAGGATCTTTAATATATTTTTTCCACTAATCCAGTTTTTAGCCTTTCTTATTCTTTCATAGTAGCCTTTGATTAACACACTTTTGTTCATTTTAATGTTGCTGAATTTATTAATTTTTTTCTTTATGGTTTTCTCTGTTTATGTCTAGTTATAAGAATTCTTATCTTACCCTAAAATAATAAATACATCCTTTTCTAAACATTTAAAGTATTGTTTTTCATAGTTAAGTCTTTCTTTCATACATAATTTGTTTTTATTTATGGAATGAAGTGAGTAGATGTCAATTTTAATTTTCCATATGGATAACTAATCACTGATTGTACTGGCAGCTTAGATTCACCGGTACTCAAAAGAAGAGAGTCCACATGGGCTGGTGATGTCTCCCATGGATGGATGCATTAAAAAGTTGAAGCCCACCACCAATCATTACTGATGATAAGAGAGAGAAGAAATAGAGTAAGGGAAAAGAAAACCAATTTGATAAATTCACTCTATTCAAATTTTTATAACTTTTTACATAGTTTATAGAACTCTTCATAGTCACGCTGTCATTACTTCACCCCATATAGTGAGATGACATTCAGTAGTTTATTTAAATTTGTCTGTATTCTTTATAAACTCTATAGACATACCATCACATCTTATGAAAATCTTTAGAAAAATATTACTATTGGTACATATACTAATTAAGAATTTTTGTGATAATTCAGTAGTTTTCAAACTAGACTCCCACATAATTCCACAAGTTCAATACATGTGTTCTGCCACTGTAATCATATTAAATTCTTTTCTCAATTTCAGAAACTAAATTAAATTCATAAAATTTTCTCAGTATTAACACTATTAATTTTTTTCTTAAATGACTTGCACCTGCTACTCATTAGTTTTACTGGTGTCTGGTATGGGTTATATGTAATTACATATTTAGTTCTTTACATTTTCATATATTATAATTAAGCTAATCAACTCTAATAACTATTCTGGTAAGGTCAAAACACTTGGCTTTTCTATCTAGGATCTTCACCTCACCGTCATTTTATGTCAATTTTTTTCATTCATAAAATACATATTGCTTCATATATAGTATTTGGTGAGCAAAAGCTCAAAAGAAATACTGGATGTGAAAATGTTTTTAAAATGTAAAACATTTTACAAACAAGAGTTATAATTTATAATAACCTTAAATTATACCTTACAAATATGGAGCTAGAACAGTCATGGAAAAATCAACAATTCTTAAAGGTCAGTTTTATTTGCAGTTTTAATTTTTTCCATATTGTCTTTAAACAAAAAAACAGGTTTCTTAACTAGACTAAAAATAAAATTTATTTGTTTAAACATTCTTTCCTGCCCCTCATAATTTCTAATAAAGTTCCTGAAAAGCAGAGCCTGAAAAAGGGAAAAAATTAATCTATAAGCAGTGTAACTCATCTCCAAATAATCTGAAAATATCTACTCTTATAATGGTATGGCTTAAAAAATTCATGCCAACACAGTGTGATTTATAACTAGTGAGAAAGTCTATTAAGTCTAACTGAAATAAAAAATAGGGTATAGATTACAGATGAAGACTTAATCTGCCTCAAAAACATTTTAGAGCATAGCATAGATTTATTTGGAAGAACATATTTTCTTATTTTTTATCTCTTCACACAGAGAAACCTGGATAGAGTCATAAAAGTAAGAAAAACATAGACTGCAATGAAAATAATGTAGTACTAAACTCAAGATTTACTTTTTCTGTTTGTAAATATCAACAGAGCATTGTCTTCCCTGTAGGGAATATCATCGCTGCCCTGCTTTGAACCTCTATTACACTGGGAAGCAGCCTGCACTCTCAATCCACGTCTCAGACTGTTAGACATTGGAGAAGAAGGAAAGTGAAATTATCTAATTTAAAGGAAAGTTATACACTATACTGCAAAGTTTTAGTGAAAAAGAAGTGGGTTCCAATCCTACATGTCCTACTTTCCAAGTTGTGTGATCTTAGGCATGAATATTTAACCTCCCTGAATTACTATTTCCTCATCTTTAAAATAGGGATAATAAAAACCACCTCACAGAATTACTGTAAGGGTTAAATGAGATTGTTGTCATATATATATAACTATGGCGTAATGTTGACCAAATTACTATTAAATATAAAATGAGAGAGTAAACAACTTTAGGAAAATTGTGAAAGATACTAATTGTACTTTAACATTTTATGATATGAGTTTCTATTCCCGATATTTATTATTTATGTTAAAATTGGAAAGGTTTTCTTCAAATTGCATACACAAAAAAGTTTTCTGATATAACTGGACAATAGATAGAAGAAGGAAGGTAAAGAAATTGATGAAGTTAAAAAAATAACAATTTGGTATGACATATAACTGGCTGAGATGTAGTGGACATCTACGAACAAGATTTTAAAAAAGCAGGGAATAAAGGAAGGAGATGGGGAAGAAGAGAGAGCAGGTAAAGGAAGATGGCAACAGGATTGAGGGGTAGGGAAGAAACAGGGAAATAGGGGCTTGATAGCCTGCATGGCTCCTGGATAGATGGGAAATTTTTTGCTGGCCACCAGATCACCCTTGTTTGCTGAACTGCCCAACATGCAGAAATGAGCAGCCTCACAATAAGTGGGGGATAGAAGCACCAAGAACAATTGGCCCATCTGTGTGTAGTACTACATGCGGTATGAAGTTTGTAAACCAGTGTTTGATCTGAAGTATGCTTTATGTCTCCAAAAGCATCAATTAATATCACTGACAATATACAGTTAATAAACAGAAACAAACACATATTCACACACATATAGCTCAGAAAATATTTTATTAAAATCTAACCAAAATTTATAAAATTGATTCTCAATCTGTGAGCAAACCACATGCAGTTTGAATTATTAAGAAATTGAAATCATGTTAGCAAAATATCACATTTCTTTTATACTATAGGGAACACACAGTATAAGAGCAGCTTCGGATTGACCACAAAACCAGCTTCCCTAGTTGAGAACACATGGTTTCAGTAGACATACTTTAAGCTCATATTGTGCTTTGGAACCTGTACCAATCTACTTTAAACTGAAAACGTACAAAAAAAAATCATTCTAAATAATTGTCTGTTTCTATCAATAATATTTTAAGAGAACTGCATGTGGTGTATTAATGAGTAACTCAAAAGACTATACTCATTGTATATTGGCTAATTTAAAACAAAACAAAAAAAAATTACACATTCAAAGAACTGTGAATTACTTTGAGAACAGAGTGCCCCACCTAGGTCACCATGCTTTCCTTCTCTATTATTGTCAAGTTCAATTTTTGCCAAGTCTCTGACAATAAACACAGAAATAATTTTCAAGGTTGGTAAGCTAAACTACAGCTGTGATTAATGATATATAAATTTACTGATAAAACTGGTAAAGAAAGAAATGGAAAAGAGGGAGACTATTAAATGAATTCTACATATAGAAAAAACTAATTTACCTAGAGAATTAATGGATGAAATCATATATGAAATTATGTTCCAACTAGGCACTGTGCAGTTCTAATCATCTCTCTAGTAAAGCAGGAAACTAAAAAGATACTGAAAAAAAAGTAATATGAATAACCTATTTAGAATTTTTAAGACTATTAATTAGTACAGATACTAACTGATGCATACTTTTCCAAGTAATAATACAAGAACAATCCGCTTATTAACTAAAAGGCATAATTTACTTTTAAGTGTTCCAAGGCAGGGTTATAAAATGAAATCCCACTGAATTGTAGTGTAAATCTTACCACTGATATACCAATATATCAACAAAGGCAGGATGACCCAATAAGAAAAAATCCTGTATTATCATTAAGTAAAATCGTTTGCCTTGAGTTAAAGAGGAAACACAACAAATTACCTCATGGTGGCCAAATATATAACAATCAAGATTATAAATGATGTCTCTGAATAAATATTATGTATAATTTCCCCACACATACATATACAAAATCTATACTTATAAGGTATGTTCACTCATAGCAGGTTAAGGTCTGCTTTTTTATGTCAGTCTAGGTAACCATTCATGTATAAGTACTGAGTTCTAATGATACGAAAATATCTAGATTTTACTTTCCTGCTTTAAATATTAAAGCTTTATATCACAGCAACAACTGTAAATCTCTCAACCAAGGAGCTTAAAATAGAGATGATAGTGAAGGATGCCAATTAGATAGACTCATTTCTCCCCTGAATACAACTTATAGTTATAGAAACAGGGACTCAGATGGAACACTCACTCCCTGTTGACCTGGAAGCTCCTTGCCAATTTTCCTGCCAAGGTCATGAGCAGGAATGTGAGGGAAAGAATGGTGCTGTGTGTTAAGTATATGATGGAGAAGTAAAGTTTTAAAGTATAAAGTATAACAAACTAAAGTATAAGTTGGCTTGGAATGAAATAAAATGACAAAATCAATAGAAGTACTAAAATCTGAAGAAGTTAAAATATTTTTTTAGCTGCTTCCAAGCTGATTTGAAGTATAAGGTTATTTCTGTTCATTTTAGGATTCTGATATATTCAGTGCTAATCTCAAATAGTAAAAGACTCCTCTTATCAGTGATTTCACTAACTGGCCTCTATACTTTGAAATCGTTGATCCTGAGCTTATTTTTTCATAGATGGACCCAAGTTGGGAAGGTTCTATTTGGCAATGCTTCCTTAAAAGATGGACTTTAGCCAGATCTTAGTTTAATTCATGTCCATATCACTTATTAGCTATGTGAGGTTGATGAAGCTACTTTACATTTTCAGGTCTCAGTTTCTTTATCCTGAAAAGGGAAATCAGAATAAGTCACTCAAAGGTCTGCTACAAGGATTAAATGAAATCACGTAAAATTCTTGGTAGAATGCCAGATATATATCTAATAGAAACCCTTGATAAACGGTGACTATTATCAATGCATAATTTCTCACTCACACAGAATCATATTCTTATCAGGTCTGCTTTAACATAAATAATGCACGCAGCCTCTGTCTACAGTAATTTCAAGGAGCATGCTAACTGAAATCCAACAACACTCCAGTATGTTCTAATGCTTAAGTTTCATTTTACAAGAAACATGAACTTTTATTTCATAGAGATGGAATTCTAAATGTAATACAACTTGTGAGGTAACACAAAGATTCAAATTTGCACCACAAGAATACAAGATAAAGGTGATTTCACAAAAAGAGGGAAAGGGGAATAATAGTTAAACAAAAGTACCTAAGTATTTGTTTTTATAAATTCTTTCTGAATCATAGCATTAACAGTTAAATAAATTAAACCATAAAAATGTAGAAAAATATTTTTTCCTATTTCTGGATAAAGAGCTTTCTAAGTTTCAAAGGAGATGAAGAAAATATTGATTATACTTAATAAAGATATTTTAAAACTTACTTAGGTTTCAAAACACATAAAAAACTTAAAAATAATCAAAAGTTTGTGAAATCAGTTGCGACTAATAGAAGGTTAAAGAATTAAGCTAGTTTGATTTTAAAAAAGCCTCTCCTAAACCCATAAGAGAAATATCACTCTGAAAAAAAGAATAGGGACCTAAACAGATCAATGACAAAGAATAAGATATTAATAACTAATAACCCCCTCAGATTCAAGTTCACTAGTAATTAAAAATATAAATTAAATATCACTTTCCTCGATAATATTAGGAAAGATTTAAAAATTACAAATCTTTTAGCAGGGAAGAGTTTGAAGAGAGGTGAAATATATTTGAAACGCAAAGTATCAATCCAATGGAAAATGTTCACTGAGGAATAATCAGACTTTTTTCATCGATTGGTGAGGTGAGTAGAGATGGCCACCGATGTTGATGGGAGGAAGGAGAAAATAAGAAGGTACAGAAATCATAGGCTGAGGCTGAGAACAATATTAAGCTATTTGCTCAAAAACTCTTTCATCTTTAGATGTACAAGTGATTTTTTCCAGGGACCTTAATACTAATAAGCATGGAAAGAACCAAAGAGCCCCAATTTGCTGAGGAGTGGTGAGACAGAAATAAAAAAAGCTAGTCTTACTAGAATATGACATGTACAAAATAAGCTTGTTTTGACCCTTTCTGCCCCTTTAATTATTTACATTTTTTAAAGAATCCTAGATGAAAGTCAATGCAATCTGAAAAAGTACATTAGGTTCTTTGATTTTCATTTCAATAAAAAGTTTTCCAACCATTAATTAGAACAAAGAATCATCTTAAAAACAAAGTTATCAAATAAAATATAGCCATATCTTCTCTATTAGAATCTCTTAGATATAATCAAAGTATAAAATTTGTTTTCGCAGTTTCTATTATTTGCTTCAGGGTTATCTGCTACATTCTATGGAAAAAAGAGAATAGTTATGGGACATAAATCTAACTGTACTACCAAAGAGAAAGGGTGAAATCAGGAAAGTCAGAAAGGATATGTCATTTAACTATTTTAACTACAGTTATGAGTGGAAAAGTACTCCATCCCACTTGGGGGCAATTATTATTAGCTTTAACTTTCAGGAGTTATGAAATAATGTAAGGGAGTCTAATGTAATACAAAACACAGAGATATAACAAATTAAGGTTTATGTGCTAGATGTAGAATAAAAATAGAGCAATCACAAAGAGATAGAAAAAGCCACAATGGTAAAACTTAGTAATTATTTCTTTTTTAAAATTAAAATCTTAACTAGCTACTTGAAAGGCTGCTATTGGCAAGTTATGTTACCTCTTCGTACCACATTTGTCCATATCTACAAAATAAAACAGCTGAAGCAGAAGAGCTTTAAGGTTCCACTTTCATGATTAATTTCTTCTTCTCCTTTAATTCTCTATGCATTCTATGCCTTGCAGTTACAGAAAATCTTTGACTGGCAATCTAAGCTGTTAACAATAATAAAACAAGACGTTATTGTTTTGCCAAAATCCTTTATGCCTCATTCTAACCACAAAGTTCTTTGACCTCTTCTCGATGCTGGTTTTGTGGTGGTATTTTTTGCTTCTGTTTGTTTTTACAATATATTTTTTTTTTAATATTGAGGCAACTTTGAGTTTCTCTCATCACTGGCTGATGGGAACTAGGTGGATTCCTATGTCCATGACCAAAGGAACCCCCACTCTTCCAGTTTTACAGTATTTATATTATTTGATATGACATTGAGATATATAAAATTTATGCTTGTAACTCTTTGGTAAGCACCTTCTTCATACCCATTTAACTATAGGATAGTGGGCAAAATATATCTGAAGAGAAATTCTGTATTAAATTATGATCTACTTCAAGCAAATTAAAAGGCTACCAAATTTTCCTATGAAAATACCAATCTTGTTTTCATTCCTAAGACAGATACAATTCAAGGTTAAACAAACATGAGTCATAGTCAATGTCTGGAAGAGGTTTATAAGGCTTCAACAGAGTAGAAACTTCTGGTAGCATACAGTAAGAAGTAAAAATAATCAAAATAAAAGTTGTGAATTACTCTCAATTGTGCATGAAGCTTTACAACTGTTACTGATTTACAAAATGCTTCACATTCAACATATTTATGTATGGTAGAGAAGTAAAATAAAAACAAAATAAATTTTACTTTATTGAATATCAGAACTAAAAGAAACAGCTGCTATTTCTCAACTACTTTTTTAGACATTGACATCCTTTTCTTTCAACATTTCTATTTTGAGGAACAAATTCTTCTGACTGAAATGGAATATCCCTTTCAGGTTTAAGAATGTTTAAGCCATGATTTTCTGTTATTTCTTTAAAAGCTTCAACTATGTAATAGACAGTAAAATTAAGTGGCATACTTTTATAGGTAATGGTGGGGGCCTTTCTACCGTGTAATTCTGTAGGATACATGATGATGGCCCTACTCTCTCTTGAAATTCTTCCTGGGCCTTTGGAAGGTGTAAAACTGTCTTCAGTTTGCTGGGGTGGGGCATCATTTAACTTATCACAGCAGTCCATATGGAAGCAGCAACTAGCAGATTTTTTTGATAGATGTTGTCAAGTTAATATAAAAATATTCGCGGGCTGTATAACCTGAATTTTATGTGCTAACTAATATAATTTTGAACTTTTGTTATTCAAATAACTTTCTGAGTGCATGAATGAACTCATACACACATTACTGTGATTGATGGTAGGAAGAGAAACAAAATAATTTTTTTTAAAAAGTATTGCTATTGTTTTAAAAGCATTTACCATTACTTGAAGGGCTTTCCTTTAATCTAATTAATCAAAGTTTTAAAACTTATTAAAATAAAAAAAAAAATCTATACGGAAAAGTGGGTTTAAAATAAATATGATAAAGTTTTTCTTTAGTCCAAGTTCTTGAATACCTGTGTGCTAGGTCTTGGAGGAATACTAAAAGAAAAAAAATTTTTTTAACCTAGCTACAAGTAGCTAACAGTCTCATGTGGAAAAAGAAGCACAAAACATATCACCAGACTTTGCCAAGTACTGCAACAGAAGTCTATACAGGAGGCCACCACAGAGGCTGATATTGGACCAGCAGGCATCCAGGGGAGAAATGCCTTCATTGAGGCTGAAATACAAGGACCAGGAAGAGGGTTTCCAAGATTGAGGGAGTAACATAAACAATTCCAGAAAGGAGTAAGGCAATATGGATTGTGTTGAGAAATACAAGATGCTCCATATTGCTGGTGCATAAAACAGAAGAAAGGAAAATACTCTCGTGGGTGGGTAAGAGAGATGTGGAAAACAGCCCAGAAGAAATAGCAAAAAGTGAATATAGAACAAAAGTAGATCGAGAAGAGGCTTAGTATACCATAAAGACTGACCTTTATCTACAAGCAATAGACAGCAAGGGATGGGAGTGTTTTTAACAGGAAAGTGAAGTGCTCCTGGGAGTGCAGATTGATCCCTAAGGGTAGTATAGTGAAGGACTGGTTGTCAAGCAAATAGAACTAGGGGTAGTGAGATCCATCAGAAGGTTAATACTAATATTTCAAGCTAAATTCACTACCCTTCCTTCAATAGATAGTGAAACACATGATACATAAGGTGTTATATTTATTTTTAAAATATACTTACATACAAAATATGATTTACAAATATGATAAATAACCAATATCAGATTGATATTAAAGCCAAAATTAATATTAAGACAACATTTCAAGTTTTAAAATGCTCAACTGGCCTTCAGCCAAAATACATCCCATTTTAGACACTGTCAACCAATATCACAATTTTCTATTTCTTCTCTTGATTAGAGGGACAGCTCTCTTTAGTTTCTTTTTATTGTAATAATTTTATTTGGCCTGTTTTCTGTCCCAAATTTTCATAGAGTATTGCAGAAACAAGATACCAGAAGGAAAAAAAAATAAAACCAATAAAAAAGGCGTAAGAAAGCAATATCATATATTTATGCCATATATAAAGTAAATAAATAAAAGATATTGAGTAAAGAACTAAAATCAAAATCTTGATCATGAGATTTCCCAGAGGCAGTAGCAAAGAAAAGTTTAATTGAGAAATGGCGTTCTAGATCAATCATGGTCGCATTTCAAAATAAACCAATTTGTTGTCAAAAACCTAAATCAAACTCATTAATTAACTGGTAGGCAGAGCTAGAAAAAGTACAAAAAATGCGTGATTCAGAGACTAAAACAAGCATTAAATAAATGTAAAAATATAGTTTAAATTTAGGTAAATTAGCCTTAAAGCATTTCTGAATAAAACTGATTTTAAAATATTTTGCATTATTTTAAAAGTTACATATAATTTTTAAAAAGTGAGAGCCTACAACGATCGACCTCATTTTAAGATGTTTACTTTACATTTAGACCTCTCTACCTGCTGTTTTAGATGTGGTTTATCTCATTTTAGAATGAGCTGGGTCCTACATATTAACCCCAACACAAAACTGTGCCAGAGAATTAGTATTTCCTTGTATTTCTGTTGGCCTACAGTTTAGAAACCTTAACATTATTTTTGTTTTTACCTTAAATATATAGTACAAAAAACCTTTGAAACTATAATCAACTACAATCTAATAGTAACCTAACCTGAAGATTTTAAATATCATGCTAATTTTTATCTTCCACAATTAAAAAAAAACAACTGGAAAACTTTCACTGTGTCTAGTGCATAAGTTTTGAATAATGTTATACCAATATCAACATATTTGCTTTTCAAGCTACATGTAATAGATATAAAAAACATTTCATAAGTTTCCTAAATCAGAAAATAATAGAAAAGAATTTTTCTGTCCCCTTCAGCACCATTGCTTTTATTCTTAATCTGGGACATACAATACAGTGATGATAAACGAACACAGTACAGCACTATGAACATACCAAGTAATGTGTAAAAGTGCTAGACGTGATAAAGGAAAAAACAAACTACTAATGTGCAGCAAGAGATGTTAATTTAATGTCTTTAGTAGAGAATCACATTTTAAAGGAACCAATCTCACAAATCACTGGGACAAGCTGAGAAACTCTCCTAAAGGCTGAGCCTTTTGCACGTTAGATTAAGACTATCCCTACTTTTTATCACTCTCGGTTCTCTCCAGTCCCAAAATTAGTCATTATTTCACATTAGTGCACTGTCAAATGGACATTGGCTTTAAAAAAAAAAAGACCCCATGTTGATTGCACATTTTGACAAGGTCTACTGTATCTTCACATGTTCATCTGAATTCCATTTCTAGACTACTATAAACTTATAAAACTTCCTGTTTTAACACTGATACTAAAGGAATTTGCCTATAAGAAGACTTCAACTTTGACAGAATGAAGAAACAGAAACTTGCTGATAGGACACAACATGAAATCATGTTGAGAGCCATTCCCACTGCCCACAGTATTTAACTGTATTATGAATGTACAGAGCAATTTTCAGAACAGCACACAAAACTACACTGCCACCAAGAACATTCATAAACAGCAGGCAGCCCCTCCTTATTAGTTTTAACATGCCACACAGCCCTGTGCTTACTGATGCAGAGCAGCCAACAGGGAGATGGAGTTTATGAGTAAAAGCGAGGCTGAACTGGCTAATTACTTACCTCCTCACTTACGGCAGGCTTGCTCGTCTAACTTTTTGTTTCCTCTCTTGTCATAGCTCAGCAGCAAATGGTTATGATTCAGCAGAAGTTTGAACCTGACAGTTAAAAAGAATTTTTTTAAAGAAAAAAAATTGTAAATTAAAGTTCCCCTCTGCTGCAGTCTTTTTTTTCCTTGCCCTCTGTGTGCGTGTTTCTCTCTCGTTTTCTCTCTCTGCAAGGCAAGCTACGTAGTGGTCTATAAATATTGACCCTGACACTTGCTCAGGGCTTTACTTGCTCATGGCACAGGTCTGTGTTACTGAACACCGTGGTAATACTCCGGCAAAGTTCTCAGCTGCTCAGACAAAGCTGTGGATTGGCTCACTACCCAGCAACCCTGTGCCTGCCTGGAAATACCATTTTGCTGCCAGCTTTACAGATGCTATGGGCCTTTCCTGAGGCCCAAATCAGGCACAGAAGGGCAATTATGAGGTTTGTCTGAAGAAATACAGTTTTCCTCAAGCAGGTGGAAAGAAGGGGGGCTGGGTGAAGTAGAAGACGAGAAAGGAAACACTGCCTTTGTTTTGGCCAAACAACATAATCTCAAACGCTTTATAAAAGTCATGCCTAAATATCATTCGATCAAGCTCTATGAAACTGAATCACTACTATATACTATGATTGGCCAAAAGATGTGGAAAAACATTTTTGTAATTGTTTTTAATACTGCCTCTCATTGAATACGGCTGCTGTGACTGAGGAACTGGCGAAAAAGAGACGTTTCAACATAAATTCATTTCAGAATGATAGAAATGCATTGGACACTATAATATTAATCAAATTAAATTATTTACTTGGTGAAAAAATAAAATATCTAAAAATTACATGAATCAACATATTAACTACTATTAGATTTTCAATCATAAAAATGTCAATTATTTTATATTTTTAGATTAAGAATAAAATCTAAGCCATGATGCTATATAGTTTGCAGGTGATATGAACAAGGTTATCATTACATACATACATCGCATACAGTGTCCATGGTATCGATAATTAGAAAATAAATCAAGTTCATATTTTTTACTCTTCCTGCCAAGAATAATCCTATATTTGCTTTATTAAAATTTCCTCTATTGATTAAACCAATGGTAAAGGAAACTAGAAATAATCTGGTCACGAACTCATTTTACAGATAAGAAGATGTACCCCCAGTTTACCAATGGTCACATGGAAAGTCTGCAACAGAGCCAAAACTAGAGTCCTTGCCTAATTGCTCTCAGAGTGCTTACTCCTTCTATTACAAGAATGGTTCTCAAATTCATTTTTAGTTTCAAAATCCTATCTTCATGTGAAATCTTACTGTGAATCTTACCAGTAAGCCAGAAAAATAACTAGCATAAAACAAAATTAGCCTTTTACAGTTTAACTGACCCTCAAAAAAGTTATGCTCAAGAATTAACTTTCTAACAAGTAAAATCACCTTGTCTTATTTCATTCAATAATTAATATTTGCCCAATAAATTAACATATTGCCAGGAGTGGTATATAGCAAGGTGCTAAAGATACAAAGATAAAACATAATTTCTACTCTCTGAAATTTTATAGCACAATTTCAGACGGGAAAAAAGCTAATTAAAAAACAGTGCATTAGTGTGATGATGAAGACTCTATAAGAGGGTAGCAAAAGAGCATGGAACATGGGCATCTGAGCCAATAAGAAGTGAAGGTATGAGAGACTTCTGCATCTTACAAAATGAATAGAAGGCAGTAAGGCGCAGAAGGGAAAGACAATAAAGACAAAGAGGCATATATAAAACTTAAGCAGTTCTTGTTGGAGCATAGAATGTGATGCAGGAAATAGTTTTAAAAATTTTTTTTAAAGAACGTGCTTCACTTACTCATCCTCCCCCACCCAAACCCTGGCAATCACTGACCTTTTTACTCTCTCTACAATTGTACCTTGCTCAGAAAGCCATGAAGTTGGAATCACACATTATATAACCTTTTCAGACTGGTTTCTTTTAGTTATCAATTGAATGGATAGTTTTAATGGAGTCAATGTCCAAATTCTCATCTACATAAATTCTTTATTAATGTAGATCTGACTAAAAGCAATGCTTTATTCACAAGAATCTTCCTCTTACTTTACAAAAGAAAGGCACACTCTCGTATATCCCAAACCTTACTATTGCCCTGGTGTCATAGAAAATTTAAGAATTTTAAAATTTCAATTAATGCTTAAATTTCTGTTGCAGAGAAGTATAAGGTAAACAGTTAAAGACTTTTAACTATAAAATATACTGCATAAAAATTCTATGAGGAAGTGAGATGAAAATAAAGGTCAAAAAAATAAAATAGTAATGCAAAATTTTCAGGTTTTAACAGAAGAGTCTATTCATTATTATTTAGATGGATAAGAGTTTTATTAAATTGCTGTGGATTTAGATTCCAATGAGTATTCTTAAAATAGCTGACATAAGTTTTATTTTAAAATGTCAATATTTCCAACAGGGTGGAAATTAAATTCTTTGCAAGTACATATTTTACCACAGGTGAAAAAATGTAGATTTTAACTTGGTAATGTGTGAGTGGTTACATAGTTTTTCAAAATTCTTTGAGGGTCTGTGAACAAAATAGCTGAATATTGCTAGTCTACTGTATAAAACCCAAGTTTTTAACCTGGTATATAAAACTTTTCATCACCTTTCTACTTCTAAGATTTTAGGGCAGTGAAACTATACCGTATGATACTGCAAAGGTAGATACATGACATTATGCATTTAGCAAAAGCCCTAGAACTCTACAACACAAAGAGAGAGCCCTGATAAAAAACATGAACTTTAGATAAGTTTCCTCTTGTCTTTCTGAAGCATGTTTCTAGAAAGAGTATTATTATTATTTATTGAGCAACTATCACCTACTACGGGCTTTAGAAATATCATCTCCAACACTAAAAACAACCCTGGCCAATGGGTATGCTTTTGTCATTTTTTAAGATAAAGAAAATGAGGCTAAGAGTTATGAAGTGGTTTGTCTGAAATTATGTAACTAATAAATAGTTGATTTGAATTTCAGCCGAAATCTGACTGGATTAGAGTACCACATGCTGCCTCTTTTTTAGTCATTTAAATAAGATATAGAGGCTGCCCACATCAGGCAAGGAAGTGGATTCAGCAGTGCCCTCATGAGGACAGAAAAGAATGAGTCTTATCCTGCATTTTGAGGAACTGCAATAATTTTAATCTTGAGTATAAAAGGGTAGCAAAAAGAAGAGACTAACGAATTAATCAGTGGAAACCAGTAGACAAGATTAAAATAACTAGTATGCCATATTAAGAAGAACTTAAAGAGTTTTACCTTCAATATGAATGAAGGGAAAGGAACACATGAATGCATGAGTCACCGATGTGAAGACTAAATACTGTCAAAGTGTGAGTTCTTCCCAACTTTATCTATAGATTCAATGCAATCCCAATCATGTCCCAGGAAGTTATTTTGTGTATATGGACAAACCTAAAGTTTACAGAAAGAGACAAAATAACCCAGAATAGCCAACACAATATTGAAGGAGAAGCACAAAGATGAAGGACTGACATTACCCGACATCAAGACTCATTATACAGCAACAGTAATCAAGATTGTGTGGTATCAAAGAAAGAATAGACAAATAGATGAATGGAAGAGTTATAGAGCCTAGAAGCAGATTAACATAAATACAGTCAACTGATCTTTGACAAAGGAACAAAGGCAACATAATGGAACAAAGATAATCTTTACAACAATGGTTCTGGGACAACTGGCTATCCATATACAAAATAATGAATCAAGAGAAAGATCTTATGTCCTTCACAAAAATTATCGCAAAAAAGATAGCAGACCTAAATGTAAAATGCAAAACTATAAAACTCCTAGAAGGTAACATAGGAGAAAATCTAGATGACCTTGGGTATGGCAATGACTTCTTAGCAACAACACCAAAGGCACAATCCATGAAAGAAATAATTGATAAGCTGGATTTCATTAAAATTAAAAACTCCTGCTCTGCAGAAAACAATGTCAAGAGAATGAAAAGACAAGCCACAGACTGGGAGAAAATATACGCAAAAGATTTATCTGATAAAGGAGTGTTATACTAAAACTCAACAGTATGAAAACAAACCAAGTTTTTAAATGTTCCAAAGATCTTAACAGACACCTCACTAGAGATACAGATTGCAAATAAACATATAAAAAGATACTGCACATCACATTTCTCATCAGAGAAATGCAAATTAAAACAATAATGAGATACCATTACACACCAATTGGAATGACCAAAATCTGGAAATACCAAATGCTGGTGAGAATGCAGAAAAATAGGACCCTTCATTCATCGCTCGTGGGAATGCAAATGGTACAGCCACTCTAGAAGACAGTTCAGCAGTTTCTTAAAAATTAAACATATTCTTACCATGTGATCCAGCAATCATGTTCCTTGATATTTACCAAAAAGTTGAAAACTTTTCATGTCCGTGCAAAAACATACACATGAATGTTTTATATCAGTTTTATTCATAATTGCCAAAACTTGCAAGCAACCAACAACATGCCTTTCAGTAGGTAAGTAAACTGTCATTCATCCAAATGATAGAACATTATTCAGCACTAAGAAGAAATGAGCTATCAGGCTATGAAAGCATAGAGGAATCTTAAATGCATATTACTAAGTGAAAAAAGAAATCTGAAAAGACTACATACTACATAATCTCACCTATTTGACATCCTGGAAAAGGCAAACTACAGAGGTGGTAAAAAGATCAATATTTGTGGGGGTTGGAGCAGGGAGGGATAAATAGGTAGAACACGGAGGATTTTTAGGGCAACACCAAAAATACTGGTGAAATATTCTGTATGACATTATAATAATGGATACATATCACTATACATGTGTTCAAATGCACAGAATGTATACCATAAAGAGTGAACCCTAAACTATGAACTTTGGGTGATAATGATGTGAAAATGCAGGCTCATCATTTATAATAAATGTACCACTCTGGTGGGGAACACTGTTAATAAAGAAGGTCATACATGTGAGGACAGAGGATATATGGGAAATCTCTCTACTTTCCTTTGAATTTCACTGTGAACCTTAAACTGTTCTAAAAAAAAATTGAGTCTTTAAGAATTCAAAGGTGGCTCCTCCTTCAGACAGCTGGTTCTTTGCCAAGGCAGAGATTACAGAAAGAAGGAATGACTTAGAACAGGAAGCAATGAAAATAAGATGAATTTAGTCTTTGAATGTGATGAACTAGAGGTATCTGTGTTATATCTCTGAATATGTTCATAAAGCATTTAAATACACTGATCTATGATATGAGAGAGATGAAGGTTGTTATCAACTCAGTAGTCTTATATTCTTGTTTTTGGGCTTGAAATCTTTTCATTATATACTCTATTTTCAACACAGAAACCAAAGTAGTCACTTAAAAAAATCACACATAATATTCACCTTCTACTCTAAACCCTGCCTTCACCCCCATTTTGTTCAGAGTAAAGGCTTGACTTCCATAGCGATCCACAAAGCCCTGCTTGATCTGCCTCCTTATTATGTCTCTGACCCCATCGACTACAGCCCTCCAGCCAACTTGACCTCCTATTGTTCTCTAAATGTTTGGGACAGGTTTGCCCCTAGTGTCTTTCATTTTGTTGCTCATGCTCTAACATGTTCTCTTGCAGACAGCTTCATGGCTAACTCCCTCGCCTCCTGCAAGTCCCTGTTGAAATGGCACCTCAGTGAAGCCTACCATTACCATACTATTTAAAATTATAAACCTCTTTCTTTATTTGGTTGTAATTGTTTGTCTCTCCCAATAGAATGTAAATTCAATGATAGTAGCATAGATTTTATGTGCCTAAAGTGAGTCTTGCAGATAATAAAGGCACAATAAACATGTGCTATATAACTTGGAGACTGTGAGCCATATAACAATACAGGTGGTTCCTGGATCCATGAGGTCCCTCGGTGACAGCATGTATAACGAGAAGTAACCCAAGCCCAACATTTAAGTGTGGGTCAAGGAAGAGAAGCCCACAAAGACTGTAAAACGACTATAAATGCAAGTAGAAGAAGGACTGAGAAAATGAGAAAAGGAGTGAATGAGGGTGTCATATTCAGGAGGGAGTGGTCAACAATGTCAAATGCCATGGAAAGACCAAAAGAGATTAAAAAGAGCCCATTACACACAACATTCAGAAAGTACTGTGATACTAAATACCCTCGAATTGTACATATTAAAAACATGAATTTTATGATATACAAATTACATTTCAGCAAAACAGGTATTAAAAAAGAGAGCATTGGTGACTGAGTTGTTTCCATTGGAGGTGAAAGGTAAGCAAGTGAAGTGAGATATGGAATAAACCTTTCTCAAACTTTGGCCATGAAGAAAAGAGAAAGAGAGATCAGGTAACAATTTAAAACAACAAGCAAACAAAACAACTCATTACTGTGTAGGGGTGAAGTGTTTGAAGTCAAGCCAACTTGAGTTTTCATCTGTCAAGTTACATAAATCATATAATCTGAGTTTCTTCATCAATAAAGTAAGTTTAATATTAGTATCTGTGTCCCTGGGTATCAGTACTCCATTTCTTATCATTGGATATTATTTTATTATATAGATATACCACATTTTACTTAACCATTCATCAGCTGATGGATATTTGGGTTGTTTCTACTTTTGAACTATTATGAATAATGATGCTATAAACTCTCCTGTACAAGTTTTTGCATAAACATGTTTTCATTACTCTTATATAAATACTTAGGAGTGAAATTGCTAAGTAATGCAGTAATTTTATGTTTAAAATTTTAAAGAACTGTGAAACTGTACCATTCTATATCCCTACCAGCAATGTATGAGGGTTCCAATTTCTCCACAGGCACCTGCAATAATCTGCCTTTTTTATTACACCAATACTTGTGAGTATAAAGTAGAATCTCATTATGGTTTTAATTTCTATTTTTAATGACTAACAATGTTGAGCATCTTTTCATGTGCTTATTGGCCTTTGGGCTACTTATTCTTTATTCACAGTAAATATAATTTCAGAAAACCCTAGAACCAAATAATGCTCGAAACATATTTTCAAGGGCCCACTTTGTTGTACCTGGCATAGACATAGCCAGCCACTTGTTAGCTGAATAAACGAATAAACAAATAACCAAATGAAAGATTAGAAATTAGAAATACTTGATTTATTGGTATATTTTTTTAAACTAACAATTTGAATTCTCTTACAGCTTCAACAGAAAAGTAAACTTTTGAAGAAACTTTTAAAAAATGCAATTACAAAGAAAATGTACTAATCTTCTATTCAGTATTATGATAAATACTTATATTAGTGTTCTTAGTTTGGTAATAATGAAGTACTCTATCAGATCAATATTAGAAAACTGAAATTGTAATTCGGTTACACTAATGCTTTAATTTAATGCTTTCTTGAAGTTAAGGTGAAAAAAGCAAACATAAATGATTAAGTAGTAAATGATTTTAAAATACATTGTTGACAAACTTAATCAGATATGAATACTACAAATTTATCCAACACTGTAAATAATGAGACCCTCTTCAGGGGTAAATGGGTACAAGAAAAATATTAGTAATCTAAACTTGTCATTTTTCAAAAAGACCTGAGGGAATATGTAACTTTCAGTGTAAATGACTGAGGAGAAAGAAAATTGACTCTACAATGTGCTTAGTTAGAAGCAAACTACGGACTGTTTTCTCCTTGTTTTTCCTCTGTAGGCTACTATTAGTCATATCAAATACAGAGTCACTTGCCTTTAACTCTAAGGTTCTTTGTTCTCAAGTAATAAATACTTTGGGCTCCCAGGACCCCACAGGAAAATCATACATAAGTCTACTAACCTTTACTGCTGCCAGTTTATTGTAAGCACTTATCCATGATTAGGTTGAGGAGTACTGACTGCACAATTAATAAATAGGTCATTTGTTCTTTTCAACTAGAACAATGTTGTATATAAACTGAAAAGAAGAAAAATAGTAAAGAGAACCATAGCAAAGAATGTATGTCCTTTTTAACTTCCATTTGACGTTACACCAACCAACACCAAACTAAACTAAACATTTTATCATTTCTAAATAGAAATTCTTCTGAAATTCATATAACCAGAATCAATAATAAGGCTCAATTATGTTTAATAAAATAAGGCAATAATAAAGAGTGAAAAGCATCAGGAATATCAAGTTATTTTTACCTGATAGCTATTGCTAACTGGACTTATATTAAAGCTATACTAATGCCTCTTCATGCTTAATAATAATATACGTGTCCCTAGCTATGTATCGGTATTTCCATTTGTTTTCCTCTCAAAACCACACATATATTTATATAATACTAAAAACCATATCAAAATTTTTTTTAAACAAAATATCTATTGATTTGTAATATAACTTCAAGCGTTCCCTTCTTTTAAAAAAATGTCTTGAATATCCATTTCCTAAAATGAAGGAATTGATCCTAATTTAAATTTTTCTCCCACCACTCCAAAATGGAAATTAGATTAGGTCTATGTGACAATAAGAATCTTTACGATGATGAAAATTTTTAATTCTATTAATTTCTGAATAGCTTTTTTTTATCACAAAGATAAAATGATTTTCATCAAAAGATGAAAAGATGAAATATAATCTCAATGTGTTATTTTTTGAAGAGCAACTAATTCAAGAATCTTTCCATTTATACCGATACCCAAGATTAGCTATGTGACATTAATTTAATGGAATATTTACTTCTAGCAAAAAAAAATTACAGTATATTTTGTTGGACAGTGGACTTGGAATCTTGAGAAAGTTAATAGGTGTTCTCTCTAAGGCCGGAGGGGTCATGACAGTGGTCCTGAAATCTCCCACAGCAGAGGGACTTATGCCAGCAGAAAGGAGAGCAGAAAAGATTGGGGGATTCCCTCCTAAAAGCTACACCATACATTCCTTAGGATGGAAAGGGAGACATCCCAGCCAGGAAGTATTCAGGAAAAACCAGCTCGATGGAGGAGGGAAATACTTGTCTACCACATTTAAGCTGAGCTTTTTTACTATTCATTAATCATAAGGCAGTAGCTCATAAAAATATCACTGAATGATTAAATTTAACAGGCCGTGAAAATAGGAATGTACATTAAGTCTGATCACTCATAAGATGAAATAAAAACAACACTGGTTTATTTTACTGCTCTATGATGAATCTGTTTTTATGCAGAGGATTTACATTGTAAAGCTGAGGAATATAATTATTCACTTTAGTGCCACTTTTTCCAATCAAAACATACTTCAAAAAGAAGAAGAAAAGAATAAGGCAAATTTTAACCAGAAATAAGCGAGCTATCCATTGCTCTTTTTTGGTTCACATGTAAAATATTTCTATTGGCTGTCTGCTTGACAGGACCTGAAATTTTCTTGAAATGTGGTGTTAAAAGTAGCTAAGGAGTAATACAGAAAAAGACTAAAAAATGAAAAAAATCTTTTCTGTAATTTGGTGGATTTGAATATTTTCAGGTACAATATATTTGCACAAGTAAATTAAATCATACTTTGAGATGGACTGGAGCAATCTTTCTATTTTTTGTAAGCTTTAATTTCATTAGACTACTTTGGAGCAGTTGGAAACTGCATAAGAGTGCACTCTGAGGCTTTTTTTCCTTTCCTCTAATTCATTTCATTCTGGTATCCAGCCTACACTGACCAAGAACAGAGCTAGAGGGAGGCTGAGGATAGATGAATGGTAAAAGTAGAAAAAGTAAGAATAAAGCATACACATACATTTTTTCAGGACCCAATAAAAAGATGAAATAATGTTAACAAACAGCATCTCAATTCAGTAATCAACTGCTTACATTTTTGTTTTATTTTGGAAACAATTTATATTGAACCACTAAATCAAAATTAAGTGTTTTGTATAAATATTTGTGTTTGCAAAAGCATATACAAACTGCTACTCATACTTTATGCTTAAATAACACCAGTAGAGACTATGAAAGAATACTTTAGAAGTACAGGAACCTCAAAACATGTCCTCAGGGTCAAGGGTTCCCTGTTGATGGGGTAAAACCACTCATTGTCTAACTCTTAATGGTATGTACAAATCTAACAGCTCACATTTATATAGCACTTAATATTTTTAAGAAGCGTTCTTTCATGTGATCCCTCATTTGATCATCAGGACAAGCCAATGGGAAAGTACTCATACTTTACATAGGAAGAAACTGAACTTCAGAGCAAGTAAGAGAACAGCACAATGTGTCCAAGTTTGAAAGAAACAGACAGAAACTGAATTCGGGTCTTTTCACATTAAATCCTTGGCTCTCACTACTATGATTTTCAAGAACACCAGAGGGACTGTACCTCAGTAGAAATTATTTTCCAGTAGAAAAAAATAGTAATTTCTAGGGGACAGACTGGTCTTCCAATATGGAGCATATATTTTTGTTGATAATGGTACTGCACATACACACGCACATGCACACGCACACACACACACTACTTGGGTAATGACAGTTCTGTGACTTAGTCATCCAAACTAAAAATTTCAGTGTTCCAATTCTGCTCTCTTCTATTTCCAATTAGTTATATACTCGAGTCTATCTTTGAAATATCTCTTGACTTAGTCCCCTTTCTTTTCCCTTCCGTCTAGTCTTATCAAAATTCAGGTTTAGCTTTACATAATCTTAAATACTGAAATAATCACAATCTCATCTCTTCTCACCACCTTCCTTTCTCCTCTACCAATCTTCTACACTGCTACTACACTTAAAAAAATGTTTTTTTCTACACCACCTCCTGCCAACACAGAGGATTCAAACTCGCTGCACAAAATACAGGCCTTTCTGCCATCTTGACCTGGCTCTACCCTTTTGGTTTCATTTCCCCTTTGCCCACAACACAAATCCCACATTATACTCTCCTACCTTACCAAACTATATCTTCACTGGAAATGACAAATGTAGCGGTTTGACACTTCTGTGTCTCTTCATAGAATGATCTTCTTTAAATTGTTATTTTTATGGAATAACATTTCAGCTGGTGCCATACTAGCTCCAACTATGTGGGAATGCAGGTTTAAATTTAAAAAGGGAGAATTTCTTTGTGTGCTGGGACTCTGGTATTAAGACTCCTTGTTCTTTGCTTATTGTCTCCTTTTCAAAATGTGACAATTGCTCAATTTGCACTGATAGCACTTTCTCCTAAAAACAGAAGGGACAAACATGTACCATTTCCAGGCTGCCAGCAGTAAAGCAGGGATAATGCTGTGCATTTCAGGATGATTGGTAAGAAGGGGCGGGGAAGGGGGGCGCGTAGGGTCGGGGGGGAAGACCTGACCAGTATATCTGTCCTGTGTATCCACTCTTCTTTCTCTGTTTTATAATCTTTGTGACAGAAAATGAGGCAATAAATAATTCATAACATTAACAAAAATATGTTCAACTGCATGATCATCCTTTTGAAAGACTTACAAATCTAGCTTTCAGGTAAAATTATACAGAGTAGTACTGTAGAGATTTTGAAGCAGAATTTAATCAGAAAGAGAGGTCCTAAGTAGTACTTAAGTGCTAAAATTAGTACCCATGAAATTAACAGGGTCTCTACAGAGAGAATTTTAATTATTTATATTCCCAAAGATTGCTGCATTTTCTCTTGCGCAGAACAACAAAGTTCACAATACTTTGATGAAAGTTGTCACTGGGTTTACTGGCAACCAATACTAATTAAAGGCTAATGTTAACATGCATATCAAGTGATACCAAAAAATGCATCCATCTATATAGCAGCTATTGAAAAGAACTTTATAAAAAAAGGTAAATAATGTACAAAAATCCCAAGTGAGTGATGAAAATCTTGCTCAGGTGACAACTCACATATTAGTCAGAAACTAGCACTCAGACTTAATGGCACCAACATTTTCCTATGTCCTTAGTGTGCATAACATCACAGTTGCTTATTTATTGTTCGATTCTATTATCTATTGCTCTATTCTATTCAACTACTTATATTCCTGATAAATCCATTTTATAATTTTAATTAGCAGTTGTAACACTTCTTGTGGAATATTTCATATTTATTTAGGCTCTGATTCAAGAAAACACTTGCTGAGTACTTGTTATGGATTTGACACTATAGACACAATTCTTCTTCCCAGGGAGGCTGCAGGCTGGTGAAGATAACAGAATACCGGTGAACAGATCATTATAATACAGTACAGCAATGGCCGTAATACAAGTAAGTAGAGCACATTAAAACCTAACTCTTCCTGGAGAAAGAGCTCAGGGACAGCTTTTTTGAGAAGGAAGTGATGTTTGATTTCTTAAAATAGAAGTCAACCAGAAAGTATATGAAAATTTCAAATGTTTGGCACTTTAGAATGATGATAAGATCTGAAGTACGGCTGTGGAGTGAGAGCCTCAACTGGCGGTAACTAGTCCAGGCTTACCCTTACATTTTCAGCACTGGGGCTGCCACATTTCTAGGTTTACTTCCTTTGTGCCTATTTTCACTCATTTCATCCTATGATTTATTGTAATATTTAACATGTGACCCCATGTTTTGTTTTGGGTTGTTTTATTGGGGGAGGGGAACGGCAAAAGATATAATAATGTGTATTCCTGCAATTACTTTTTTAATAAACATTGTTATTCATTTACTAAAAATATATTTATTGAGCAACTGCTATATAAGAGGCTTGGTTTTAAGTGCTGAAAATAGGATGGTGAACCCAACTTGCTAGGCATGCCCACATGGACTTCATACTGTAGTGGTGGTAGGTAGGGGAAACAATGAATATGGTGACATCTTATAACAAAAAAAAAAAAATCAATAATTAAAGTAAAACAGAATAATGTGATAATGCTGGGGAAAGGAAGACTTAGACAGGAGGATTAAGAAAAGCCTTGCCTGAAGAGAGTCCTTGGAGCTGAGGCCTGAATGATGAGAAGGACACAGCCATGTAGAGATGTGTAGGAAGAGCATTCCAGGAAGAAGAAATTGCTAATGGCAAGATCCTTGTGTAAGAACAATTCTTACTATTCAAGTGATTTAAAAAAGGGTAGGGAGGAGGAAGAGTCTTCACACAATGAGGTCAAATAATTAGACAGTGACTGGATGATGTGGATCTTTTGAGTCCATAGTTCTTAAATTGTGCTGCACATTAGAATCACCTACCATGTTTTTAAAAATTCAGATGCCCAGGCCACATCCCAGGCCAATTAAATCAGAATCATGAAGTAGAGGCCAGAGACCAGTATTCTTTAAAGCCTTCCATGTAATTATGACCTGAAGCCCAGGTTGAGAAGCACTAATTTAAGCCACAGTGAGGAATTTAAACTTTAGTCTAATTACATAAGTAGCTATTGAAAGATTAAAATTTCAAATGAAATTTCTAAACTTTAATTGAAATCAGGAGCTATGTTTTAGTCGGGCACCTAAACTAGTTAATTTCTATCTGGATATTTGGTAAAAATGGAAGAATATACCTTAGGAACATGTTAGTTGCTAAAGCAAATTCTCCTTAGGAACAACAAAAATGAAAGCAAATATTAAAATACTTCCCTCTAAAAATTCAAATAATTTATGTGAAAATTAGTTTTTCTGGAAAGGCTCAAAATAATTATATCCATTCCTGATTCACTGCTTTTGTATTACCCCCTGTAAATTCTAGAATACATTTCCTTATAATTTGTGAATAACTTCGTATTTCTTGAGAGGAAAAGGATACACAAAACATTTGAATAGTATTTGAAATTCACTTACATTATTCTTTTTATTTGCATCAGTGACCATGGGATTCCTGGAAAATGGGTCACATATGTATTCTATCCCATCTGCCATAAATGGTACATAATTTTGTGACATGTAATTCTGATAAGAGTTCACCCACGAAAACTGCACTGGGAAATAATCCTTTAGGAGAAATGGGGTTGATTTACGAGGACTGCTGGAATTTGAGAATTATCGTAGATTAAAATATTTAGATACATTTATCAAGTACAAACTTCATTTCTATTGTTCAAATAAACACAATAGCATACTTTTTCTTGGAGGGCATTTAGTGGAAAATGAAGTCTCCTAATGGTAGGAAAGGGTTATATTTTTCAAGTTGTAGTATCGATTTAAGTTCTTATTTTTTGAGCAGTTAATAATCATGCATAAACTAAGGAACCTAAATTAAATTGTAAGAAAAGCAAAAGCAATCAAGCCCCAGTCACATTCCAAGAAAGCAAACCAATCAGCAAGAAATTAATTTAAACTATCGTGCGGTACTGTAGTCCTAAGAGTTCTGCTGATACAGCATTTCCTCCATTTTCTAATAGTGTATTAAAATACATTAACTACCTGAAGAAATTTTATTTAAAAATTTAATCACTCTATAAAATATAAACTTATGACATTCCTTTATTTATATACCCAAAACAATATTTTATCAAAATTGCATATACAAATATTACATTACCACCAATTTTTCTTAAAGGAATTTCAAGGCAGTAGACAAATTTTTTGCCCAGTCCATTTGTCATGAAATTCACAGCATGTGAGTAAAAGTGAATGACAATTTCTACTCAACTCTTTCTTCTTAAAGCTCTATCTGATACAGCCAGCCAAGGTAATCTTTCTATCTCAAAACCACCTTTGAATTCTTTCTGTGCCTTTAGAAAAACCACAACATTCCCAACTCGTATTATACCTGGCTTCTCCTTTCTAGTAGAAAATACTTTAATTGAAATCAGGAGCTATGTTTTATGCATTTTCCATATAAACAGTACCTTTGTGGTGTTAAACAAACATCTAATTAATGAATGTATAATGAAGATTTAATCTTCCATTGTTGAAGGTAAGAAACATTAAAGCAGTATATTGCTAGTATGAGCTTCTAGAAATATACATTACTACCTCCAAGGCCTGACTACCATCCTATCCCTTCTTGGTAAAATAAAGAGAAGTAAAAGATACTTGAAAATATAAAATGAGAGGTACTGCTATACTCCAAACAAGAAGGCTGGATCAAAGAGAAAGAAGATTCAATGATTAAAGATTGCAGACTCAAATGAAAAATAAGATAGGGTCATAAATCATTCAATTACTCTGTAAACAATTCTGAATATCTAATATGCACCAAGCACCTATAACATACAAAAGCAAGTAAGACACAACTCCTGCCTCCAAGTAGCACACTGGCAAATGGTATAATACGTAGTAATAAAAGCAATGCAAGCGCTATACATAAATGATAAGAAGATATAAGAACCTAATTCATTGGGGAGGAAAGGAGGTCATGGAACTAAGCCTTAACAGGGTGAGTAGGAGAATGGGCAGAGGAGAATCCAGTCCAGAAAGAGGCAGAACAAAAGCATAGCTTGAAAGATAGGATAGTCTGTGCAAGAAATAACAAGCAACTCTCTGTGGATGTAGCAGAGGCTCCAGTGCAGGCAGAGGCAGGAGATACGGCAAGTGAGGGAAGAAGGGGCCTGATCATGAAGGACTGGTCTGTCATGAAAAGGTACCTTAACGTCTATACTCTTGGTAATGAGAAGCCAGAGCATTTTAAGAAGCAGAGTAGCATGATAGATTCGTGGAGCTATGTAGAGGATGACTGGAAGGATAGAAGGAAGGGAAGCAAAAAATACAAAGGCCTAAAAAATTTTGCTTTAAAATTATTCATCAATTTTGGTTTATCTGATCCTACACAAGGTTGAACACATATACATAACACATTTACTACTATGATAACCAATGAGTTAATGATCTCCTTAGAAATAAATGTTTTAGAATTTGGGTAGAAAACTAATAAATAGAACATTTTAATTCCTACTTAAAATGAGTGACAAGTTCAATTTTCATGAATAAATAATAGCACACTAAATGAACTAAATGTTAGTAACTTTCATAGTACAATTAAGATTCTAAATGAATTAAATTTAATGGCTGGACATTCCAATTATCTACTCACTTCATGTTCCTTTTATGTTACTTTATGACCCAGTTTTCAATGTTTTCATATTCTTTTGTCATTTGTTGCTTTTTGTTACTATTTACCCAATGATCTAACTTTGTGTGAAAGACAATTCCAAGGTTTTAAAAATCAGATTGCAATTAAATCAACAAACTTACTGGCAATTTCACTAGGCTGTTTGCTTGAGTTCATCTTATAACACAAGAGAAATTTACCTGAGGGTGAACTGTCGAGGCAAAAATATGACTATGATGTGCAATAATGCTGTGATTTATTATAACCACACTTTGCATGTATTTTAAAAGATCACTCAAACTATAGTAATAATTCACAAAGTAACACTGCTTTCAATTTTATGATGACTAAAATTTCATTGTCAGTAGCCCAAGTTGACTGCTAAAAAGTGGTGTGCTTTCCTAGGTACAATAACTGCAATGAACTGTGAGGATTCATTCTGGTATTTTCCATTCATTTTATGTCACCCTTGATCTTGTTAAGAGGACTAAACGAAAGCTGGTCCTTGATAGCCCTGTGAAGATACAGTCATATTTCACACAGGTACGATTTTTTGGTTCTTCGCTTTCACAAGCTGCTGCAATGCCTGGTTCACCCGCAGAAACTTTAGCTGGATAGCACTGTTGCTGAAAGCAGAGGGGAAACTGAAGCAATTAAGACGCAGTGAGCAGAGTCCACCCTATGCAGACTAAACATCCAAAACAGTCAAAAATTTTCCAAAGCACATGTGGCTCATTTATGTAGTGACAAGATGAACTAAGCTGGCGTGGCCAAGAAGGAAAGAGATGCGAGCAGCTGCACATTCATCACCTTTAATGGAGTTTTCACTGCTCATATTCATGAAGTTCAAACAAATGATGCTTGATATTTTAAAAGGTTAGTTTTAAAAAGCATTGGGACAATCTGTCAGTACTTATGCAGAGCTAGATTTTAGGAAGAGATGTAATTTCTCTTCATTTTTAGGGAACATTTTTTCCTCTTTTCTTACAAAAACACAAGGTTTCAATAGCTAGCCAGTTAAAACTATTACCATTCATAAATTCTGCATGTCTGAGAACCTGATATAACTTAAAACATGTACCACCTACAGTCATAATTTTGGCTTAACCAAGAGAAAAACATCAAATTTAGATTCCCATTAAATGCTATAACTAGAAATCTACTGAATGTATAAATAGTAAAATTTGACAGTGAAAGCAAGAATAGTCAATTTTTATTTTTTTTGTGTTTTGTTTCGTTTTATTTTTACAAAAAAAAAAAAAGGCTCTATCTACCTCTCTATTGACATCTATATCTTTATTCTATAACTTTGGACTTAAAGATTGAATGCAATCTTTATTGTAAAGATTGGATATAAAGAAGTGTAGAAGATTTTATTTTCCAAAGATGGCCACAACAGTATTTCCCATCCTAATTGCTCTCCTTATATCCCATTGAGAAGTGGGGTCTAAATTCTTTCTCCTTGAATCTGGATGAGCTTACAACTATGGTGAAGTGATACCATGTGCTTCAAGGCCAGGTGATAAAATATAACTCGATTCCCACTGCATTCATCAGAATCTATGTTGTTGAAGCCCTTGGCTGCCACTTTAGCATTCTGACTATGTAGAGGACATGATGCAGTAAGAAAGACCAAACTAGCCAATGTGGAAAACTCAGAGAGGCCTTGAGACTACATGAGTAGAGATATGTCTGGACAGCCTCTAAGTGCTTCAGCACCTGCCATTCCAGTTCTAAACACTACCCGACTGCAAAGACATGAAACACCCTGAGCCAAAACCACCCAGTTAAGTTCTGCACAAAATCTTGACCCACAGAAACCATGAGAGGTGATAACTTTGTTTTGGCTGTTTGAAGCCACTACATTTTACAGTTGTTTAAAAAGTAATGGATAACTGGAACATACTTTGATACCAGAGTGAAGTGGTATAATAAAACAAGTAAACTCAAGACATATGGTATTAGCCTTTGAACCAACAGCAGAGGGAAACCTCAAGGAGATTATTAGCAGAAGCCTGATGGGCCTCAAAGAGTTTGACTCTGAGGGCTCCAGAGAAATGGGGGTTAGATTTTTTTTTTTTTTTGAAAGGTACAAAAAGGAGACTCTTGTTATGTAGTGGCACAGCGTTAAGCAATACAATTTCCCATAGTGATGTGGAAAATAGAAAACGTACCTAATGATGCCGAGGCTCAGGCTAAGGGAGTTTCTGAGCAGAACACTGAGAGAGACACCTGCCTTCCTTCTGCTACTTATAATAAGATGTGGGTAGAGATAGATAAGTTAAAAAAGAAAGTTTTGTTTTCAGCAAAATTTGGAGGAACTGTTAAAAACAGACAGAACTTGCTGGATTTGAAAATAAAACTATTTTTCATTCCCTATCATTTCGGAGAGCAAAAGAGTCTCAAAATAAAAACGAGCTTCAGGGAAAAGATAAAATGCCAGGTGTAGTCTGATAGACCTAATCTACAAATGAAGGTACACACTTTTCTAAGGATCTTAAGGGCACACGTAGCCAACTTTCTCTTCTAAATGACTGAACTACGAAAAACCTTAAGGATGTTTTCCCACTGCAGCCTCACAGGGAATGTCTGCTAAAGGAATGATTATCTTAAATGTTTTCTGGGTGGGGCTTTTGCTAATAGAGTAGATTATAAATAAATACATTAAAATCCCTTTTTTTTTTAAGAATTATACTAGTTAGAACTAAAAGGAAACAAAGGCAATACAAAGTAAAAATCGGCCTTTGAAATCCCAAACTTCTATGCATAGGAAGAAGGTTGAGAAAATTTGTCAGCTATACTTTTTTGGAAAAAGAATGCTGATTCAGCGAATGGAAATGAGAACACTGCAGGAGAAACCAAGAGTCACAGAGAACAATAGATTGAGCCCTAATTAAGCAAATAGCAGTAGGAACATCTGGGTTTTAGATATGCTATGAAGTATAACAGCCTCTTGTATAGGAGGGACTACAGAATTTTCCTATGCTTGTCACACCACTGAATGTTGGGTGTGTAAAGGCCAAGTAATGCATCTCTTCACAGCTTTTCAGAAGAACTTCTAGTTCAAGTGTTTTCAACATTCAAGCATCTGTACCCAAGGAGCCTCACTTGTACCTGGACTTGATTTAGAAGACAAAATCTCGGATTTCAAGCTAATGTGGTGATGGACTGAGGGGCTTTAAGGGCAAGAACAAGCATATTTTACATGTAGTAGGGCTATAAATGATTGTGATCAGAGGATGGACAGTGGTAGATTGTATTTCCCAAAGATAACCACTATAAAATCTCCCATATCACCATGTTCTTCTTATAATGTAACTCCAACACTCCCACCATCAACCATTGGAGTTGACAGTCCTTCACCTTGAATTTCTGACTTCCGTATAAGTGAAACTATAAAGTTTATAGATCATAAAAGGGCAATATATCTCTCACCTCTTGAAACATTCAGCTACTATGTTAGTAGAGGGACTGCCTTGAGGCAGCCGTACTGTGAGGAAGCCCAAATTAGCCCATGCGGACAACCAGATGGGCAGGCCCTGATATTACACGAAAAGAGAGAGATGCCTGACTAGCCTCCAGGTGCTTCAGCTGTTCACTGCCACAACTCCAGTCACTGTCTGACTGCAAATACATGAGAGACCCTGAACTAAAAGCAAACAGCCAAACCCCCTACTCAAATTCCTGACCCACAAAAACTTGAGAAATAACATACTATGGTTTGGAATTATTTATTAAACTGTTAGAGACATTGGAAATAAAAAGCACAAATTATTACATCTCATTTTGGCTACATATGAGAAATGTCAAAAAAATTACTAAACATAGGAATTGATATTTTGATCAAATTTTATAAATAAAAACAGCATTTTTTAAAGACATTGTTTTTTTAAATCTTCAGATGAAATCATTAAAAAAAAAGTAGTTAGATATTATAACTTCAAGGTATTAAAGAAAGGCAAATTAAAAGATACTCAAATTCAGTCCCCAAACTACCCAACTCTCCAAACAAGGACCTGAATCTCTGAGAACCCTTGAGGATATTTCTTGGACAGAGGTAGCTGTTCTGCACTTTTTCATAACCAAGCAATATTCTAGGTCCTATTTGTAATGCAGGCCAGGGACACATACCATGCCCACTCACCTGGCCGACTGCCAAAGCCCACATCCTGAAGAGACCTCAGAGTCTGCAGTAGCCTCAACACTTTTTATGACATCTTAAATAACAACCTGGAAGCTTCCTCCTTGTGCAGTCTGCTAGCTCTTCAGAGTTAATGAAGTGGTCTGGCTCTTTTTTATTTTATTTTATTTTTTTGATGCTATATGGGATCAGTATGAATCAGAGCACAACTGAGAAAACATAATGCACCAAACTCCAAAATATTTGTTCCAAACCCTTTATAGTTCATTTACCTTAGCTGCTCTGTCACTAGAAATAATATGGGGAAGTAAGGGTAGATAATGAAGACAATTATCTGCAATTATAAATTAACAAGTGCTCACTAAGGGCTCAGTATGTTGTTCCCTGCCTGTGTTAGAAGATTTGGGGACATACAAAAGTATAAACCATGAATCCTATTCTGAAGCAAGTTTTAAGGCAGATGAAGAGACTCATCTAATTAGCAAAAATGTATATAATTAAATAACCAAATACTAAACTGTGATATAATATTAAATATTAAAGCCTTACTCAGGCTTTAATATTTAATATTATATCAAGATGTGCAATGTAAAAATTAAGGGATACAGCAAGGATGTCATGGTAGGAACGTAAATGGAATAGGTCTACCTGATTGTATCAGTGATTTAGGGACAGCATTGGAAAAGAGATGACCAGAAAATGGGGAGCTCTGAAAATTACTCCAAGAAAGCCTAGAGAGCTAGGAAAGACTGCTAAAAAATAAAAAATAAAAAAAAGATTCAATAGGGAAAAAGAGATATTTGAAATAATTCTTCTATAGAAATTGCATGTTAAATTTTTTAACCAATAAAATGAAGCATAAATACTAGGCTATGAATATCTTTTTAGAAATATGATCAAGCTTTAAAGCCTTAATATAATACAGAACACATATAAATTGGCAAGAAAAATACTAAAATAGGCAAAATCATAGAGAAATAACTCACAGATGAGAACCATAAACATGTAAATAATTTAATTTCACTGATGACAAAACAAATAAAAATTAAAACAACAATGAGACTTTCCACCTAAATGAATCAGTAAGTTTTGATAATATTCAATTTTGGCAAGGGTATGAAAGAAAAAAGCACATGTCCACATTGATGATTAAGTATAAATTAATAAAAAACGTTCTAGAAAGCAATTTAGATGTATTACTAAAGTCTTTAAAATGTCAATATGCTACTTTTTTTTGTTAGTAATTCAATTTTTAGAAATTTTTCAAAAGCAAAAGTCATAAATTCAAAGACTATATTTTGAATTCAGTAAATGAATTCCAAATAATCATTGAAGAGTAATGATTATCAATTATTATTATGAAACTAATATTTAGCAGCTACTATGAATTGGGTTCTACAAAAATGCTCTTGTATGTTATCTGTGGTAATCTGAGGTGATAAAACTAGGTGCACACATACATGTATATTCATAATAAGTATACTGCATAACAAAACTTGAATTTTGTTGATTTAACCAATCTGAAATATTCTGTTACACTAAATATAAAAAAGCAATAAATCTAGCAATAAATAAGCAATAAGAGAAAAACAGTAATTAAATTTAATCTTTGTGGTGCCAGGCTCACCATGATCAGGAAATGAAATATATATGAAGTTGTTGCTTGTAGTTGAGACATTTCTGAATTAAATTAGAATCAGACATGCTTATTCATCATGTTTTAATTCTGCAGTTAATTGACACAGGTGACAGAGGTGAGGGCTAAATTGTTTTTCCTAAAAGTAACAAGTAGAATAATAAACTACCTTAGTATGATTTAGTTTTCAGTTTGGAGTTCAAACACCAATGGGATCACTTTATTCCAATCAATAGATGCTCAATTTTTTTTTTCACTTCAATCAAACTTACCCTTTCTAAAACACTTCCATTCTAGAGGGAAAACAGTTATTTTTATCAATCATATTCTATTGTCCAGTTCTCTGGAGAGGTTGAAGCCTGGAGAGGTTGGGGTGACTTTCTGCAAAGTCAATCAGTGAATCAGTGGTATCAAATAGTTTCTCTGAAACCCAACAACTCTGTGATAGTGTCTCCAATAGCTCTTACAAGTTCATTGCTTCCCTACCTGGGAATATATTCTAGATTCTCACAAACACTTGTTTAACATATGATTCTAATATGCTATAAGAAATTGAATAGGCCTCCAGAGGGCACCTCTGGTTTATTTCAGAGATGAAAACTACACCTCATAGAGCAGGTCACACATTAGGAAACGTCTAGGTAGGTGTTCAAATCTGTCTACACTCTCGGCATCAGGGCCCCTTAATCCAGAAGCCTTTAGAAAACAAACATGTTCAGTGACCTGCTTTCTTGAGTTCTAAAACTCTGGATCTCTGCAGTTGAGCTGGTTTCATTTGTCAAATTGCCAAGTGATAGGTTTCCATTGCGTGCAGTGTCAGAAGGAATACCTACTTGGGTGACCAAGCACTCCCTCTAGTTCAATTTAGTAATTGCAAACCCTCCTCCAAAATATCATTTCGTTAGAGTAATTAAGGTATATGAAATATATGAAAGAAGACTATCAAGTATTTTTGTGACAGTTTCTCAGTAGCTTTATCATTCACATGGGAAGAAATTATTCTAGATATTAAACTTTAATGATTCTTAAAAACTATCCAAAACTTTAAAATGTAACAAAAGTATTTCATCAAATATAAAGTATCATTATTTATATGAGGAGCCAATCACCATTTTATGTAGCACTGGGGGGAAAAAAATGCTATGATTGTCATATGATGACATTAAAATATAGCCTAAATTCAGCAATTGTAAAATGTGTTAAGACAGTGTGTCTTAGGATCAACTAATAAGGCACGGTTGAACTTACAAAGTAAAAAAAAATAATTAAAGAGCTATAAAAAAATAATGTATAACAAAAACATAATCCTAGCCTGCAAGTAAATAAAAAGTTAATCTATAATTATAAATCTTAAGTGTAGTAAATATTGAAACATTAAAAAGTATAGTAAATTTAAAAACTCATGAAAGTACCACACTCTTTTTGTATATAAGGAACCACAAAGCAATCAGAACACAATGATCATTATTAACTCCTAAGCAGACTTCTAAACTTAAAGACATGATTATTTGACAAAGTCAGAATTTCAATCTACAAATATTTATTGAACATATACTGTATGCCAGGCACTGTTATAAGAACTAAAGATACAGAAGGGAACAAAGCAGACAAAATTTTCTGCCCAAATAGAGCTTACATTCTTGTGGGAAAGACAAACAATAAATTTTAAAAGTGAAATATGTCATATGTTAGTAATAAATGCTAAGGAGAAAACTAAAGCAGAAAAGGAAGTTTTCTGCTCCACCGATTCTGTTATTCCAGCAATAAGAGGCTCCAAATCCTAAAATGCACATAGGATGTTTTAAAAATAATCAGGATTTTGTCAAGATAAACTAGGCTTCATGATGGGCTACGAGTTTTCTGAAAATATTAACCAATGTTTAAATCAAGGCCTTCAGCTTTTGAACAAAATGAACAGCCTAGTCTACTAGCTTGGCTATCTCAGCCTTCTAAACAAGCATGTCTCAATGTCAGAATGTTGTCACAGGGACTGCAGCCAATCAGGGAGACCTGGAATGTACAGATGAGCTATGATTGCCCAGGAAAACTGCTGAAACATTGACATAGCATGTGAAAGGTGAAGTTGGGGAAAACATATAGAACATCGGGGAAATCTGGCAACAAAAACTGGGGTAGAGAGTGAAGGTAGATACCAAGAAACAGAGCAAAGACCTAATTACCTGGGAACACAGAACAGGGGACCAAGAACATAATGGTGCCAAAAGTAAAACACATTTATCAAGAAAGATTTTAAATTCTCATCGAACCAGCACAGGATGGGTCCTAGAGCTGTCGCAAAAATCAGAGGCCCAGAGGCTGTATTCCGGCCACCTGCCCAACGCCATTGAGCTGCCTTCAAGTTTCAGCATCAGGATCAAAGCTAAAACTAATTGAGGGAGTATAAAGTGACTTTGAGGCTGCCGCTTCTCAAATATTCCCCCATGCTCACATTTCAGTGGCTAAAAAGGCAATGCAAATCTCACTGACATTCTCCTATCTGATAAAAGTAGGATATCTAATTTTTAGATAAACATATTTTGCCCAGAACTCAATACAGCATTTTCATTTTTTGCGCTTTAAAGAGCAGCTCATAAAAAAAGAACTTTCTAAAACTTACACCCCCCTTTTTTTAATTACTCACATATGCCAGAGCTTAGCCTTATAATGTTCCTCCCAGTAGAGGCTCAGTGAGATCTTGTCATGAGGAGTAAGGTACAAAGATGTTGGGCAGAATGGAGCCTCTGTTTCTAGCAAGCTGTAATTGCTTTGTCTCTAGCTTCCTCTTCCTTTCTGAGTAAATAAAGTATAATAAAACCACATATATATTATTAAGTAATGACATCTAGAGATGCCAGGAAAGTCCAAAGATGACAAAAAGGAAAAGATACAAAATCCCCTTGAATGTAAAATTACAAGTATAGTTTATACACATACAACTAATGGGAAAATTAATCAAACTACTAAAATGTTATTATCACTATTATTGTGGAGATATCCTTCAAGTAAAATAAAGAATATGGTCATTCTTCCATTACGTATGGTGTCTCACATTCTCTTAATACATTTCTGGGTATAATTTATTTTGAACTCTTACAGTACTACAATCAGAATCTTGAATGGTCTTACCATTTTATTAAATAGTTAAAGGAAAATCAATCTCTCTCATATGGACAAAAACACTTGCAAATGAAAGTTATCTGTTCTTTAATAGAAGTTAATAAGAAAATAAAATGTGATTTTAGAAAATCACAATAAATGTGGTTGATATACATAATCTCTAACAGTAAATTGCATTTATAAGAGCCCTTACAATCTGAATGGCTCTAGTTAATTCAAAGATCATTAATCATTACAACCAAGAAAGATGTTAAAAGCCTACTTAACAGAATTAAAGAGTACACAAAAGGTCTAAGAAGGCTTGGTCTTGGTCAAAAATATAAAACTATCCCTTAATTCTATGGTTTTAGTTTTCTGTAAACTTATAGAGCTTGAATATAACACAACTTTGAGATATTTTGTCATGGATTTCTATCTCCTTGCTGCATGTCTGTAATATATAAAAAATATCTGATTCACTTGGTTTTTCTGCCTCCTCTTTTCACCTCCCAAGATAAAATGTTTCACTACAGACTAACGGTTCTTCAAGAGCCCTCATTCTCTTCATGGAACTTTCAGATCTGCTCCTTAACTTCCCCACACCATCTCTTAGGATACAGCTGGTTGTGTTCATTAAAATTTTCCAGTATAAACCTACTGTATAAAATACTTTTCAATGACTGCATATAATCTGAATTTAGTCATCAAACTTTTGGTTTTCAGCTCCTATGTGTACTTTAAAGCTAATAAAATGCAAAAATTTCTCAGGCATGACAATTAAATCATAAACACTTTGAGAACATTTATGTCATGTATACGCAGCCAAGTGAAGGTTTTGAAATTACCCAGTTACTGCGAGATTTTCAATATAGCTCAATATAAAGAGTTCATGACTTAAAGAATATCCACTGTAT
This sequence comes from Pteropus medius, assembly GCF_902729225.1. Lineage (NCBI taxonomy): Eukaryota > Metazoa > Chordata > Mammalia > Chiroptera > Pteropodidae > Pteropus > Pteropus medius. The sequence continues at coordinate 38,726,044 of NW_024351730.1, read as the reverse complement.
AATGGATTACTCATTTAAAAAAACATTGGGACCAATTCAAAAGTTTGCATTTTTTCTTTACGGTATATTCTTTACCCTTTAAATAAGCAGACATATATGTCTATTTTTCTTATAGCAAAAATTTTACACTACATTTGTTCATGGGTACTTAAGTGTTCTATTTTCTTCTACTGTAATTATTCCTGGTGCTATTTTTGTTTCTATGCTTATATTTTTATTCTTTTGATAATTTTCCTGAGAAAGGTATTTAAATCTATAGATTTAAACATCATTTAAAATCTAAATATTTATAAGTTGGTTATATGAGTAGAATTCTCACTTTTACTTAGGTAGGTTTAAAGCTAATTTTAGCCTCATCATGCATTATTATGCAATGTATTCCCAGAACAAGAAAAATTACCAGGGTTGTAAATCAGAAACAACACAGGACTAGTTATCCAACAAGATTGCATTACTGACACTTAACATGTGGTGAGAAAGATATTGCAACATGGCATATATCAACTTTCATCTCATTTCAAAAGTCAATATTTAAACTAAGGGAGTCCAAAGCCAACATTTTGTGTTAAGAGATTCAAAAATTCTTTTTCTACAACTGTGTGGTCGCTTGTCCATCCTAAGTGCTTTGCTGGCTAATGCTTTCCCTATGTGCCAATGAACTTGCTTTCCAATGTTTCTTTGTCCTTTCCAATTCCACAAATGTTCCATTGTTGGATCACAGGGTTGTTACTTTACATACTGTTAAGAGTTGTTGAGTGCCTAAAGATGTGTTTATCATATCAATACTCCTGTGCATAAATGTAAATGTGAGAACACACACACACACACATACACACAATTTACTCTTTCAGTCTAAATCACAGTATATTTTCTTTGAAATATATTCACCAGGAAGACCACTTCTTCAGTGTACCACCAAGTAAATTCAGAAGAAAAAACCCAGTCCCACAAAATTTGAAACACTTTAATCAAATTACTAATTCCCCATATTTTCTCCAATCTCTTTCAGTGTTTTTAAACTCGGAGAAAATAAGCCTGAAGGAGGAAAAGAAAAAAAAGCTTATAACTTCAGTTTGAAATATCTTACATAATCCAGGCCAGAAAATAAATGGATTTTCAGAACACTCTCAAATACCTAGATTTTTTTTTTTTTTTTTGACGGGGTGGTGGGGATGGGGAGGGTGGTCATAGAGCTCACCTCAGATTTTTCCATGATAAGAAATACCATAAACAGTTAACCTTAGTGGAATGCCTACTACATGACAGGCTTTTAGTCCTAGTTCAACTAATCCTCACAGCAGGCCTGAGAAAAGGGGCGCTACTTCTTTTAAAAATAAAGAATCTAAAGTCAGAGAGGTTTTAATTTGACTAAAGGCACACAGAGCTCTGATTCAAATCCAATCTGACTGCAAAAGCAGGTCTCTCTTCAGCTCTTCTCTTTTATCTAATAAAAAAAATGGACAGAGAAGAGTTTAATGGATTGTCCCCACATAAAAGCAAATACTATCTCATTTGAATTGTAGTCTCACCAAAAAATGTCCAAGGCACATTTTCTTCTATTTCTTTGCGCAATTAAACAGGTGTTTAATTTTCAAATGATTAATCAACAATAGTAAATGATAGGAGGTACACAGAAATATGAGGTAATTAAGCAGATAAAGCTAATCAAGGTGATCGATCAATAAAAAACACTACACAGTGTGCTTCTAAAATGTATATAATAACTTCAGAAGGTAAGTAACATACATATGGAAAGAATGCACCTTAATATTCTGAAATAATATTGGGTTGTTTAAGGTAAGCAAAATGGGTATCTGGCCAATGTACTTGCTAAAACATACTTGTGGACTCTGTACTGGGAAAATTCTGTATCTTAGGTTCTAGTTTATATGCTATGGACAATAAGTGTGATCAATGCAACAATCAAAGGAGTAGCTGGAGAAGACTTCTTAGATGAGTTGGAAGTGGGCATGGTCTTTTGAGAAATTTAGCATTAGCGTAAGGCAGAAGCAAGGGTACTCTAATAAGAGATTATATCTAAATGAGAACCAAAGGCTAAACCTGAAACTGTTAAATATACTTACATAGCTGGAAAGAAACAGCAGGAACATCAGGATGAAACTCTCATTTAAAAGGTAAAAACAGTGGTTAAATGATCTGCCTAGTCGCACAGCAACAGCCAAGCTCCATGAAAAACACTGCTTACCTGTTTTCACAGCCAATGCAACTTCTGCTAACAGTGGTTTCCATCCATTATCTACCTGTGAGGTGAGGCAAGGGATTCTGTGAAGTTAGCTCAGGAGCCCAGTGGGGAGCCAGAGGAGGGGCATTCAAACATCACCGTTCTGCTTTTAACCTTTCTATATATTGAACTTCTGATAAGATTTTTTTTGAAGAAGAAGAGTGTCTTTGTGTTAAAAAAGCAATCTTCACGGTTTCATTAGTGATTAACATTGCTGAGTTCTGTGCTACATGACACAGAGACACATAATTACAGGAAAAATAAAGCCTTTGCCCTCAACTAATTAATTTGCTCATTCAACAATCAAGTATTGAGTGTATGTTGTGTGCCAGGTACTTAGCTATACACTGGGAAATTTAATGGTGAACAAAAAGCTGCTGCAGGTCTGGCCTGGGGTCAAGTGGTGGTAAACCAGAAGGATTTAATCAAATAATACCACAAATACAAATACACAACTATATCTGGCATGAGGGAAAGTTGCAAGATACAATTTAAGTTAAGTAGTCACTGACTCAGTAGAGGTCAAGTGACTTTGTGAACCAACAACTATGACAAATATAAGTGCTCTATAATAAGTATGCACAAGGCTCTATAGTAACACAGACTAAGCAGTGATAAATTCAGCCAGAGGGGGAAGGACACCTGACAATGAAGGTGACATTAGTGCTTCATCTAGGAAGGGTTAATAAGAACACATTCTCGTAGGAAATGGGGGTAAAGAAGGATACCTCAGAGTTACTGGATATGCAGAAGGAACAGAAATTGGGTAAAATTTCAAAAAATACCAAGCCGTCCTCAAGGACAGAGTAAAAGTTGGTTATCTCAAGAAAAAAAATAGAGTTGCAAAAATATGCAAGGGCCATATTAAACAAGGCCTTGTATATTATGCTATTGAAATTTCACCTGCATAGCCTGCCATACAAGTGATGTGTGGTTACTGAAGATGTAATCAGGAGTATGACACAATCAGAACTGCAGTCCAGACGACTCACCCAGAAAGCAGTGTGGGAGACAGACCAGAATTGGAAATGACTAGTGGCAAAGACCAGTCAGAAGCTACTACTATTTTACAGCAAAAGATAACTAGAACTGTGTATTTCTTAGGCTTCCTAGCACGTTTTGGCATTTAAAAAGTATGTTAAATGAATTAATTAATAAATGAATAGGAAATGATGTTGGCATGCTAGAGTAGTTCAAGAATATAAAGAATCATAAAAGACAAGCAAAAATATTATGACCTGATGCTATAGAAAATAGGAAGTCACTGAACATTTTTGATCAGAGGAATGATGTAATGTGAACTATGTTTAAGAAAGCTTACCATGTTATAGTATATATGATAAAAAGAATAAATGATAAAAGTAGAAATGATTTAAGGAAATTTACAACAAGACATCCAAAGTAGTTCAGATACGAGGTGAAAATGTTTGGCCTGGTAAGGGATCCATATGAATACAGAAAAAAGAAAGATAAAAGAGACATTTCCAAAGAAAAACATGAGGTTAATCAATAGACTAGATCCGTGATTGGCCGATTTTGTCTATAAAGGGTCAGAACATAAAAGTTTTTGGCTTTGTGACCACGTAGTCTTGAAGCAGCTACTCAATTCTGAAACTGTAGCAAGAGAGCAGCCACTGCCTGCCATAGATAATACAGAAGCAAAAGGGTGGGACTGTATTCCAAAAAAACTTTATGTACATAACAGGCAGGGGGCTGGATGTGGCCTGCAGACCATAGTTTACTGATTCTAGGACTAAATATAGCTGGGAGGATGTATCAGTCATGAATATGTTTAGCCACGAGTGAAGGAAAACAAAAAATAACAGTGGTTCAAATAAGACAGAAGTTTATTTCCTTCTCAAAAACAAAATCCCTAGGTAACAGGTTTTGTATGACAACTCCACAATTCTAAAAGACCCAGGCTCCTTCTATACCAATTTTCACCATCCTCAAAAGGTGACTGCTACCACTTGATTCAAGATAGCTGCTTGAGTTCCAGCTGTGAGATTGGCATTTAAGCAAGCAAAAAAGAAAAAGGGGTAAAAAAGGGCAGGCCCCTTTACTTTAAGGACAATTCTTTAATTCACAAAACCTTTCTATTTGACTAGCTGTCTACTGTCGTATAAACGCCAAAAAAAGATCGCACTTGTTTCAAAGTGAATGGCTAAGTATTTTGAGTCTTTATCATTCATTCTCCCTAAACCAGAAAATATTTTTTGTTCATCCTTGTTTGTTGGCCTGTATAAAATTTCTTATTGGCTGAAACTTACTCAATAAACTGTTTTCCTTCTGTCTGAAGTAATAAAACTATACAACACTATAAACATTTTCCATGTTTAACTCCAAGATATTTAGTTTTCTGGCTAGAAACAGTAGAGCTTTTGTTTTTAAAATTAAAGCAGGCCCTTATACCTAATTTGCCTCAGAATGCCAAATAGTTTACTCTTATTATTTTCTAACATCACTATCACCTATTTCAAAAACACGTGGATATATAAGAAACTGACCCACTTGCTCTGGTTGTCCCTGAAAATGATTCATGGACATAAAGTGTAAGAAAAATAATGTTCAAAGATAAAGATCTCTAGCATACCTGAGATTTGTGCTGTGAAATTAAGTTTAAAGTAAGCAAGAATCATAATACTACAGTCATAACGTAGAGATATTTCACTTAGAACAGGTAACATAGATACAATATTTCCTTTTATTAAGATATAATTTGACTTTCCTTTAAAGATAATTTATGACTGAAATTGCAATCATAAAGCAAAAAGATTCCCTAAGTTTCTGCCTTTCATATCAGCAAAAAGAGATAAAATTTAAGCACTCCAAACCAGACATTTCTAACAAGTTAAGAGGGGATTGGTCCTTAGAATTATGCAATAATTTAATATGTGTTAACACTAACTCTCAATTTAAACAATAATTCAAGAGCTACTTAGCTTTTACTTTGATAATGAAAACATGTAGACAATTCAATTAACCTTTAAATCTTTGAAAACTAATTTTTAAATTATCTCTCACATTGACCTTTTTATTTTTTGCTTCTAAAGGGATTTAAAAAATAATAAATAATGAACAAAACTTTCCAAGTTGTAACTAAAGTTATACTCTTTACTCTAGATTTTATTTCAGATATATCTCAACTCACATAATATTTTTATTACCTGACATTTTAATCAAAGATCAAAAACTTCACTAGCCAAAGCATTTCCAAAGTTCTGTGAAGTAAATTAACTTTATGAAATGGAATTCAAGTACATATTTTGTAATGAAATTTTATATTACATTTCAAGAAAGAATGCTGTCCTTATAAAGATAGCCAATGTGGCTCAGACAGTAATAATGGTAAAAATATTTAAAAGAAATGTGAGAAGTAAGAAATATTTTAATACTCCAAAGCAACATTCAACTTTCAAGAGTTTCTGTAAAATGCTTACTGACTCTCAGGGTTGACTCAGGAGGCCAGCCTGACTGGTCTGGAAAGGGTGTTCACACAGAGAGGGAAAAGGGGCAAGCACTCAAACACACTATTTTGGGGTATGCCACGTGTTTTTTGAGACTGCTAACTGTCTAACTGGTATCATGGATTGCTAACAAGATTCTTTCAAATTCTTTAAAAATGTAGTTATTTTAATTACATGAGTAATGGGTGGGTATGTGCTTGCTTTTCATATTAAAAATATACAGAAATCTGTACAATAAAAAATGTTTAATGCCCTCCTAAAAATTTTTTCACATCACTTTCCAGTTCAATAGTCTTTAGTGTAAGCTAAAAAGGCCAACCTGGCTTTCAAGAGACTCTAAAATCTGGTCTCCCCTTATCTCATAGGCACTTAACCTCTTATGGCTTACAAATGTGAAGCTCTTTTCCTGCCAAATCAGCTTTCTCACATTTTTTCCAACCATACCACATTCATGCCAAACTCCAAATTTTAGACATTTATAACTCCTGACCTTTTCCCTAAACTCGCACGATCATCCTCACCACGCAGTTAAAACCCTAATGTTCCCATGCGACCTGTCCTGAATATACCAGCCTGAGCCAAGTTCTCTTATTTTAACACCAGACACCAGTAGAGAATTCTTATATAAGCAATAAATACTTGAATAACAACTAATACTTTGGACCTGCTATTATTAAGGTCTGCATCGTGTTCCTCCCAAATTCATATGTTGAAGCCCTAAGTAACTCAGAATGTGACTGGTTTTGGAGACAGAGCCTTTGAACTAAGTCAAAACAAGGCTCTTAGAGTGGTTTCTAATCCATTACTGCTGTCTTTATAAGTAGAGGATATCAGGACACCAAGAAAGACACACGCACCAAGAATAAATGCACACAGAGGATAACCCTAAGAAAACGCAGCAAGAGAGAGGCCAACTGCAAGCCAAGGAGAGAGGCCTCAAATAAACCTGACTCTGCCAGCACCTTGACCTTGGACCTCCAGCCCCCAGAACTCAATTTTTGTAGTTAAGCCACCTAGTCTGTGGTATGTTGTTATGGCAGCCTAGCAGCATAAGATACCTGTCACATTATATTAATGTCACATTAATATAAAGTATCTTCTTTATATTAATACTTTAATCCTAAACACTGCTCTATGTGGAAAATGAGGTTATTATCTGATAAAACTGAACGAAATGAAATAATTTGCTCAAGGTCTCAAAGTAGACCCTCATACAAAGGGCCTAGGTCTACTTTCCACTAAAGCTTATGGTATTAAACACCATGTTTTATCAACTATATGTAAATGATCAAAAAATAACACTACTACTAGCACAGCTTTTTCAGTAGAATGTTGATGGATGATGAATTAATGGATTGAAAAATAGAAAGCTTCTTTTATTCCTTTTCATATATATATGTTCATATATATGTTATATATATGTTCATATACATGTTATATATGTATGTTCATACATATATGTTCTATACATATATGTATAGAACATTATATATATATATATATATATATATATATATATATATATGCAAGAACACACATAGCAGTTAGGTTCCACATTCCCTATTTAAAGAGCTGTTTTCAAAAATGCTCAAAGAATGGAATTTGGCACACATGTTTATCTTGGTTCCATTCATATTATGCTTCTTACTCCATCTCAAATGCAAATGATAACTGATAGTAGACAGCATATTTCACTGATGCAAAAATTTGCATTTTTAAAAAAATTTTAATATCCTGTAAAATCGGTAACATTTTACCATCATGATGGCCATGTTTTCAAACTGTGACATCTCTGTACTTGAAACATGTACTTAAAGTTGATGATGTATGTCAATTCACGAATTGAAGTTACATGTTATCTCCTAGATTTAAGAAAAACAATTATCACAAAACCATTTATGAAGCATCTCTGTGAGGAGCTAAAGGAACACAGGAAAGGTAGGCCAGCCAAAGAAAAATGTTTCTCCTCCAAGGTTAACAGTGCAGATATTGGGCAGGGAGCAAAAAGGAGCAAATGAAATAGCAAGCTCGGCAGAGTAAGTACTAGAGAAGATTTCAAACACCCTAAAGTCTTATAAGAAAAAGACAAAAAGGAAGAGCCACAAAGAATTCTTACACACACATTCTCCCCTCTGGCACACTGCGAAATTAAAAAAAACAAAACAAAAAAAACACCCAACAGAGACACCATGGGTGCGGTGTGTCCATCAAGTGGAAGCCAGTCTCACACTTTATAATCACACCTCGTATACCGCCATGGAAGGCAGGCCTCCTAGGTGAGGCATCGAGTTTCACAGTCATGCTCAAACACAGGATTGTTAACACTAATCCACAGCAAGATCTGTGAATGAGAAGAAACAAAGATAGGTAAATAACCACATGAAATATGGCCCCAATTAGACGACTCAGCAACACTTGCCTTATTGACTGCTTATCTGTTATTTTGGCAAATGAATAAACTAATAACAATCATTGAATGCTATGTGCATCAACATAGCAATTTATAATTTAAAGGACTTTAATCATAATCAAGTCTGTTCATCTTTAGCTATCTCTTAAATAATTATTATTTGTTAGAAACTAAACAATTTTCTTTAATGTCATGAAGAATACAGTCTACATCTCAGGAGAAAAAGATAGTTACAAACAAATAAAATTGAAACTCAATTTCTTTGATGAGTGAAAAAAATGATAAATTTCAATTAATTTTTTTTCCTTTAAACAACACAATAAAAATCAGTTTGTTTCTTCCAAAAGACTGCCAAGAAAACTAATGATGGGATTTGCCAATGATCCATGATTTATAGTTTGACAAAAGCACACTAAGTCTATCAAAGTTATTAAAAAGCAAATTCTAATCTGTTACTGGCAACTAACTAGAATTTAAATCTAGAATTCTACCGCCATAAATATTTTTTCAAATTCAATGTTCTGTTCTTTTTTTCAATGGAGATGAACTATACCAGTTGTTTTAAATCAGACAAATAAGGAAGCACTAAAATCTGATGTGCTGACCTAAATTACAAAAGAAGTTATAAAATTATAAAATAAGCTACCCCACATTCCAAAATATAAAAGCTTTTTCTTTTTGTGTTATTGTTGGTAATTATATTATGTTTTTATGGGAAGAGGACTATCATTAAAAAAAGAACTTTTATTTAAAAAGAAAGATTACGAGGCATGGTTAAAAAATATGATGGAACGTAACTTCAAAATGTTGGATCTTGAGAAATTGCAAAGGCTTTCATTTTATTGTGAACTTCTGAAATAAAATAAAACTTATAATTATGATCACAACTAAAAAATCTATTGGCAACATCAAGTTCCTCATTTTTAAAATGGGGGGATAATAGTAGTTCCTGCCTCATTTATTTATTGTAAGAATTAAATGTGTTAATATATATAAAGCACTAAGAAGAATGCCTAGCATAGCATCCCATACTAGCGTTTGATCTTAGGATTAATATTAGTATTAGCTGTTGATATTAATATGAGCACTAATATTATCAGCATAGTACGAAGCCTTAGTCCAACTTTACCTTTTCACATACTACTTACTCCATTTAGGTTGCACCTCACAGGAAGCCTTTTTTCATTAATCTAGCTCTTACAGACATGGCTCTCTTCTAAACGCCCACTGATGTCTATTAGTCTGACCAAAAATTCTACAATTTAATTATATTTTCAATTGCTCAGGGATTTACGGGAAACGGTGGAGTGAGAGACGTCCCCAGATCTCTCCCCTTGAAACAACAATAAGTTGAACACCTAAAACTCAATAAAAAACTTCCAAACTGCACACCAGCATGTCTGGGCGTGGGATCTGTGCATAAGAGCTATCACAGGTTAGAACCCCGGGTATTGGGCGGTAGACCAGGAGAAGTAAAGAAGCTGCCTCTTGCAGCCACTGGAGCTCCCTGCAGGAGGAGGGGGAGGGGTGAAGGTGTGGAAACTTCCCTAAACAGCCCTGCCTGGGACTGCTGTGAGCTCTGCGCACTGGGCGGAAGGGCCTAGTCATCAGGACAGAAGACAGAGAAGCAGAAGGAGACCGCAGAGAAATAACAGTTAATTTTTACTGGCCCTAGTTGCAAAACTGAGGCTGAACCACAGCCCCCAGCTCCCAATGCACAGGGCCCCTTCCCCCATATCCTCTGAGACCGATCACTGTGGAGGTCCAGGGGAATCTGAGCAAACACTGCCAAGACTGTGGCTGACACTGACAGGGAATGAAACTGAGGGTAGCGAGCGTGATTAAATATCTACGAGAAAATTTAAAAAGCATTATTAAGACTTTATATAAAGCAGGGATCCAAGAGGCTTAGACGCCACCTACTGGAAACCAAAAGAAAAGTGCCTTCTTTGCAATAGGCTAAAGAGAGACCTTTATATAATAAACCTTTCTGAAAAAAAAACAGCAGAATACACTTCCATTAATGCCCAGGTGGAGAAATAATCTATTAAACACCATGAACAACCTAGTGACAAGGCATCTCAGAAAGAAAGAGAAAAATCTCCAGAAAATAAGCTTACAGACATAGAAACATGCAACTTAAATGACAGAGACTTCAGGATGGTACTTCTGAAAAAACTCAGTGAATTCCGAAATGAGTCATATCAACAATTTCAGGAATTAAAAAACAACTAGATGAGCAGAGCAAGGAGTTTGAAACCATCAAAAAGGACAGAATATATCTTCTGGAGGCAAAAAACACACTGCAAGAGTTGAAAAATGGAATAGCAAGCTTGGGAACTAGAGTCGACCAAATGGAGGAAAGGATCAGTGATATCGAAGACAGAAATCTAGAAATAACTAAGAAGGAAGAAGAGAGAAACTGAAGAATGAAAAATAATGAAAGAGAAATTCAAGAACTAGCTGATACTATCAGGAGAGGAAACATAAGAATAATGGGCATTATTGAAGGCGAAGGAAAGGAGCAGGGACCAGAAAATATTTTCAGACAAATAGTGGACAAGAATTTCCCAAATCTAAGGCATGAGCTGGAGCTTGCAATTCAAGAAGTCAACAGAACACCCAATTATCTCGACCCAAAAAGGCCTTCACCAAGACACACTGTATTAAAGTTCTCAAAATCAACAACAAAGATAGAATTCTCAGGGCAACCAGGGAGAAAAAACCAGTAACTTATAAAGGTAAACCCATTAGATTATCCTCAGACTTCTTTCTCAGCGCAAATCTCATAAGCCAGAAAGGAATGGAATCAAATATTTAAACTACTAAATGAAAGGAACTACCAGCCTAGAATAATGTATCCAGCTAAGCTCTCCTTTAGATATGAAGGAGACTTTTCCAGACATACAAAAACTGAGGGAATTCTCCACTACAAGGCCTGCACTACAGGAAATGCTGAAAGGGGTCAACTTCACTTAAAACAAAATGACCAAAAAAAAAAAAACCATAATTAGGAGTAAAGTGACTATCAGGCCAATAGAAGCAGAGGAGTGCAACCCTTACTAAGTACAGGGCATTATAAGCTAAATAATAAGAGAATTGTTATAACAAGATAGTAATGAATGTTCAGCATACATAGGGACAAATTAAGACAATAATGACTGAAAAGGAGGGGATTCAAAGATCCACATTCGCAAAGGGGAATGGAGATAAGGCACGCGCAGAAGAAAATGGACGACTGTATATATATAACTATCCTTTTCATATTTGTAATGGTAACCACACACCAAAGATTCAGAACTGAAGTATATAACATAAAAGAAGAACCAGAGGCAAAACCCACAAAAGCCAACCAAAATAAAGAAAACAGAAACACAAGGACAAGGAAGCAATGGAAACACCGAGATACCAGAAAGCAAAAGATAAAATGGCTATAAGAAGACCTCATATTTCAATAATCAATTGTTCAGTGTTGTGTATGTTAATCTTATATAATCAAGAGGATTATAAAATCTTTAGAAGAAGAGACCATGAGTATACCACTCTGCTATTTTTTCTGGTTCTCAAGCCTCAATTCTGAGGAGAGCAACTCCCTTAGAGCAGAGGGCAGACTCTGGATCATCTTCAACTAATGCTAGTCATAGATAAGGAAGAACAGTTTGAATGTACAGATCAGGGTTCTGGACTTCAGGTATCTTCTACTTTAACTACAAAAAGAAATATATATGTCATAAAGTAGTATAAGTTCCAAGCTAAATCACATACCTCCTATGATTCCCACTATACAGAATTCTAAAGAAAGAAAGATAACTGAAGTATAAGGGGGTTAGGAAAGACCTAATGGAGAAGGGCCGTGAATGTGAAAAGTCTTACATAATGAAAGTAAGAACTACAGTCAAAGAACAACACCACAGTAAATAATTCTCATAAGAAAAATAGCTAACATATATTGGATGTTTAGTATATACCAAGAACTATTCTAAGTACAAATATTCTGAAAATAGAAAAATTCTTACAAATACATAATAGTACAGCCTATAATAGTGGAGAAACAAAGAATACTAAATATAGGTGAGATGAGAATTCAGTGTAGTTTTCTGGACCACATGGAGTCTATTTTTCACAATGTGGTTTCATTTTTGCATTTGCATTTTGCATTTGCAATATTGTAAATTCCTAAGAACAATAAGTTACAAAGTAAAATGCAATCAATTGTATTTATTACACATATTATATTTGTACTTCTTAAATACCTCTCAAATGACTAAGGAAAAAGAATCAAATGAGAATATAAAACAAAATAATAGACAAGCAATCAAGATGTACTTCAGCAACTAGGTGAAGAAATAAACTGTGGTACATCCAGACAACAGAATAATTTTCAGCAATAAAAAGAAATGACCTCTCAAGCCATAAAAAGACATGGACAGAACTTAAATACATATTATTTTGTACAAGAAGCCAATATGAAAAGGCTACATAACTGCACAATTCGACTACATGATATCCTAGAAAGAGCAAAACAAATGAGAGAGTAAAAAGATTAATGGTTTCCAGGCATTTTGGGTTGGGGGTGAATAGGCAGAGCACAGAGGATTTTTAGGGGAGTGAAAATACTGTGTATGATACCATAATGATGGGAACATGTCATTATACATTTGTCCAAACCCCCAGAATGTACAACACCAAGAACAAACTGTAATGTGAACTATGGACTCTGGGTGATAATAATGATGTGTCAATGTAGGTTCGCCAGTTGTAACAAATGTACCACTCTGGTTGGAACACTGATAATGGAGGAGGCCATGCATGTGTGGGGCAGAGGTGTATGGGAAACCTCTGTACTTCCCCCTTAATTTTGCTGTGAACCTAAAACAGCTCTTAAAAAATAAAGTCTCAATAAAAATAAATCTACCAGAACTTTTTGGCTTCGTGATATGCACACATGATGTACTCAGTCGCGCTCCTTTATAGAGGCTGGAACCCTTTCTTTGTGGAAAATATTTATTAAGACTCAATATGAAGTCTGATACTTATTTTTCAGAAGTCATTTTATCCTCAGTAACGCTATTAGATAAGAACAGAGCCATTTTGTAGATGAGAAAATGGACTCTCGGTTAAGAAATTTACTTAAGGAACTTGTGAAGGTGAAGGCCTGGCAATTCGTAAGCCTCTTAGAGACATGATTACAAATTCAAAACTGCTTTTCTTTCCACAAAACCATCCTGTCTTAAGCCTCTGTGTATCAATCGGTTCAGTAAGAATTTCATAAATCTGAGTGAGTAGTTTTACCCCTGTGATCCCTAGCTCTCAAAAAAGGAAATTAACCTAAAGCTCACTTTTTCTATCGCCTGCTGGCAGAAGCTAACCTAGCTTCAGATGTCTCCAGCTTACTGTAAAATATGTTCCGTAAAGAGTTCCATAAAGAGAATCCCAACCAATATTTTAATAGCAATGATGAAAGGAATTTAATGGCAAATACTAAAACCAAAGTCTAAATGAGACTTGTTTCTTCTCTATATTTCTGGAAAAGAAATGCAACCTGTTCCAACTACACACATCAGGAATTAGAGACTAGACCAAAAAACCTGCAAAACTGATATTATATAGTCTGTGGCACGTTCTTCTGCCCTTGATAATGAAACCAAATGTTTTTCTTTTAAACAGTTAACATAATTATGATTTTTTTTAAAATTATGGTTGTCTTTAAATGTTAATATGTGAGAAGAATGTGTTTGTTAATGAGAGATAGAAAATTAACACATTTCTTTTCTAACAATAAAAAGGTCCTAAGGTAGCTAGCCTTCTTCACCTGATTCAATATAACCTATTTCAGTCGTTCCACATGTAGGCAGAGTTCAGTAAGATTAAATTATTTTTTCTGAGGAAGTAACAGAAGTTGTGTCTGGCACACAGTTAACAATCCTGAATGAATAAAAAGAATGAATGAATTTTCATTTGCAAACAAATTAGAAATATAAATCTATCCATGAAAAGAAAGGCGAGTCTCTCAACTGACTTCACCTTTTATTATTTTCAGAATACAATTTATTGACAAATACATTTAATCTAAGTTATACATTTCAGAAAATAAAGACATTTAATTACCTGTTTGACAGCATACAGTTTGCCTACCTTCATTACTGCTGTCAGAGAACACCAATAAACTGCTTAAAAACATTCACTGCCTCCCTACCCACTACAAATCAACTCTCACACTTCTTAACAAGGCATGCTTCACTACCTTCCCGCTCCAGTCTCATCTCCCTATCTCTGCACAAGCCCAAGCAGAGACTGTGATTTAGCAAATCTAGGTTGACACCTAGACTTCTGTAGTTAAAAAAAAAAGGTGGGCGGTGGGGGGCGGGTAGTGGGTGGTGGAGAAAGAAAGAAAGAAAAAGCGGGGGAAAACCTCGGAAGATTGTGCTGTACAGGTCGGATTCTGGAATTACAATCTCCAATTTACAAACAATAAAATTTAAGCTCAAAGAGTTATTGAAGTTGCCCAAGGTCACATGGCTGGCTAAGAAGGTCCTCAAATTATTATGGACCTTTGAACTCTTAAAATAAGGGACCTGGGCTCCTCAAGGAACTACAAAGCTGCATCTCTTTATGCTCCTTGTTCTTTTCCTGTTTCTTTGTTTTTAGTTTCTACCTGAATAAGAAGGATTAAATACCTCAAAAGCCCTACTCATACCTTTAGTTTTAGGGAGAAATATTGGTTTTGTGCTTAAATACAATATTTGACTTGGAAACCTGAGAATTTCCAGTGAGAGACTGAGGGAACTGTGAATGTTTGTCTTGCTCTCTTTCTAGCAATACCTGTGGCCTTTCTTCCATATTTCTCCTTCCTGCTTCTTAACATGCTTGTTCTTCTAGGACTTTCAGAGTGGTTCTGGTGGTATTACTGTAGAAAATACCACCTGGCATGAACAAAGGCACTTTAGCAGGGTTTGAACAGTGAGAAAAGTACAAGAACCTGCCTGGTATGATAGGGGAAAACAGACAATGACCAGGAAGAGGCTAAGACCTGGATAGAAAGTCCTGGGTGAACCCTGTCTGTGTGTGTCACTGGACCTGTTCCTTGTTCTTGCATGTAAAATGCTTGTCCCACGGAGCTGTGAGATTTCAATTAATTTGCATACGTAAAGTACTTAACATATAATGGCAGACCATAAATTACAGACAGTAGTAGTAGTCACAGTGCAGTAACTCCTCAATGTTGTGAATAGGCTCTTGGAAACTGCCCTCAAAGACCTTACAATCTAATGGGGAAAAGATTAATACACATGAAAAACAGTCACTAATTAGCTCAAAGAAGTAGGCATCTGGGGAAAATTATGACTATTTTTAAGATGGGCTTATTTGATACCAATATTCATAAGCAATCTTACACTAGCAAATCTCACTTTATCCAATTTGTTAAAGCAACTTTCACTACAAGATCAACATAAAAATAGTGTTAAGCCAACCTAGTAATTACAGCTGGAATTTTCTTAACTAAAAATTATCACTTGTTAAAGGAATTCACAAAATGGCTTTGTTTAGAATTTCCTTCCAGACTTATTCAATATATATACACCATTAAATCTCTCAATTTTGAGTGATAATAATCAGTCTAAATTTTATCATAAGAAAACACAGATTATGACTTCACATCTTTTCTGCTAAAGTCAAGTCCTTCCCCTGAATTTGCTCTTTTGAATATCATGGCAAACTATGAGTTCTAATCTCGAAATATAACATTTGAAAAAGAATGTTATTTAATGTTAGCTTTTCTGCTTGACTGGATAAAGTAATTTAATAATTGAAGCTAAAAACTAAATTCATAATTTATTTATAATTCATAATTCTAGGCTATTCTTAGCAATACACACTATAGGTTCAAATATTACCACTAAAAACTTAATTTTATTTGGCTTATTTCAAATTTTCTCCAGTGCCTTCTGTCAGAAGCTATAAAAGCTTCCCCCAGGGCCATTTTTTTCTCTGTGTATTAAACAGCTCACCCATAAACCCTCACTTCAAACCAAGTGAAATATGAAAACAATGACAAAACTGATAGTTTAGAATTACTATTCCCTGACTAATTCCAGACTTGATATTTTTAAAAGCCACAAACAATTTTCCTTTTTTTTTCCACTGGGAATCTGAAAAAGAAAAATAAACATTTTGTTTTCTTACATTACTAAACCGGAAGTAACTAATCCCCATTCAAAACAAGTACTGATGACAATAACGATCTAAATAGAGTTTGTTGCTGAAAGATACATAGGAGATAAATATACTCAGTAATATTCCATGGCAATATTCACTACTTTTGACAAGGTACATAAATATTTGTGAGATCACTGTTATTCTAAAAGTCTATATTTATAATGAAACAGGGAATTATAAAAGATATTCTTATAAAAAAATTTTCCCATCTTAGGAATTTTGATCTCTCTTGTTTAAAATACTCTATAGAATTTTATATATTCCAAATAAAGACATTATTTCAAAGTTATTAGTTGTTTTTTTTTTTTTTACTACAGAAGACAGATATATGGAAGGCACATAATTTGTCACTGCAAATCACAGTAATAAATTATGATTCAAGAAGGAAATGTCTGATGAGACACACTATGTAAAGAACTTTTCAGATAGACCTGTAACAATTAAATAAATTTCTCTGCTAAAATGATTTATTTTTGCTTTACTCTTGTATAGATTAGAAATAGACATATCTGTTTTCCTATACATAAATAATCCATAGATACTTAACAGAGTCTTTTTCCCATATGTTATGGGAAGAATAAGCATTTTTATTTTTGATCTCCAAGAGACAAGAATTCTTAGTTTTCTATGTACAGGCTAGAAAATGTAATACTCATATGCTGGAAAATCCGATAAAGTTTCAAAATAAAATTCAACTAAAGATGTGCTGCCTCTATTAACACAAATTGCATTTCTATATTGATTCTGTGAAGTTATACTGAACAAGAGATAAAGAAAAACCTTTTAGCCAATGTGCTAAATGACAGTAACCCCTGTTTTCCCCTGTTGTGTTTTGAAATGTTTCATACATGAGGCCCATGTCATTCCTAGATCTGTTAACAATTTCACAGCTCAGAGTTTGGCTTCATTGGTTAAGCATCAAGCTGCCCTATCACTTGTATAGACCTGAAAAGTTTGTTATGGTTCATAATGTAAATGTCACAGAAGTGCACATCTGCTGTTCATATTTTTAAAGTCTGTTATAATAATGATGTCACGGAAAAAGGCTGGAGTGTATTACATGTCCCAGACAGCCAAACCATTCAGTCTCTCTAGTCAATGCAGGTATATAGGTTGCACCATAAACATTATGATAGCATTACAATAAGGCAAAAAGTTCTTTTAAAAAATCACTGAGGGCAGGTAATTAGCGCCTCTTTAAAGATCTGACTTAAGGAAGCCTCACTTACCACTGGAACTACCCAAAATGCACCAACATCACCGGCTCATTGTCTGATACCCTATCGTGAACCACAAAGACTTATAAAAATTACAATATAAATTAGACCCTTGAAGGAAACAACACGAGGTCATCTAAACAAATAAAATTATTTCTCTTTAGTTACGTATTTACATAAGAAAGACGATGAACTGAAGCCTGATCTTCAGGGAAATGCAAAGCAATAATACATAATAAATTTTAAGAGCTTACCTATGTATTAAAAAAACTGCATCACTTGTAATGGCACAGAATGTTAAGTAGGTTCAGACCCTGGCAGAGACCAAAGAGAAGATGTAGAAGGGTCTGGTTTCCTTATTTTAGTATTCTTTTATAGCAGAACATAAGGCCATTTTCCGAATAAGAATTTTAAAAGTGATTTTAGAAATATGTAAATATAAAAACGTTTCCACTCTATACATTTGCACCATTTTAACTATTTCAGTGAAATTCCAAATTAGGGAGAAAAATAATTCTTTGAACATCAAATATGTACATTATAACTATTAAAATTATTTGAATGCTCTTGAGATAAAAACAGAACAGAAGCAGGACGTTAAAAAAAGGGCCTAAGTTCTAGTCCCAAATCTGTCACTAAGAAATTGTTTAATCTTAAACAAATCATTTAATAGCTTTCAGTTTCAGTTTTCTTAACTTTAAAATGAAGACCATGAGAAACAATAATTTATGAAGTTCCACTTTCCTATAATAGTATTTCTCAATCTACAGTCATAGGTATGGGAGGACCAAGAGTCAGAATGATGGCAGCTAAGCCAGACTTGCTCAGTGCACGGCACTGTCCGAAGCACTGTACATATATTAATTAATTTAACCTTCAAATAATAGGTACTAATATTATCCTCATTTAGAGGTAAGACGTAAGGAATGGACAAGTTATGTAGCTTGCCCACTGTTACATAAGCAGTGAATGGAAGAGCAAGAATCAGCATCCGAGCTGACTAACTCCAAGGCCAGCTCTTTTCAACACCATGCCACATTACCTATACTAGCATGTTCCTTGGAATGGAGAGGTCTGGTTGTTTTAATTTTCTAGTAAATAAGAAAAGGCAGAATTTAATAGTACAGGTTTGATGATTGAGGATATTGCAGCACCTTAGATCATAACAGTTCTACAATACAGTACCACATAAAAGCAGAGAAAGTATTAGATATTTCCCTAGCTCCTGGTCAGTTTTATTCAGTCCATAAAATGTAAACACACTATCAAGGTTGCAAATAAGACCATTTTATGTGCATAGACATACTGTATCTTATGCTTGCAACTCTAAGGCAACATTTCTTAACACCTGTTAATACTTGGAGTTGCACTCTGAGGCTAGAATTCAGAGTGGTATGCCATAAAGTGACAGCAATAGTTAAATCTGATATCAGCTATAAGATGACACTTAAACATGGTATCTGTGACATATAACTACAGTTTGAAAATGAGATGTTTCAACCATGATTATTTATAGCTGAAGGCAAACTTTACTTATCAGCATGGGAAACAGCTTTGTTTAATTTACTGCCTATTGAGACTGGTTTATTTGGTTGGTTAATAATAAGTAAACAAAGAATAGTTTAATCTCAGTAGCATGAAATATAAATATTCACAAGTTTGTTTACTATCTCGACAAAAATGTGATATAGTTATAAAATTTCCTACATGTTCCCAATCAGTCATATGATCAGTGACCATGAAATTTCACAGATAGAAAAGAGCTTATAAATGTTTTACTTTTCTTCTAAGAGACAAAATATGACATCTTTTCCTCCATTTTAATAGGTCACATAGTTCAAAAATTTCTAAGAATTCAAACTTTTACATTGCATCTTCAAGCAGCTGTGAAAATAAAATTATTCTGATTCCATTTAAATTCCTTCTTGCCATAACATAAATATCCATGTCAAAATTTACAAGATTAAAATAAAAATCCACTTATCGGCACCAGCGTTAACATGCAAAACAATCCTGGTCTTCCTTTAGAAGCGGCAACTACGTGCAGGTACACCTCCAACCAGACTTGCTTTTTTGTCTCCCAGTCTTTTGTTGTGCCTAAGAATTATGTAATCAGAGAACTCCTTTTACAGTAAATAGCCACAGTACAAGGTAAGTGTGGAAATAGATTCTAAATCATTTGAAACGTTTTGAGCACAGCTGGCAGAACACCTGTTAGAAATGGATAAGTGATATTTGAAACACCAAACAATACAAGTAAAAGACTGTTCACATAACTTTTGCTGCACACTTTCCGGCATCAACAATTTTAAGTTTATTGAATGACTGATGAAAAAGCAACAAACTAGAATTAACTTAGCATTTTATTTTTCTTCTTGGAAACACAAACAGCCCATTGAGAATAAGTGCCCCAAAATGAATCCTTACCAACTCAACAATCTCACAAATAAGTGGAAAAGTCCTGTAAAATGCTAATTTTTCTTTCTTTTATTTGTTTATGTTGCCCTTACCGCCTGCTAACTTTCATAATAATTTTTATTTTTTAAATGTCTAAATATATTTTACAACTAAAAACAGAAAATATCTATTAAGAAAATATTAACTTTACCTTTACTATCTTGAACTACTAAATGTTTACTTACTTAAAGTAAGTAACCATTTTTTTTATCTACTACAAGATAGCAAGGCTTCAAATTTTACAACTTAAATCTAGAAGGTATGTGAAGAAAGAACCTAGTTGAATTTCACAGGATTTATCATCAAACAAAAAAAAAAAATGAAATATGGCTTGATTTTTAAAAGTCCCAACATTCAAATGATGTATCTGATTCTCTGAGAACTCATTCCTGACCAATCAATAGCATTTACGGCACCCTTATAATGCATCTACACCACGTATGTCAAAATTCAGAGCAACTTTTATTCAGGGGAAAACCAGAAACAGGGAAATCAGTTAAAATTTGTGCCAAAAACCAGTCATTCAAAGATAAAAGCATTGAAGAGGATTATGAAAGTGAGAATGAACTTTAGGGGCAAATTCTAGAGACCGACAAAGTATGAAGTAACAGAGCTTGGAAATATAGTCAATTTAGCATAAAAGAAAGGAGCAAATTTGGTACAGTGACAGTGGCCTTAGTGCATAGCTGATAATATGATTTTTAAAATGTCGAACTGAATAATAATCTAAGTTAATTAGCAATCTAGCAGCCTCATACTAAGGCAGACTACATGTGTTGCACAACTCAGTAAACACTATTTTTTCACATGTTCAACAAATGTGATGAAGACAAAACAAAAACAAATCTTTAAGAACTTAAAGCTCTGGTAAAACTATAGAAATTTTTATCTGCAGAAACTAGGACATGTTGGAAATCCCATAAGTGATATTGCAAAAGCCTGCATTTATAAGAAGTCAGATGGAAAAATTAACCAGATCCAATGTCTACTTGTATCTTGAATAATTCTTGTTCTGTTATTTCATAAATGTTTCATTTTCACATCATCATAATAACCCCCAAATGCATTAGTATTATTGGCCTATTTCCTAGGCCAAAAGGGGGCTGAGGGAGTAGTATCAGATTAATTTGTATAGTCTCTGATTAAAAACAAACAATTCATGTTCAAGTATTGACCACACTAACTATAGAATACTGTCGAAATTCACCTTTCATGAATGTTGGCTTCCACTGTTGTGGCAAAGGTATCCTAAAATGACTTTTACTTTAAAATGTCTCAAACTGAAACAAGACATTTTCCTAGGTAATATCTGGAAAAAATTACAGCAACCTATGAAAACCAGAAAATATAACCACCAACCCTAAAAACTGTAAAATAATGACCAAGATTTTTTTTGCTACGTATAAAAATTATATTAATAACATGCTACCTCTACCTGCTTGCTTCTATCAAGGAATTATGAGAAAATAAGAAAGCTACTACAGCTAGATATCAAATATTAGTTATCAGTTTTCTTTGAACCTGCTTTTAAGTAAAAAAGTTTATAAATTTTACAAATTTGACAAAATCAAGCACCAACTCACACTGCATTAGTCTTTTAAAAAATCCAAATACGCAAGTACAATGGGCATTCAAGCCCACTTTCAAGTTGTAATTTTTAAGATTTTATGACAACCTAATAATGTCACAGACCACCATATTGTCAAGAACTATTAATTTTATGTTGAAAAGTTTAGTTATTACCCTGGCTTTAACTCATAGTATTGGGTTACTCCTTAATTGTAGAAGCTATAAAATTAATTCTAGAGCAAAGGAGAAATATGGGGAAAATTTTAACTTGTAGTCATAGTTCTTTTTGGATGACATACAGAACTCTCTTAAGCATCTGGTTCCACCATCAATGCCTTAATCATTTGCTGCAAGTTGGTGACTCCCAATTTAGGATGTTGAAGTCATAAAAAAAAATTTACTGTCAAATGGCAGTAATTAAAAGTTCAGATTATGGAATCAGATTGTCTGCAGTCTTGGCCAAAGCTCAAAAACCTCTTTGCCCTAGTTTCACTTCCAAAAAAGGTTGTCATAGAAATAGAGTATTGTGGAAATTATAATGTACTTTTAAAGAGGTTTTTGGTATATGGTAAATATAGCTATTATAGCGATTTTCTGTAGTGCCTCAGACTTCACAGCATCTTGAAACTACTATCTCTCTATGTTTGAAAAACTATCAATTCAGCAAGCTCTGATCCTAAATTCCAAGGACCAAAAAGGGACTTTTAAAAATCTGACTCTTGACTGCGATGGAGTACAAATACGTCTTCCTCTTTCTCTCACTAGTACAGCTAAAAACTCTGGTTGTCATATGCAAAACACACATAAGAAGACTATGGAAAGTGCAAAGGAGATAACCAGCTGGGACCTCAGGACTCTAGGGGATAAGCAGGATTACAAGTTCCCTAGATGTTCTTTCTGTTTCACATATCCTAGAATGAGTCAGCATTATCTTCAATGCACTCAAGGGACTAATATGCAAATGAGAAATGTATAGTTGCATATCGTGGCTACAGATTTCAGCCTTAAAGACTTAATTACTTGCTCAGTTTGTGAACCTCCTGCATATTCCAACTGGTTTTCTCTTTTTTGACTCCCCAGGAAGATGGTTTCTCTTCCATCTGGCTGTCATACCCAACTCAATTTAAACTCTTTTCACTGTTCACCTGCAAACTAATGAATCTGACTTGTTTGTTTTGTTTTCATTTCTGGTTCTCTTTTCATTTTTCCCATGAAGGTGAATAATGTTCTAGCCATAACATCTTGGATCCCAATAAGTAGTGTTTATAACTACTGTTTTGAACCCAGCTAAAAAGGATTCTTACCTTACCGTCACTATAAGATTCTTCTAATTGTCAATCATTCCACTTCCTACTTGGGCATCTGCATTTAGGACAATTATTCTCTACAGACTTCATTTTACATGAATTAATCTTTCCAACCCACACCCAGTATCCACCTCATTGTTCTAATTTCTCCTATTTAATTTTTTGCCCTTTAAAAGTAAAAATGATCAATATTTTCTAAGATTTACTCCCTCACTATCCTATAAACTTTTATCTAAAGCCTATCTCATACTTAAACTTGATCTTTGCCCTTCCTCCCCTCGCCATGTGTAGATATGTGTATACCTGTATGAATATATGTATATGTATATCTATTAAACTTTTACAATATAAAGAATTCATTTGTATACTATGCTTTATCTTGTGTTCCCCAATTATTTCATGTGTTTAGTCTTGTCCATCAAATGAATCACACGCTTATTGAGGAGAGGAATTAAATCATATTCTTATAATGTTTCTTCCACTATAGATATCATGATGCTAAACACAAAACAGGTATCAATTTACTCATTCTACACATGACAATTAAATTCCCACTAGTTAATGTGCGGAGGGCTGGGGATAAGAGGAAAAGAATTTACAGAGTACTATAAAGGGTTTGCGGAGTACTATCCGACAGTCATGGAAATATTTTAACGTATATATTGAGAATCAAATTAAGGATATATTCAAGACATTATGGAAGGACAGAAAGAAAGTATCTATCTCTGCCAGGAAAAGTTATCACAGAGAAAAAATATTTTCTTTAAATAGAATCATGAAGGATAATAAAAATTTCCCAAGTAAAGAAGAGCTGGAATAACATTCAAGAAACAAGGAACAGCAAGTTCAAAGGAACAGAATCATGAAGGAATGAGCAAGTAGATGAACTGAGGAACTATAGAAAATTCATAGGCTCTGAGTACAGGTAGTGACAAGTAACAAGGTTAGAATGGCAGGCAAGGATTTAATGAAGCTGAAGTGCCCTATAAGCCACAAGACGTAATCCAGGAGGCATTGGGGGTCACTGAAGAGAGAGTGTTTGGATCAAATATCCCTTCTGCTGATGAAATAGTAGACAGCTTGGAAAAGGGAAAAGTGCACAGATGTTAAGAAGCTATTTTAGAGTACAACTGAGAAATAGTGAGGATCTCAGCTAAGGGATGAAGAAATGCAATCATAATAATTGAAAGCATAGATATGGATGAACACAAACTGAGTGAGTAGAGAGAAGAGCCGAAAGAAAAGACTCTGAGTAACATCAATGTTTAACACAAATCTTTACGGAAAGTCAAATCCATTCTTAGTTTGAGAATAAATTAAATGTTTTTCTATCTTTAAAATTGTAGTTCCCAATGTATAAACAAGAAGAAACAGGTCAAGAATAATATTTTAAAGCCTAAACTAGAAACCATGTTTATCTATCTATTGATCTTGGATTGTCTTTCAAACACTAAGTGTTCAGAGATAACAGAATTCCATCTTCTCTGCCCACTCCCAACTTGTCAAAGTGAAGGGGCTGCAAACATACCTGTTCATAAGGTTTTCTTTTGAAAATGGGTATAAATGAAATTCACTGGAAGGCAGTAAATAAAGTCTACAATCACGCTTAACATATGGTCTCTGTGCCATTTGGCTTCCTGTCTTCGCTAGTACCTCCCTCTTTACCCTACCCACCCCCCAGGAATTCAAGTTACTGACTTAATACCTTAACTAACTATTATGTGACCTGGTTAGACATATGGTGAACTGCCTCAATATAAGTTGACATACAAAATCATTTTATGGTTTTCCCCTTAATATCAATGATTTAATTTCTATGAGGTATACTATCATGGCAAATCTGAATTGATTTAGAATACCAACCAGATAAATATACTGCTGAGTTTTGCAGCACACAATGCTCTTGGTGATTCATACAAGGTAGACCTACTTCAGATACATTCACTCTCTTGACCACGCTGAAACCTATAAAATAAAAGAAATAATAACTGCAAGATTGATATTATGTTTTAACAACAAAAAGTACACAAAAACTAAATCACTCTACTACTGAAGGCAACATAACTTTAGAAAGATAAAGCCATTTCTCCTTAAATCATACGCCAGTATCTATTTATTTCGTTCGCCCTGCTAATACCCTCTTAACATCTACTATGTCCACGTATTATGCTTATATTGAGAAATATATGAAATCTTGTATACTCCTTCAGGTGAAGTGACTGCCAATAACAGAATGCGAACGGCACCTATTCAAACAGCTGCCATCTTATCATTTAGTCCCCTGCTCTAATATAGCCTCCCTGAAAGTTATTCCCTACTCTGGCTAATATAACATCTCACACATATTCCAGTTACTCTCCATCCTCTTTCCCTGTTTCACTGTGTGAAAAATAAGCAGTCTTGTCTTGAGTTATAATATTACTCTTTGTTTTTATAGTAGTCCCTCTTATCCACAGCAGATATGTCCCAAGCCTTCCCAGTGGATGCCTGAGCTATGTATATAGTTCTGTGTTTTATAGGTATACAAACATACCTATAATAAAGTTTACTTTATAAATTAGGTACAGTGAGAACTTAACGACAATAACTAATAATGAAATACAACAATTATAACAATAGACCAGAATAAAAGTTACATGAATGTGGTCTCCCCTTGATAACTGAAATGGCTACTAAGTGATTAATGGGTGGGTAGCATTTACAGTGTGAATACTCTGGACAAAAGGATGATTCACATCCCAGGAGGGATGCAGCAGGACAGCATGATACTTCATCACACTACTCAAAACAGCACACAATTTAAAACTAATAAATTCTTTATTTCTGGAATTTTCTATTTAATATTTTTGGAAGGTGGCTGACCGTGGATAACTGAAACCACGAAAAGTGAAACTTCGGATAAGCGGAGACTACTGTAGTGTGTGTGACTCCCGCTACTGGACTAAAAGCCTCAGCAGAGCTGGGAACCATCAGTCTTGTTCACCACTTTATCAGCAGTGCCTAGAAGAGTGCTTGCCATATGCTCAACAGACATTTGGTGGTCTGATGAATGCTTTCAAATCCACAAACTACCAAAATATTAAAACTCTGTTCTAAATAAAATCCTAACAGGAAAGCATTCATTTGGTACCTCTACGAGTTCACAAGATCCAGAGAGATGCATAACCCATATATTGACAAACTAATATGAATAGATTTATTCAATTCGGCTTCTATCCAGTGCCATGAATTCAGAGGCAGTCAAATGTTAACTGCCCTTGAAGTATATTTAAACTGTCTACAAAACGAAGAAGTGAGAAAATGAATATAAAAGGAAATAAAACTAATCTTCTTACTGAAAGAAACATGAATACCACAGTCAGGAATTCATAATGCAAACACTTTTAAAAATGTCATTCAAGCTTCAAGTTCCTATTTGTTCCATAGGGTTACTATAGTTATGAGAACATACTACATTAGAATAGCTAATGCAGAAACCGTGGCATTCTATATAATTGGGCTCCTCTGGAGGTCAGCAACACATTTGGATCAAATAATGTGCGGGCTCTGTTTAGTACTGCTATAAAATGTAAAAGGAGAAAACTGAAACAAAAAAGGCACACAGAATCTTGCAGTATCGTACTTTCAAAACATGTGATGGAATAAAGTTCCATTTTCAAAATCTATTTTCTTAAAAAACCCAGTATTAATTGCATGTTGATATATAAAGCACACAAAGTTGCATTTCTCTACTTTGGATACCAGACTCCCAGTTCCTTAAGCATAGCCCATTGTACGGAATTCCCAGGTCAGGGGTGCACTAGACAAATTAATTAGTCTATTAAGTCTCAGTCGTATCCTGGCACTGATGTTTAGGTTAGCACCTTCAGCAACAAGTTTCTAATGCTTAACTATGCTGCCATTTGTTCCTGAGAGAAATTAGGAATGAAGGGAAAAAAAGAAAACACTGCTGGGAAAAGTTCCCACTGACCTAAAGGCAGAAACATGCACGTGAGTCGGGGGTAGACTGGAGAAATAGGAGAAAAACTCCAGTTGATGAGTTCTTGCTATTTAAAGTGATTAGGAGAAAAAAAATACATGGCTTCATACCTAAGAGAAATTTAAACATCATTTAACACTCTACAAAATCAACCTAAAAAAAGATGATAATTTGCTATGACTTAGCACTAAAGAGAAACCAATGATTTCATATGATGAATCTCTGAAGCATTTCATGGGAAAATTAAACACCTTTGGCTATGTATTTGATGCTACAAACGACTGAAATGAACCCAATCGCGTTAACTGAAAAAACAATGTGAGCATGTATGCACATGTGTGCACATACACACAGAAGACAAGAGAAAGGGAGAGGAGGGAGAAATATCGGTTATCTTTCACCTTATAGTCATTACTTGCTGCAGGGTGTTTCTAAAAGAACCACATACCATACATAGTTCAAAATTCAAGAAAAGCAAAACTTGTTGATTACCATGCAGCACAATAGAATACCTGTGCACTATGGAGGAAATATTTTTCTCTTAGGTTTCATTTTTCTTTTGTTCAGTGGGGTCATGGTACAGTGAAAAAATTTTATAGTATCAATGACCCAGAAGACTGGAAGAGATTAGGCTCTAAAAGCTGCTTTATACATAAGAATTGGGTGTTGAGATTATCTCAAGAACGGTAATGAGAAATTAATAACTCAGTGTATAATAGCACTATCTGTCAAAACAAATATGTTACATATTAGGCAATCTCACTATATTACGACCTTGATACAGCCAAACTAAAGTGATGGGAGAGTCTAGGCCATTTAAACTCCATCCAGAATGCTGGATTACTGAAAAGGCAATCACGGCACTATGTGTTATATTTTTCTCCTGAATATCTTATCGTTTGGTTCTATAAAAGCTTAAGTTCATCTAATTTTCTCCAAACACAGTGCCATTAAATTGAGAATTATTAATTATTAAAACATAATTACATTTACTGGACTTTTTTCTTCAGGAAATAATCAGATATATTGAAACATATAAGAATTAGAGTGGCAAAGATATAATGCTTCAATATTATTTATAATAATAAAAAACAAAACAATGTAAATGTCTAACAATAAGGAAATAGTTAAATAAATTATGCTATAATAAAATATTGAGAAGTCATTAAAAGTCATGCTTTCAAGGAAAATTTAATGGGATAGAAAAATTCCTAGGTTATGGCAGGCACGCAATGAAGAATTGTGAAACGAATGAAATAAAATGCAGTTTACAAAACCATATGCATAGTTTAATTCCAATTTTAATACACATATTCACATTATTTTAAAATGTATTACATATACATATTTTGTACTACATAATGTATTACATATACATATAATATACACACCCATACAAAAAAAAAGTATGTAGAGAGGTTATCTTTGGGTACCAGCACTAAACACAATTCCAATTATGAAAACATATTGCTTTTACAATTAGTGATGAAGCTATTGTAACGACCACAGTAGTTTGAGTCCAGTGGGGTTGTCACTACCGAAGATGATGCTCCTGTATAAATATCAAGGGAATAAAGGATGAGTCAGAACCTTCTGAATGACATTCTCAACCACTTGCCAAGACATCCAACTCTAACCATGTCCAGAAAATCTGCTAACCTCTAATATGATCTTTGTCCCAGGTATGGTTATATGGTTAATCTCTATTCTTAAACTGTTTCCTTTTCATATGTATTAATAAAATGTCTTACTTAGCCGGGAGATGTGTTATACAAATGCACACTATTTCTTTACCTATGGCCCCAGAATTTCTCTTCTGAAACCGAAACAGGTGTCTGTGTGTGTGCGTGTGTGTGTGTGTGTGTGTATTTGACAAACTCATCTATTTAAGATTAACTGCCTTCAACCTTCTTCACATAAGGCAATGGATATTTTACAAACTTTACTGCAAAGAATCCCATCTTTCAAATTGACAGTAAGTAGCATTTTGAATCAACATTGTCAACTTAAGTGTTTAAAAAGATGCAGTTACTCCTTAGATTCTGCTTCTAAGACACAAATTTTTATGGGCGAAGTTCATTATAACCTATGTTTTAGAATGTTTTTATACCATCATCTATGTCACCTATAAGCATCTCTAAGTATAGTTTTCTTTCCATTACTACAAAACTAAAACAAATAGCAATTCTCTGTGCTCTATTTGTGTGGTTACTATGGTATTAATCTGGATTTTGCACCTAGGATAACCCTATTTGGGGCAAGGGAGAGAAGTATGGGACCAAAAAAATGAAATAAGTTAGGGCAACGGTCAGCATCTTTAAACATTTACTTTTCCCTTGGAACAGCCTTTGGCCAAAATCTATAAAACTTTGACCTGCCCCTTCAGCTTCCTGGCATGAAAGTACTTAGCATTATGATGTGAACACCATGACACTGGCAAGATCAGCAACCCTTTCTCTTGCTCTTAGGAAACATTAAAATTCTGTCTCTCACCATCCCCAAAACTTCCACCTCCTGTTCCCCCCAAATGTAGCCAGGCTCTGGTCCACAGGTTCTCATGACCAGAGAATGGAAATACCACGTGGTGAATGAAAGTCTTTAATAGAAAACAAATGAGACAGGACACTGTGCTTGCCTCACACATTCAAATATACAGCTCTCCCCAATGTCTTTGAGAATGTCACTATAGGTGACTCATGGAAAGAGTAGTCAGTAAAAGAAATGTAGTATATTTTCCATTTTCATGGGTTTTCTCAACTGTCAACAAGGTGATTTCCTTGAATACATGTATCAAGTGAACCAATGCTTTTCAGACTTTTAGAAGTTCTTTTTCCCCCTTTGAAATAATATCCTTTTAAAAAAGTCTAAAAGATAACAGATAAAAGCAGTTGATCTGATTGAAGAGGGGACAATACCAAGGAGGGCTACAGAGCTTCATTAACAATCTGCCCACCTCCTCTTCAGCTTCCCCAAAAGGCTCCCTAAGCACCCCTCAGCATTCTAAGTCCCTGAGAGGCAAGATCTGAAAAACAATGAAAGAGATCCCGCCTTTGGAATCAAAGAGTTAATATTCGCAACATTGCTTATTCTAAGCAATATAAAAGTCCATTTTTAACATTTTGCTCCATTATTAAATGAGGAAAATTATGTCAAGTTGACATTTTTAAATCTGGGTGTTCAAAAAAATAACAGGCCTAAGTTCTTTAAAATGCATTATGCTCTCTTAAATTATTTTAAACAGAAAAAAAAACCACTGTATTTCTTATAATTAATGAGTTAATTATAAAGCATAGAGTCCAAGGCCAAAATCATGTGAAATCTTATTAGATAATAGAAATTGTAGTAGTTTCATAAACGAAAAGAAAAATAAGCAATGATCCTCATTCCTCCTAGCTAGCCAAATAAATGTCCAGAAATTTAATACATCCCGCCTCACTTTTGTTGAGTTCTCATAAAACTGACAAAACAAAAGACAGGTAAAGTTTTAAAGAGCCGATAAAAGTGTTTTTAAAGTACTCTGAATATCTTGAGTGTTACAATAAGGCCTCATTTCAAAGAATCATGGTTGAACACCATGAAAATTTCTGTATCATTTTATTATCCTCAATAGACAATCTCTTGAGATATTAGCATTTAATCACTTCCTACTTGAAACTGGAAAGATCAGTAACCCATGAGTTTTAATAGCTCGGACCACACTCCTTTGTAATTGTTTGTTGACAGCTTTTTAAAATTATTTGTACTTATAAATCTCATTTGGCAGTGAGTTACTTGAAAGTAGAATATAGGTTTTATTGATATTAATTTGCTTACTAATTAATTCATTCAGTATCACTATTGTACATCTACTAGCCCTGTGCTAAACACTTATAAGTAATAAGTATATATGGAAAAACATCACAGTCCCTATCCATAAATACTAAAAGTACAACAAACAAGTATTACAATACATTGTCTTAGAGCAGGGGTCCCCAACCCCTGGACCGTGGACCAATATAGGTCAGTGGCCTGTTAGGATCTGGTCTGCACAGCAGGAGGTAAGCTGTGGACAAGAGAGCGAAGCTTCATCTGTATCTGCAGCAGCTCCCCAGCACTAGCATCACTGCCTCAGCTCCACCTCAGATCATCAGGTATTAGATTCTCATAGGAGCACCGGTCCCTGGTCCCAAAAAGGTTGGAGACTGCTGCCTTAGACTTCAATACAGTATGTCACAGGAGCACAAAGAAGGGACAGGGAGCTCACCTGGAACAGCAGGGAAAAGGCCAGATCTGAGCTACAGTGGAAGCTTTAGCCAGGTTCTCTTTTCTTTTTTAATTTTATTAAATTTATTGGAGTGACAGCGGTTAATAAAATTATATAGGTTCAAGTGTACAATTCTAGAATACATCATCTGTATGTTGCATTGTTTGTTCACCACCAAAGTCAAGTGTCCTTCTGTGACCATATATTTACCTCTTTTATATTTTTTTCTACCCACCCCTCCCTTTCCCTCTGGTAACTACCATACTGTTGTCTGTATCTATGAATTTTGTTCATTTGTTCATCTTATTTGTTCATTTGTTGCTTTCAGTTTTACATCCCACGTATGAGTGAAAGCATACAGTTCTTGATTTATTCTGTCTGATTTATTTCACTTAGCATGATAATCTCAAGATCCATCCATGTTGAGGAAAAATGGCAATATTTCATTTTTTCTTATGGCTGAGTAGTATTCCACTGTATATAAGTACCACACCTTCTTTATCCAATCATCTATCAAATGACACTTTGATTGCTCCCATGTCTTGGCCACCATGAATAACGCTGCAATGAATATAGGAGTACATATATCTTTATAAACAAAAGTTTCCAAATTTTTCAGTTAGATACCCAGAAAAGGAATTGCTGAGTCATATGGTAATTCTATTCTTAACTTTTTGAGGATCCTCCATACTGTTTTCCATAGTGTTTGTGCCAATTTATATTTCCACCAGCAGCGTATGAGGGTTCCTGCAAACTCTCCAATCATTATTACTTATCTTGTTGATAATAACCATTCTAACAGGTGTGAAGTGGATTCTCATTGTGGTTTTGATTTGCATTTCCCTAATAGCTAGTGAAGTTGAGCATCTTTTCATATATATGTTGGCGATTTGTATGTCTTCTTGGGAGAAGTGTCTGTTCAGGTCCCAGCCAGCTGTTTATTTCCACAGCATCTGGCCAAGCAACATTTTCCTCTTTTCTTACTTTAGGACTTCTGGGGGGATGTGGGGGGTGGGGGGAATTAAGTCTTCCACTTTATTTGCAGGACAACAGAGCAAAAGGTAGACCCAGCCCACTGCTGTCTCAGAAAAGTCAATCAGAAACTAGATCACGATCTCAACTCTTTGAACTGCTTTTAGTTTACCAAGATTAAAATGTAACTGGTCTGCCCTCATGTACATTGACACAAGCTTTTGCATGTAACTCCAAAGCTAAGAAACTTATAAAAGAATTTCACATATCAATTAGAATGACATAGATACGAACATAGAAAACGCACACACACACATTTAATCATCAGATGAGATTTTTCCTTTTCCTTCTAGAACTATGGGGAAAAAAGCACATGAGAAGTCCATTTTACCTAATTTTTATATTTTCTCTCCACAAACATCTCCTTCTTCTGAATCCCCAATTTCTGTTAAGAAAATAACCAACATTCCAGAGACACACCACCTGAAAACTTTGGAGTTTTCATGAAAGCCAATCTCCCTCATTCTCTACATCCAAATAGTTGCCAGATACAGTGGACTCCACGTACTCAAATGCCAGGAATTTGTCTCTTTGTTTCCATTACTTCTCCACAATGCTGTGAGGCCCTTCATTCTTTGAGCAGCTTCCCAATGCATTCTAGTTCTTCCTAAACAGAATGTCAACAGCACTCCATAAAGCACAGTTCAAGCTACTGCTTTTCAGCCTTGAGCGGCTCCCCTCTGCCTAGCATTCGTTGAACACTGGTTGGCCTGGTATTTAAGACCTATTACACGGCAGTTTTCTTCAGGTATGACCTATTTATGGCTTAATGTTCTGAAACTTAACTTCCTACTTTCTCACCTCCCGTTCTTTACTCATGCCATCTCTGCCGACAGAATGCCCTTTCTCATCTCCTTTCACCAGGTTGATTAATGCTTCAATAATAATCTCAAATGTCATTTCCTTCATGATGATTTTATTTCTCTCCATCCACCTCTGACACTGCTCTTCTACAAGCTCTCATGGAATGCCTATGTCTGGCAGAGTTCCTATGTGTGTGTGTGTGTATATATATATATATATATAAACTTTTGTTTATAAAGATATATGTACATATATATATATATATATATATATATATATATATATATATATCTTCAGTGTTGTTTACTTTTGCTTTTGCCTTATGCTGTTAGTAATCTGTTGGCTCCATGAGGGCAGGAAATGTGCCAGAACTATCTCTCACCTCAACGC
Organism: Pteropus medius; assembly: GCF_902729225.1. NCBI lineage: Eukaryota > Metazoa > Chordata > Mammalia > Chiroptera > Pteropodidae > Pteropus > Pteropus medius. The sequence goes on along the minus strand of NW_024351730.1, from coordinate 38,692,710 downwards.
ACCTAATGATGTGATCATACTAACACTGTCAGTACTTGCTGAATTTAGTAGAAAATGTTAATCCGTTAATGCAGGTTTGGAGGCCAATCAACTCATCAGTGACCCACAAGGAGTGAATGAATTGGTCTTTCCACTAGAGATTTTACTGCCCTCTTGTTACGAACCAAGCTTGTGATTTGTGCTAGTTGTGTCCAGATCATCTGAGTTACTAGTTATTGTCAGTGAAACTTAAGGACTTTGGATGAATGGATTGCATAAAAATAACTTTCAAGCAAATAAAGTAAATATTAGGTCAATTTTGAGACAGGAAATATCCTTTTAAAAGCAACTCCTATTATTCTACCACAGGAAAAAGTACCCTTTTAATAAGTTTTTAAGAAAATGAAATGCTTTAAATTAAACATGTTTTGTAAAAGCTAGCGTGTAAGTTAATTTGAGGTCATCTGTTTTCTAACTTTTATCTACTAGATTTTCACCTTATAAACACCATTAAAAGGTACTATTTTAAACTATTTTTTAGCTGCAAAAAGCAAATGTGGCCATCTCCTTCTCCTCCTAAAACACACACACACACACACACACACACACACACACACACACACACACACGCACACACAACTATAAATCAATATAACACTAAAAGATTCAATGAAAATAGTGACAGCTTTAAAAAATGCAATCCAATGTATAGCCAAATAACTCATGAAACTCAGCATGCATTGCTGACTTTGGATATGATCACCAAATTTAACAAGGTGTTCTTGAGAGAAACAAAATAAGACAGGTCCCCGGAGCATCCATTCTAAATGGCAGATGCATCTGAACTCCAGGGCAAACTCCTCTAGGCTAATATTATGGTTGGCCTTAAATTAAAATTGTAAAGTTAAACATTTTAATTTAAGTAATACTTCAGAACACAGGAAAGTTCTTTGTTAACAAAGTCTGGCTAGCAAGCATAACAGAAAAATTAGAGCAATATAAGACTGAAATATGATTACATAATTTTTCTTTATGTGTAAGACCAATAAGAGTTTGATACAAAATTTGAAAAATCTAAAAAATACATGTTCAAAAAAATTAAATGTCCTGCAGTGCAATATAGGGGCACACATCTATTTTTCATAAATAGTATTTCACAAAGTCATTCATCATTAAGTCACACATTTCAAAATTATCATTTTCAAGAAATTTGTGCCTTGCAGGTAATCTTTGCTACATGAAACTAGTTTGCTGCAATTACCTTTCACTGAATTCTTATAAAGCCCTGATTTCTATCTGTCACCATCCAATAAAAGTTATTTCCCAGCAACACCTTTTGACCACCACCACCCATTCAGCTTTAAAAATCTATCTGGTTTATTATCTTATCTTTTTTAATAGATGGCCAAAGTCCTTGTGAATTTCCACACTCTCATGAAAATTCCCCCAGGACAACATCCAAGTTTCAAAGCATTTCTGTGCTGTTCTTTACGTATGAATCTGACGTGTGAATAGAAAACCTTTAAGGCATCTACTCTGAGCTGTTTTTCTAATATTAGGTGAAAGATTTGGGCTGATCTGTGAAACTATTCTCAAATAATTATTTTAACTACTGACAACATGTAGGATATAGCTAGTTAAGATTTGGAAGCCAGTTATTTTTAAGAAAACAACAAAATTTATTTACATTGAGACAGATTGTTTGTCTTTGGCATCGCTAATCTTAGCTTTCCTATATTTCCAGGGTAAGAAAGAGGTGATCATAGATTGTGAAATGGACTAAAAGTATATTACAATATTGCTGTTTTATATATGATATGGGAGAAATCCACATTCCTAGAGTCTTTCTAAATAGGAAGAGGGAGATCAACAAATTTCTAATCTAACAGACATGAGTTCCACTTCTTGGAAGCAGAAGGAAAAAATAATCCAACATATATTTGTACAGTCTAATACAAACTCTTCATTTAATAAATAAGGAAACTGAGGTCTAAGCAGACAGGAGATTTTACTTCTAGGAAAGTAAACTAAATTAAGAAGGTCCAGGCAAAAGTACCAAAGGCTTTGATGTATCAGGCAAAATTCATTTAGTGGCAATGATTTATTCAAACTAACTTAGACATAAAGGAGATTTATTGGCTTCCAGAACTGCAAAGTTAAGAAGTAGAATGAGCTTCAGGTAAGGCTTGATCCTATGGTTCAGTGAAATAACCAAGAACCCGGTTCTACTTCTCTTTTAGCTCATTATTCTAACAAAGGGACTAGCAATTCCTGAGGCTAAATATTCCATTTGTTGAAGTTCACCAAGAAAGAAAGTATTGTTGTTAAAATGTTCAACCAAAGCTTTGTGATATACTTTACTGTATTGGCTTAAGTCACATATCCACCCTGCATACCTCACTAGAGCCAGAAGGACAAAATATACTGATTTTCTTAATCTAAATTGTAGGAGGTGAAGTCAGGCTCCCTGGAAATTCATGGATACTCAGGAGAGAAACTGGCAAATAAATGTTGGGGGGAGGTGGGCAACCAAATTGTCCACCCCACCAATCAAATCTGGGACACACATTCTAACCCTATATTGAGACTTTTGCCTCAGCCCTTTTTATAGTCCTTGTTTTGAGAGATCTTATAATGTTAAAAAAGCAAAAAAATATGTTTTTTCTCCAATTTACAAGTGCAGTAACTTTTGCTTAAAAACGTAAGAGCAAGAAGGCACTATACAACTTAGTTCAGCTGATAGGATGATTTCAATAATTCTAAAATTCCAACTTTACCTTGCTTGTCCCAGACAAAAATGAAGACAAGTAACTACAGTGGCCAAATAGGAAAAATACTGATGTGTCAAATAAATGTTTTAAATGCCTAAGGGCAGGGAGGAAAAGAAATAGCATTCTCAAAAAGAAGAATTTCTCCCCAAAATGAAAAATAATTCCAGTCTCCAAAACAGCACATGCTAGTCCAGACATAACATCCTTAAATTGAATCCCATAATATTGGAAACAACTGAGTGCAGAAGGCACCCCACCATCACCAAGAGTAATTTACTCATCACGCTATTTAGCTCCGTACTGTAGATTTTCCTAACACCCAGTCCAAGTGTGAGCCAAACCTTTCAGAAGATCATGATCAAGTAGATCTAGAACCCAAATATCTTTGAGCTGAAAGATCATCTAATCCAGTACATTTCAAACTGCCTAGGGGTAGGGGCAAACAGAGCAAAGTTCATTTTATAACCACTCCCTCCTCCCACTATTACATCTCCAAGAAGAACATGTCTGATTTTATCTATTCTACAAAAATAGCTGCTAAAAAAGACTTCATTTGAACAAAGGGCTTTGTATCTGGAAGCATAGTTCATCTAAAATGTTATTTTTCCTTTTTCACATTATTTTTTTTTCTTTTTTAACATTTATTTTATTGTAATAAGAACATTTAACATACCTACCCTCCTAACACATTTTAAGTGTACAATACAGTATTGGTGGCTACAGGCACAATACTGTACAGCAGATCTCTATAGTTGATTCATCTTGCTTAATGTAAACTTCAAGCCTGTTGATTAGCAACTCCTCACCTCTCCCTTCATCTAAACCACCATTCCCCTCTTTGATTCTATGAATTTAACTATTTTAGATTCCCCATGTAATAATAAGATAAACCATGCAGTATTTATCGTTCTCTGACTGGCTTATTTTACTTAGCATACTATCACCAAGGTTCATCCAACTTGTCACAGTACAGAATTTCATTCTTTTTTAAAGCTGAATGGTATTCCATTGTATGTATATGTCACATTTTCTTTATCCATTCATCTCTTGATAAACATTTAGGTTTTTTCCACATCTCAGCTATTATGAACAGTTCTGCAATCAACATGGGTGTGCTAACATCTTTTTGAGATACTAATTTCAATTCTTTGGATAAATATCTAGAAGTGGAATAACTGGCTGTTATGATAGTAGTTCTATTTTCCATTGAGACTACACCATTTTGAATTCCCACCAACAATGTTCAAGGGTTCCAATTTCTCCACATCCTTGCCAACACTTTCTTTTTTTTTAATAATAGCCATTCTGACAGGTATCAGGTGATATGTCACTGTGGTTTTTATTTACTTTTCCCCAATGACTAGTGACATTGAGCATGTTTTTATATACCTGTTGGCCATTACTATGCCTTCTTCAGAGAAATGTCTATTCAAAGTTCTTAACTCATTTCTTAATCAGGTTATTAGTTTTTCTGCTATTGAGCCATAGGAGTTTCTTATATATTCCGGATATTAACTCTTATCAGATGTGCAGTTTACAAATATTTTCTCTCATTTTGTAGCTTATCTTTTTTTGATAACATTAAAGAATTTTTATTAATTTAATTAGGGCGGTAGTGGAAATATAGTTTTCTTTTAAATACTTTTCTTAATAGCTGGCAGAATGATAGCATTTTTTTTATTAGTTTCAAGTATATAGTACATTGGTTAGACATTTTTATAGTTTATGAAACAATCCTCCAGATTATCTTCCCTCTGGCTCTACACATAGCCATTACATTACTGCTGTCTGTCTTTTTAATCTGTTGTTTATTTCTTTTGCTGTGCAGAAGCTTTTCAGTTTGATGCAGTCCCACTTGTTTATTTTTGTTTTTGCTGTCTGTGCTTTTTGTGTCATATCCATGAAATCATTGCCAAGATTAGTCACGAAGTTTTTCTCCTGTTTTCTTCTAGAAGTTATACAGTTACTGTTACAAAGTCTTCAATCCATTTTGAGTTATTTTCATTAATTTTTGTATACAATGTAAGAGAAGTGCCCATTTTCATTCTTTTGCATATGGATGTTCCATTTTTCCAAAACTCAAATTCATTATTTTTTGATCTGAGAAACTTAAGTCCAGGAAGTTTCAATGATTTTTAGGTATCCAGTCTAAATTCCAGAATTGAACCCAAGGTTCTGGAATTCAGTTAACAATTTTTATGCATTTACTGTTAGTAGGTACCGAGAGCAGTCTCTGTAAACCAGACATAAATCGCCAAAAAAAAGAATCAGAATATCTAGAGAATCCCTTCAATTTCAATATTTCCATCCTTAACAAAAATTTCAGACTTCATAAGCCTGTTGCATTCATTTGCCAACTGTGCTTACTTGCTGGGTGACAGAAATAGTTTCTTAACTCCTTTAAGATGCGATTTTCTCATCTACAAATAGGAACAACGTAATGTTACCTGTAAAAGATTTTAAAAGATTAAAAAATATGAAATACATTTGGAACTGAGAAAATATTAAATATCTGTTAATTGATAATACTAATTGAAAATAACTCAAAACAGTAATATGTATTCTATTACTGAGGTGGTACGGCTTTTTTTCTTCATTTTAGAACTTCATCACATATATAAAAAATGCACAGAAGGATATTCAATAAAACAATTATAAAGTAAGGTGATTAAGAAAAACAAGCTGTAGTAAAATGGATTGATTATACATAAAGATAGCTTAAATTACTGTAAGCATTTTTAGAGACCCCCATCAGAGAATGATTCAATGAAACAGCACTTTTGACATGAGTTCCACTGGGATTTAAGAATCTAATGGCAGCCCAGAAGCAGTGGCAAGCACTCTATGCATTTTGGCTCTTGAGAACTCAAAATATAAGGCGAATTTTAGGACAACCTAGGAAAGAAATGTTATCAATGATTAAAAGATTGTATAATTTGGGGGCTGAATAATAAATAACAAATTTAAGCTCATAGAGAAACTTGCAAATGTAACTTAACGTTTATCTTTAATAGATAGTAGTAAGGTTGGTTTGTGGATCATACTATTAGATCCTTATTCAAAATAAAGACATAGCAAAGGACCATCAGAGACAAAATCTGGTTGTAGAGAGTAATTTTCACACAGTAAGTAATAGCAGGCTAACACTATTTTACATATAATTATATTATATATTATAACTGAGTTAAAAATATAATGAAGACACGGTGATGAGCAAATTACCATTTAAGGATCCTCTCTGCTTTAGATTTTTCAATCTTATGACTGACTTTGAAAGAACAAAATAATAATTGTATTAATAAAAAGCTATTAACAAACTATTGATATTACTTTTTGTAGTTTGCAGAACCAAACTAATCTTGCACTTAATATTCATGTTTTATTTGTTTTGTGCTATATATTATGCATTGCTATTGTATATTGTATTAATAACAGAAACATTAAGTATCATACACAAGAAATATTCATGTTATATAAACGTGCTAAGAAAAGGAGAATCATAAATCTTTTCATAAAGAATTGTTAACTCAAGATTATTTTAAATGTGCAAATTTTTTTCAAGATGAGCATACTTCAGTTACAAAAAAGAACTCCACTTAATTTTCTCCTTCACCAACTTCCAAAAATATTACCTCAAATTTACAAAAATCTCAGTATGTCATTTGGTTTTAATGCTATCAACCTACAAGGAGACAGGTTGTACTTATCTTCCTACAAACTACAGCATTTCTATTTTAGGCCTATTGAAGTGTGTCTCTAATAATTCTGTTCACATGTCAACATTAACCAAGTGAAAAGCACTCTCTGAGGTTACACAGTACCTCAGAAAAATCTTGTTTCAGTCTCTAGAGGAAAGACAGGTTCAGAATGCCAAGTAGAATGAGAAAAAAAAAGTCAGAGCCTGGTAAAGTAGGAGTTTTAATTCTACCACTGCAATTCTTCTAAAAAATTTAGAAGTTACTTTTTTTAGTATAAATACATGCAGCTTAATGGTTAAGAGGAGGTTAAAAAAAAATGTTTCCTTAATCTTTTCAGAAGAAAAAGAGATGATGAAGCAACTTTGAACACACTATTCCAAGACTATATGTTCACAGATAACCATGATGAGTTATCTTCCTTTGAAAGAACACATAAAAATATCTAGTTAGTTGTATTTTTTTTTACCAATTGGAAAACATAATTTACCAGTGTCAAACACTGAAATGAGCACTCATATGGAGCTGTTAGTGATCTGATTTCCTCCCCAAAATGTAATGAAGTGAGTATTCTCTGAAATAGGGGTCACTGTTTAAAATCAGCCAGCGTTTGGCATGTTTTGTGTTCTGCTTATGCTCCTTGGCAACAACTGCACAGCTCACTAGGGTTTTTTTAGTGCTCTTTCTGGGTACATTTGACAACTCCTCACTCCCACAGTTCTTAAACATGGGCTTCCCCAGGCAGGGATGCAGATCCCACACTGAGCCCATAAAACAATTAGTGGGAGGCCTTGGCACTGCATTCAAAGACCTTTATAAAAAGCCAGTGTAGCCGGCAGTGTGAAATTTGACATGTGGGGAGCCCCCATAAAACTCTTTAATGGAAACTAGGGGCTTCTTCTGGAAAAGGTTGAGAAGCTGGGCCCTGGCTGTATAATTAATGTAGTTATTTAACAACAGACAATAAGTATTTCAATAAAAATAATCAAAAAGCAATAAAAAAGCTTAAGAACTCTGGGCAATATTTTACAATATAAAAGAACTTGAAATAACTGATTTTTAAAAAGAGAAGTTTCTTTGTGTATGGCAAGGTGATTCTGTTTATTGTTACATTTAGAAGAATTTGTCAGAATATCTGTTAATATAGAAAATGCAATTAGCATCCCTTTTCTTCTTTTCTCAATGTATCTACCACATCTGGTTTTGTTTTGTTTTTCTGATACTATTTTTTTATTGAGATATAACAGACATATAACATTGTATTAGCTTTAGGTGTACAACATAATGTTTTGACATGTCTGTATTGCAAAATGATTACCACGATGAGTTAACATTCATCACCACACATAGTGACATACTTTTTTTCTTGTAATGAGAACTACTCTCTTATCAAAATTCAAATATACAATTAGTATTGTTAAGTATAGTCACTACGCTGTACATTACATCCCCAGGACATAAAAACCAAACTCATAGATACAGAGAACAGACTGGTGGTTTCCAGAGGCAAGGGGTGGAGAGTGGGCGAAATAAGTGAAGGTGGTTAAAAGGTACAAACTTCCAGTTATAAGAAAAATAAGCACACTACATCTGCTTTTATACCTCATATAAAATTGTGTTTGAAGAATCCCCTGGAAATCTTGAACCCCAAAACAGTGAAAACTTGCAAGGACATACTTTTTCTACCAGGGGCATAATAAACCAACACAGAGTTTAAAGAATTATTAATATTCATAAATAACTAAAAGATAAATACTTTTGAATAATAAAGAATAATATAGCAAAATATCACCACTTTTATTCACCAGCTTTTTCCAGAAGAGGAAAAAAAAATGACTCAAAGTACCGCCTAATATAAATAGCACAATCCTAATCATGGTCATGGGGTGACATTTTTAGAAAATTAAAACAACCAATTTTTATTGGTAAACCCATTCCCATTTCAAGAATAACTGGATAATAGAGTTTATCCATAATATAGAAAGGCTCAGCCTACGATAAAAGGTAAGCCCCCACATGCAGAAGGAAGAAGGTCTGCCTCTTTTGGCCATGGAAGAATATAGGAAGAAAAGACAGCTGGAGAGCAAAGAGATCAAATTTAAGTGACCTAACAATATCAGATTGCCTGATCTGAACCTTTTATTGGAGGAGGATGGGGAGATGAGTAAAGAAGTGTCTCTGTCATAACATCCAGTTGAGTATAAGGCACTCAAAGACCAAATGACTCAGGCTCACATGTCAGGTATAACCTGGGGAAGGCCTCTAAAACAATGTTTATTAAACTTCCAGTGATGACCTATTAGGTCACGAATTGATTTACCAAGTCACAAGTAGCATTTTCAAAAATTTACTGGAATAATACAGAAAATATCAAGTTGTATCTCAAGTAGGAAGGATAGTATTGGTTTGTAAACTTTTGTTTCCATGCTAGAGTAGAGTTCTAAATGTTTTCCTTATTGTAGTATATAGGATAGCAATGTGAAAGTAATTGTCCTAGGAGAAGACCAACTTTCAACTTCATATCCTACATGACATGGGAATATTAATACAGCTTGGAAGAGGATGGTAAAGATATACCTCAGGCAGTGCTTCTGGGTATCTGTGGTTTGGGCATGGTTTATAAGATTCAGAACTTCCCACAGTTTCTACTGAGAGGTATAACCATGCTGAGAGGGTAGATGGGTTGGCAGAGGCCTAGGATCAGGGTGAAAGGTGGTATTATTTGAGATCTTCAAAGCCAAAGGTAAATAGCTGGGATCATGTGCTTCAATATTACATACCTATTGACCCGAAGGCCAAAAAGAACCAGTCATCCCCTCAAAAGACACATGGCTAGGCTCATATCAAACCAGTTTTCTAACAGCAAAGAACTCACAATGATAGAACACTGAATGAACTCATTGTCATAGGAGAAGTTCCATATAATGGATAAAGATGCCATCTTACAGAGTAAAATGGGAAGGATTAAGAGAAAATAAAAGATTGGGTACATATACCAAACAGACTCAGTCAACCAGAACTGGCTAAAATACTATTAACTAGCAAAGTTATATTTTTAATAGCTAGGTACTCAGCAAACAGTGAGGTCATAAGGAAGTGTAAATCCATTAAAGACAGAAGTTACATTTCTTTTTGAATAACAATGAGTAAAACTATTCTCTTGCTACATCTCCCATTTAAGATGAGGCTACACATGAGAATAAAGAACTTTCTCATTAATGTGCTATGGTGTACGTATATCTACAATTTTAAGACAATTGTCTCAACATTTAAATCTAAGTAAAATTAGAGAATAGTATCTTTCATTCTCTAATAATTCATTTAAAAAAAAACTTCTGTTTCTTTTTTGTGTGTGGACCGCTTGGTAAGATGCTCACATATAGCTGTATATATACACAAATAAATGGAAACTATAAACTAATAAAAATAAATAAATCACAACTGAAAATTGATGTTTTCATTTATATTATCATTAATATAATTTCTTTATACTAATATTTTCATTATGTTAATTAAATGCCTTGATTTAATAAAAAATTTATTTACAGAGAAGACGTAACATTTGTCAAACTGGACAATTATATTCGAATTATTTTTAAAATAATTTTAGAATTATATTTTACAACTTAGCCCTTAAAATAATTTTAGAATTATATTTTACAACTTAACCCTAAATAGAAAGGTGAACTTATATGTGTTTTTTGCAAATATGGAGGGAAGGGAGAGAATCAGTTCAGAGAGAGTGATTCAAAATGGTTTTGATAATTATCTACTTCCCTGAGGTATTAAAATTTCAATGGTTTTTTCGAAATAAGATTCAAATAACTCATTTTGTTTCCAGGTTGTGGTTTTAGTTCATTATAAAAGGAAAGAAAAAATGTAAGGGCAGCAAAAAACAGTCAATGCCAATGAAAAATGAATGAACAAATACTCAGTTTTAAAGATTTCAAAGTATGGACAGGTGATTTAATTTACAATAATACTTTCAAACCTACAAATGTAAAATTCAAGACATTTTTTTACTAGCACCTACCAAGGTTAAAGAAGTCACATACATTTTTTAAATAATGGGGTAAATCATTTTTAATCATCTCAAGTGACATTCCACAACAAACTTTCAAATTTTGAATGATCAAAACCTCTCTAAAAGATAGATATTATATGATCATTTGCTTTACTATATAACATACCAAATGGGTTTCATATAATGTATATATTACTACTTAAATATATCCACATTATAAAATACATTTTAACACCTTACAATTCTAAGAAGGGAGTTTTAGACTGCCTTTTGGTCAAAATGGGATTAAGTATGTTCTCACTTTAATTAATTTGTATGTTTGTTTTTTTTTTTTTCCATGACCACCTTCTCTACTTTATTTTGGTCATAAATTTCCAAAAACAGATCCTGAATATTACCATGACCCCCAAATGATCCATCTTAAAATTCATTTATTCAAAGACCTTACAGGCACCTTCTCTCCTCCAAGCCTAGTCATTCAACTATATCCACTGACACCATGGAAAAAATGCTCATCTTAGAGGCGAAGAGGCTACATCAAACCATGAACTACAGTGCACTGTCACATGGACTATCTATTATCATGTATTATAATCAAAATGTTTACTTGAATAAAGAAAAAAACCCACTAACTCAAAAAACTCGAAGCTCATAGCTTCAATTATCAGATGCCTATGTCCATCTCAAACCTCAGGTCTATGTTTCAGGCCTATATTCCAACTCAGTATTAAAAAACCAAGTGCTCATCCGCTTCATCCACAAACCAGGTTCTTTTTCAGTTCTATCTCTTAGTGAATAGGCCTCATCTTATCAGTTGGACAAGCAAGAAATACAGAAGTCATTTTGAAGTCACCTACTTTCATCCCATTTTTTAAAACAAGCACCAGATCCTGTCCATTTTATGCCCTATTATCCCTCAAATTTATCCACTTCTATCTCTATCACCCAAACTTAAGCCTTTAATGACCTGTCTGTATAAGTCAAATAAACCTCTATACATGCTCAAAGCATCATATATGTCTCATTCACAGCACTTATCAATCTTGCAGTTTTGCATTTTGTGATGTGATTATTTAAATAATGTATAATTTTCTCCTAGACTTGCACTGTCCAATAAGTTAGTCACAGTCAGTACATCTAGCTATTTAAATTTGAATTAATTAAAATTAAATAAAATTAAGAATTCAGTTCCTTGGTTACATTAGCTGCATTTCAAGTACTCAATAGCCATAAGTGGCTAGTGGCTGCCGGCTTGAACAATACAGATGTGCAATACTCTTCTATCATCACAGAAAGTTCTACTGAACAGTACTGCACCAAAACGTAAGCTCCACGAGAGCACTTTGTACCTACCATCCACGGCCTGGTACCAGTCACAGAGCCTAAAACATAGCAAGCTACAGACACACACACACACACTGAACTAATTACTAAGAATGAACATGACAATGGAATGATGACCAGAAATCATCTTCTAAACGCCATATATTTTGTGGCACATCACTTTATCATTCTTTGAAAGAAACTCTTGAGAAAGCAAAGTTTACATCCTTAAATTAAATAGCTCTAAGAGGACTGGAAATTTGTGGTTCAAATCCATCACACTACAAATCTCATGTATTACTCTAATGGCAGAAAAGAATTCAGAAGTACAGTTTCCTAAGAGAGCGTTAGTGAATGAGAATACCACTAGAAACTCTTTGTTCCTACAGAAGTAACTTAAAGGGAAATATGAAAATTAATTAACATTCCAGGGATCCCACGCAACCACAGGCATCTGGAGGCACAATAGGCCCCACAATCTTCAGCCATTCAGCCATGCAGAGGTTTCTGAATGGGTTGGTCCAGAACTGACCTTGAAGGTGTGCGAAGGCTGTCTGCTCTACCATAGTATAACTTTTGTGACACCTCATAAGTAATTACAGCAAGGGGAAACAACTAAAATATATAAGACCAGAAAGAAGATGGAAAAAGAATAAAATTGGGAGAAAGGTTTTCAGAAAAGCATTTTAAAGGCCTATTATTATTAAGCAAGAAGACTGTGATGGCAGTTATCACTAAAATTTGCTTCCTTTGTGCTAGGCACCTTATTATATTGAATATTTTAATCTTTACAACAATTTCATGAGATGGACTTTATTATTTTCTCCATTTTATATATGAGTAAGCCAAAGCACAAAGCAATTAAGTAACTTGCCAAAGGCTACTTCCCCATTTTCTAGATTTTGTCCTCCACATGACAGCTGCCTTTCAAGTTGGATATTTAGCATGGATAAACCTAGAGTACAGTGGGTAGTGTCCTCCAAAATTGTGTGTCTACCCAGAACATTGAAAATAAAATCTTTTGCAGAAATAATTAAGATGATGTCATACTGGATTAGCATGGGCCCTAAATCCAATGATTCACATCCTTATAAGAAGAGGAGAGGACACACAGAGATAAGACACAGAGAAAGCCATCTATAGGCAGAGGCAGAGACTGGAGTAAAGCAGTCACAAACCAAAGGCAAGGAAAAATTCTTTCCTAGAGCCTTCAGAGCAAACATGGCCCTGAAAACACTTTGATTTTAGACTTCTAGCTTCCAGAACTATGAGAAAAATAATTTTTGTTGTTTAAGCTACAAAGTTTGTGGTAATTTCTTATTGCAGCCCTAGGAAACTAATACAGAGGGTAAGTTCATGAGGAGTAGTAACAACTGTAAACATGAAGATATTAATAAAACAAAGAATGTGGGTTTTTTTTGATAGTCCTTTTAAAGAGATAAGATATCTGACATGAATGAATTAATGAGGTACCATTGGATTTAAAATGAAAGGTTCTGTCTTCAGCTGTAGATATCTATCAGTCTACCCTTTACTCATGACTGAGCTTTTGAAATGAACTATTACCTATAATAAGAGGATTGAAGATGAAGACAAAATTTAGGGATCATTGACATACAGATGGTATGAAGAACCTTGAGAAAGGATGATATCATTACAGATAATGGTGCAGAAAAATAAAAGAACATGACCTGAACAAAACCTTAAGGAGCTCTACCGTTTAGAGGTTTGGGATGAGAAGCAAGCAAGAGAGACTGAGGAGCTTAGAAAGACAATGAAGAAAGAAGAGCATCACAGAGTACATAAGATAATAATGTTTTTAGAAGGAGATTCAAATAATGCTTGTTGGACGAATTAACAAGTACCCAAAAAGCCAAATTCAAATGCAGTATGTAAAATATCAGACACATTCACTAAGTAATATGTTAAATTTACCCTAACAAAATTCTGAATTCCAGTATACTATAAATCTTCTAATTCAGTCTAGAAAGTGCAATTCTTATGAAAAATATCTTCCTGTTTCCTGTTCAAGGTTAACAGGTGATATTACCCACATTTATTTGGAATGGATCCTCCTTGAAGACCTTTTACCTTTTAACACACAATGTCCTCAGCCGTGTGCATTCCCATTAATTCTTCTACTCAACAGAAAAAGCAGTAAGTCATTCAGCAACCACTAACAGGCCACCTGCTACATTAGGCACTGGGGACACAAAGTTTTCCCAAGCTACAACTCACCATCCCTTCCCTGAATGAATTCACAGGCTAATGGGGGACACATTAAGTAAGACATAACAATGAGAACATTTTTCCACAGTATGATACGAGATAACAGCAATAGGCTAAGGATTCTAAAAGACTATAGAGTTGGCCTCTAATTCTAGGCTCTGTTAAGAGCTTCACTGAAACAAGATGACATAGCCTGATTTATGCCTTAATAGATGAGTGAGTTAGGTAAAAAGTGAATGGAGAACAGTTTTGCAGAGAGAAGACTGAGCATATGTTTGTGGCCAAAGTATTAAATCCTGAATGCTCCTAGCACATAATAGAAACCAAAAAAAAAAATTTCCTGAGTGAGTGACTTAATGCTGAATGACTAATTTTGTTTCATGTTAATATAGCCCGATTCTCTTTTACCATTCATTATAGGCAATATCATCCACAAGAGATGCCTTCGCCTCATTTAAAACAGGAATATTGCCAACAACGTATTTTTAGAGTTTATAGTACAATCATGTGGTAGAGTCAATGTCTCTTCACCATAGGAATGTGGCACACACAATGAGCTTCTTCAAAATGCACATGCCCGGCCACCACCTCCAAAATTCTAAAGCAGTAGGTCTAGGAGAGGATACAGGCATGTGCATCCTGAAAAACCTTCCCACGTGACTATTACACAGCCCAGAGTTCCTGATCTGAGGGTTAGAGAATAAACTTTATGTGGGAGGTCTCAAACATGACAACAGATGAAATATTCTGATACCTACCTAGATATGGGTGAGATAATCCTGGCAGAGATTATAATCCAAAAATTGCTCTGAAAAACCCATAAATTGACAAAATTATAATACAAAAGACCTTTGTCTACTGAGGAGTCAAAATGTGATCTCCCCTCTAAAAATTTAAAATAAAAGATCCATGATCGCCCTCAAATGTTTAATTCAGCATTAACAGATTAGGCCAGAAAGATGTAAAATAAAAGGATGTGTCTTTCTTGAATGAACAATTGAGAAGATTACTAGTGAGTCGTGAAATGTTCCTGCTTTTGGCATTTGGCCCTCAAGTGTGAATATTTTATGTGATTTTTGTCCATATAAAACTCAAATAAACGTCTTGTCTGAAATGCAATGGTATTTGAACTGGGCCTTTTGACATAGCAAGAATAGCAAATATTAAGCAAAACAACAACAAAATGGTTTTAGTTTTATTTTGGTCTCCAGGTGTATTTTCAAGGCATTTACCCTTTTGAGTTCCCAAATCAAAACAGATCGATTTATCAAAATATCTACAGAAACAAAATATCGATGTGAAGAGTTATTTAACGTTAGCAGCCAGGAAAAAGTGGAGTCACTGAAGATAATGTGAATTACATCCAAATACTTTTCAGAAGAGAAAAATCTTGGCTGAGTAGAAACTGAGTTTCCTTGACAAGAACAAACCTTAGCTGTGAAATACCTCTTTAAAATCACAAAAATTACTTGGTTAATTTTATTATCCTTTAAATATTCATTTGTAGCTAAATACTTTCCCAAAAGAAATACATTTCTATTAGTGGGGGAAAAAAAAAAAAAGAATGAACAATAAAAAAAAAAAAGATACGTTCTATTTTTTAAACTGTAAAATGCATCACTGTTCTCTTAGTAAATATAAAAATTCCAAATTTTGCATCAAGACAGAAAAGCAAATAAAAAGAAAATCAGAGTGAGAGAGACATACTGCTCTGCCCACCATATGCCTGGCTGTGATAAATTCGGGCTCGAGATGAGCTGTGGCAACCAGAGGGAGGGAGGTATTCTGTGTAGGGAGCCCTCGGCATCACAGCTGCCAGAAATACAAAAGAATGCAGAACATGCAACATGGTCACACCAACTACCTTCCGGGTACATATATTGTGGAATTAATCAAAGGAGGGAACTGAAGGAAAGCTATGTAAATGTGAGATCTGATTAGTCAAAAGAGGCCTGATCTTCATAAAGTCCAAGTCGATAGAAAATATAGATTAACTTTCACTGATTAATTTGTATGAACAATATGACAGTAATTAAGAATTGTTTTGAGGTTATAAACTGATTACAAGGGCTATAGTTTTTAAACTATTAACTACTCTGTGTTAGTAATCTGTTGTCTTCACTACAGAACAAAGAGTAAATGGTAATAAAATCTATATATTCTAAATATAATTAAAATTGGGAAATTCACTATATCTGTCCAAAGCAGTCCAATGAAAAAATGCTATTTAATGAAAAATATGAAAATTAATTTCAATTATCTCACGCTATTAGATCATAGCACTCTTAAATAACATTACCATCATAAACTAAAGGAAAAATGTCCCCATCTTTGGACGATGTAAAATAACTGGCAAATAGTACATGAGTTAAGTGAAGAAATCTATTTTAAAATAATTTATCCAAAACAATTCTCATGATGTCTGCCAAAAATGGGGATTATTTAAAGATTCCAAGACTTTTAAAGCTCAGAGTTATTAAAAATAGAGTACTCAAAAATTGAGGGCAGATTATTTTATGTAAAATACTGCTTTTATTTTCTTATACTATTTGAAATAAACATACAGGATTTTGAAGGATGATGAACAAAAACAAATAATAGAGGAATGCAATAATCCAAGCTTCTTTTCTTGATATTTTCCATGTTGTAGAATAAAATGTTAAAAAGTGAGTAGGTTCAAAACCAATATTTTACATGTTTAAGTTTCACAATCTACCTTAAAACCTCAGAGAACTTACCTCTACACTTGCTACTACAAAAACATGTTTACCACTGTTAATTATAACATCTTTAAAAAAAAAAAAAAAAAAAATTGCTTCACCACTGGTCACAATTTTATAATCTTTGATTTGTCTTACTAGTAATTCACAAATCACTTGAGGTGACTGAATTGAAACCTGCACAGCTAGTTACTGCAAAGCCAATGAAGAAAATATTTAGCAATTACCTGAAGCAAGGAATGAGCAACTTGAGCCAATTTGACATTTTTAATCCCTGTTTGCTACCATATTAATAAACATTGTTTCCCACTTTTTAGTAAGCAGTATACAACTGTGCAGCATAATAATTTTTTTATGGAAAAAATGTCATTTAATGTTTTCAGAAAAACTTCTGAGGCAGTTTACATTGTTAAGATTATGTGAAACATGATAAATTAAAACAGCAACAAGAACAAAAGCAGGCAGTAATTGGAAACCATTAGACACTGTAGAGATACAAGTATACACGAACTCATTCTAAGGTGTCCAACATTAAGTTTAACTCTGAATTAATCAGAAGCTGAGCTGTAAAAGGGGACGGGGTAAGGTTGAGAATAACTGGGTTCTTACCTTTCAAAGAAATGTAGCTTGCAAGAGAAAGTAAGTTTACCCTGATAAATTCTAGGAGGCAAGTAAGGCATGGATTAATATAGAAGCATCTCATAGTATCTTTTACCATAACTTCATGTGGCATGTAAGATGCACTAGACATGCTACATATATAAACTAACAGGCTAAGAAAAAGCATTCACAGGTGGAGGTTCATTACTTATCCTTTTATTCATTCATTCAACAAACATTACTGAACCCTAATAGTGCGAGGGAATAACAACTTTAGATGCCGGTGAGCTAGAGACCAAAGTCCCAGCCCTCACAGAGCTTTGGTTCTAGTGAATGTGCACTTATACTAAGAATGTAGAAACCGAACTGAGCAGTTTGTAAATTCCCTTCACTAAAATGAAGCTTAGTATAGCAGAGATCAGCAAATGAGACTATTGAGATATAAAGTTTACTTTTTCTTCGAAATATTAAATAAGTGAATGTATTCAAAGAGAGATTGAAATTCCAACAAATTTATTAATCTATAACTCAAAGATTAAAGGATTCTACTTTTTAAAGATAGGATAGACAATTTTTTAAGTTGTTTAGTATTTCAGAGAAAAAGTTCAGAAAACAATATAACACCCATGTGCTTATTAGCTGCATTTGCCAAATATTAACATTTTTCCCTTTTCTGATTCAAGACCTTTATTTTTTGTCAAAATACAATTTTACCAATAATAGTTTAAATACCATCACTAAGTACCACTAAGTACCACCACCATCCCTTATCACTCTCTCTCTCTTTATAAAGATAACCAATCTTTATAATATCATCTCCATTTAGTGTTTTTTTTTAATACATATGATTGCCTAGACACAATGAATACTATTGCATTTTGGGGGTCAAAGTTTTATATAAAAAGCATTAAACTATATGAACTTCGCAGTTTTTTTTCCTATTTGCCCATTGGTACAGATAGATCTAACTCACTCTGACAGCTATTTATTTAGCAGAGTAACTGGATTCTTATCTTTCAAAGAAAAGTAGCTTACAATAAATAAATCCCCATTTATAATGTTAGTCAAAAGAAGGATGATCAGGTTGTTTCCTTTACACACACACATACAACACATGCATGTGCACACACACTCACTCACATGCAGTTGCAGAGTAAATTGAGGATAAACAAGAAAAAAAGTCAAAGCATTTTGGGATACCCTCTTAACCATTCATTTTGAAATGAAGCAGAGTAGAGCAGAGAACAGATAACTACATTATATTATACACAGTCATATGTGAACATGTGTATAATATATCTTGGTATATTATGTATGAATAGCGCAATGAACACTCGGGGCAAGTGTTCTTGTGCACATGCAGGAGAGTCCCTTCCTCTGCAGTAGACACACGGCCATGGAAGTGCTGGGTCAGAGGACACACACATATCTCCAATTTCACCAATATTTGCCAGATTGCTTTCCAGCGATGGCAAACAATTCCTCTCTTGCCACATTCAGGCCAATGTTGTGGATATCAGGGTATTGGGATGTGTTTTTGCCAATTTGATGGGTACAAAGCGGGCATTTCATTGTTTCAATATCTATTTCCTAGATTACAGACAACCTTTTGAATGGACTGAGTCCACAATTTCAGGAAAATGAATAAATAGCTGGTCAAGAATATAAGGGAAAAAAATCTTAGTCATATTAAATACAGTTTATCTCTTCAGATCATTCTGTACTTGTTCCCACCATATTTATCTACCAGCAATAATAAATTGTCATATAGTGTCTCCACCATTCCCAAGATCTGAACACAAAGGTCTAGCAGTGTTTAGATCTTGGGAGTGGGCACTCCCAAGTAGGCACAAATCTAGTAGGCACCCCTTCCACACTAATGAGTGATCTCAAAACAGTTTATTAGAAGATTTGTACATTATGTTACAGAATATAAACAAAAAATTCACAAAACATTGCTTACCTTTGCATGTGAAGCATTGATTTTTTTTATATTATTTTAATCTACTTATTATTTGAAACTCATTTGATTCATAACCCCATTAATGGGTCACAATATTCAATATTAAAAACATTGGGTCTTTTCTATGTTCCATGTACATAGGAAGAAGAGAATATTCTTGTGAGTTTCAACACATAATGAGCTGAGGCCCCTTACCCACTGACAACAAAGCATCCTAACTGGCCTTCTGTCCAAGGGGTTCCAGGTCCTCAGGCCATTAGTCTTACAAGATCTCATTCTACTTTTCATATAGATGTGTGCAGGACAGGATCATAAGAGGTCTGACACTCTTGGGACATATTTTTAAGGACTGTTTTGACTATTTTAACTACTGAGGGGTTTAGTAACTTGTCTTTCAGACTCCAGAGATATGGACCAGGGATATATTTTGAATACATCTATAAGCATACTCTGTTTTTTAAGTTATTTGAATTCCAAGGTTTTCCATAACTAAATAACAACTGCTTTCATGCTTTTAGAAAGCAATCAAATAACTTATTACTTGATGTTCTTATCATTCAAATACATACAGACAGCTTCTTTACTGTCCCAACTATGATGTCAAATAATACTATAGACATTTGCATTCATGAACAAAAGTTTAGGCTGTTGAACTTATTTTAAATTGTTGTTGTTTTTGTCAAACTTTTCTTTTTCTCAGAACTCAGCCCCTGTTCTCAACACATTTCCATTGTGTTTAGCTGATCCTAAGCACTGAAAATATCTAACTATTTGTATATACATATGAAAACTTAAATACCTTTAATATTTGGAATTATAAATACAAAACCCAACATTCTGATTAACATGTAAAATGTTCTTAAAACTTATTATTGCTATACTGACTATATTTTGCTGGCTATTTATCTTTTCTTTTCATTTAAAGGATGCCATATAAAAATACATTGTCCAGCCAATTGATGTCTGAAATTCAAGTTATACACAAAGCCAGCACTGAAGCAGATTTGGGGACCTAGTACATTACAATGTGGTGTCTTTCTAAAAGTGTACATGTACTCAGCATGGAATGTTATGATTGGATAAGTTACAGGTTTCCAAAATTTAACAAAAAAAACAAAACACTATTTTCATTCCAATCTTGTTTATGCAAAGGTTCTGAAGATTAGAACTGACAGGTTATTTCTAACCCTTGCCTTTTCTCCCACTTTCCCTGAGCCTCTCTGTCAAAGTCTAAAACTGACAACCTGGTATTTTCTGGAACTGTACAGTAGCAATTTGAATAGGAACCTCTGCACCTGGTAAAGATTGTCAGAAATGCATGCCTGAAACTACAACTGCACAATGTACAGATGGACAGCTGACATCAAAAGTACTTATAGGAAGAAAAAAATGACCAATTCTAGTAAAAGAAACATTCTCTATTTCAAAATAAAAATTAATATCTTAATTCTGACAGACTTACTAATTTTCTCAGTAATTTTTCATGAATTTGAATTAGGATATTTCACATTTCTAATGAAAAGTTTGTTGAATACCAATTATAAAATATCAACTCTTATTTTGTTATATCTCAATAAATATAAATATGCCACCTTTAATAGCAGGTCATGTAATACTAATAAGAGATAATACTACTTAGAGGTTTTCACATCTTATATTTATATTCACACTTCATATTCAGCTATATGATTTCCCAGTAGTATGTTATTTTTCTAAATAATACATAAGATTTAAAGGAAAATCCAAATCATTATTCAAGCTACCTTAGCCATCTTAGTAATAAATTGTTGTAGGAACCTGAATAGTGGCTCCCAAAGACATCAAGCCCTATTACTAGAACCTGTGATTGTTACCCTATATAATATCTTTGGACTTGTGATTAAGGATATTGTGACAGAGAGATTATCCTGAATTATCCAGTGGACTCTAAATACCATCACAAGTGTCCTTATAAGACAGGGGATGAGGGAGATTTCACACACAGAGAGAAAAAGGAAGTAATGTCACCATGGAGGCAAAGACTGAAGTGATGTGGCCACAAGTCAGGGGATGCCAGCAGCATCCAGAAGCAGGAAGAGACAAGCAACAAATTCTCCCCTAGAGCACGGACCTGCAGACACTTTGATTTAGCCTTAATAAAACTGGTTTCGGACTTCTGGCCTCAAGAACTGTGAAAGAATAAATTTCTGTTGTTTTAAGCCACCACCATGTGCTCATTTACTGCAGCAGCCACAGGAAACAAACACAACTAGAATTTCTAATATCTCAAGATAACAGATTGAATTTTCAAATTCAATTAATAAATTTGGGAGTGAGGGGTCCCTAACCACTTGGGAAAAATGAGAGATACTCTTCACGTGTGCTGAGGGGAGTCTGGGAAGGGGTTTTGAAAGAATGAGGCCTTGGAAAATGAGTGTTTAAAGTGTGAAGAGCCAAGAGAATGCCTAGGGTAGCAAATTTAAACTACTTTTAAAATCTTCCAAAAAATAATTTCTCAGTAATTATCAAGATCATTAAAGTACTCTTAACCCTTAATTCAGTAATTCTACAGTTAAGAACCGATATTAACAATACATACCAAAATCAGAACAGATTTTATAGATTAAGATGTTCCATGTAGCAGTTATCTATAATGCCAGTAACTAGAAACAATCTAAATATATCTAATATAGAAGAGTTAAGTAAACCACAATACGTTTCCTTGGCTGAATATCTTACACATCCAACAAAAATAATGTTTGAAAAGAATTTGGAAAACTTGATAACACGTGTAAAAAAGCAGTATGCAAAAGAATTCACATATTATTGCTTTTAATTCTTATTTAAAATGTATTTAAAAAAAAGACTGGAAAGAACCATACAGGGTTATAGCTGACTTTTACCTTCTCTCAATTTTTTTAAGTTGTACTAAAATACACTAGACACTTTGAGGGCAGGAGGTGCATAAAAAGGGGTAGTGGCAGGTACAAATGCTATAGTTTTCTGAGTGATTATAAGACATAATAATAATGCCTTACCAGCCAAAACTCCTAATGCCTTTGAATGTATCACATCATCTACAATGACTCTTAATCTCCATGAGTCATGCAGGAATAGATATTACTATCACTTATTTACACTGGTAAAAGTTTTGGAGTCCACTCAAGGTCATCCTACATAAGAAAGAAGAGCTAGGACAAGAGCCATATCATGTCGTTTCAGACTGAAGGCTAAATCTCCCTCTCCATGATGATGGTACAGCACAGAGACAAGTTTAGCCATAGGGAAAGGGCAGCTCTTATTAGAAAGCTTTAGGAAAATAAGGTTGAAGCCTCAAACCCATTCTGACTGGCTGATATTTAAGCATGGAAATCCTATCAGGTAAAATGTCACAGGTTTCACTATAACTCTTTCAGATTCATGAGTAAGCCAAGATATAAATAAATCATACTTTCATAAATATTGCCTAATATATAACCATAAATATATAAGAAATACCCAATCTTTCAAATCAGTACCATCTCTTCATTTCACTTATTTTGACTCAAGATATAGTTTACATTAATTTATTAGTCCAAGAATCTCCACGTAATAGAGTTTTAGTTTTGACATTTAATGATCTTATAACATAGTCTAATATTCTAAAAGCTAACCATTTTTGGCAAACATTTGCTTATGGCTGTAATTTCACTTATTGAGACAAATGAAAAAATAACTCCTGCAAAACTCTAGAAACAAGATAACCTAGAACATGCAAAAATGTATTATAACTACATAGTTAGGTTTTTTTTTTTTTTCAAAATGTTTATATTCTCATTTAAATTGCAGAATCAGTTCATGGGCATTTTATATTTGTAAATACACGTTAGAGAATCTATTATTTTTTTAGTTTTGAACTTATCAAGTTCCCAAAGAAATAGCATAGAAATGAAATTCAAAATTAATTGGTAGGAAAAAAGATCAAATTAGAGCTATTTTTTTACTTTCATATTTGGATACGGCAAGTTCAGAACATCAGAAGATCAATCAAATAAAACCAACTATCAAATGTCAATTACAAAACTCCATTCCCATTCTTTTCTCTTTCTGTACTGAAACATAATTTTTTATCATTGAGCCTAGATTTAACTGTCAAAAAAAAATTGTATATATCAGCTATGCATACATGCACAGACATATATATCATCAATCTGAAAAGTTACATAAACTTTAACAAAACGAAAAGAGGATAAAAACGTTTTCAAAACTCTAAAGAAAGATAGTATTCATTTTACCCTTTGAGTTAGTATTAGTTTAAGATATATTTTTTTATAAATTTCCAAAGAGCTTTTAACCAGGACTACATCATTAAATGAAAAATAAATGTCTACAAGTAGAAAGTCTTTACTGCTATTCTTGCTAAAAGATTGCTAGTTACATCTAGAAAGAAATACCGGTGAGAGTGGTCACACACACACAAAAAAACATATTGAAAAATATATTTATCTCATCAATAGAATTCAATTCAAATGCCAGCCAGGAACTCCCTTGAGAAACTCTACAAATAAACACAGATAGATTAGCTTCCTTCCCTTTTATGATTGACATGTTTATATCACATTTTAGCATTAAATAAAGTATATAATGCAATCACATTTGCCTATTTTAGAATGCTCAGATGATGATTTCCAGTAATTGAACACAAAAGAAACATAACAGTTTAAGAGAAATTCTGATAGTTTTATTTAAAAATTAAGTGCTACGTAGAGCATATTTTTGATACTCTTTAAAAAAGACAAATGTCACAAACTATAAAAACCAGCATATTTCTTAATTTCTTTAAAGTGCAATATGCTCAAATTTTACCAAAGGATAATATTATATACCTGCAAGCTGCCTCTAAGATACCAACATCAAGATAATTTTCCTTGATCCAACTGCATGACAGAACTCTTGAAGGGACCTGAACATACAATTTAACATCGGAGTTAAAATATAGCAGACTAAGCCTTCTTCATGAATTAATTTTTAGAATTAAGATTTTTGTCTATAATTTTCCTACTTTTGATAAAAAATAAAAATAAAGACAAATGATTTCAATTTGTCATAGATTATAAATCAAAGAAAAATTGAAGGCAGCTATATAAACAGTCTATTGGCTGCATCTGTTGTATATGATACAATGATCTCTAATGTAGAGCATTAACCTACTCACCTCTTTGCTGCCATTTTTGAATAAACATGTCTTAAAGTATCATTAATCTAAGCAACAGGGGGTATTTTTCTTTCACGAACAAAAACATTTTCAACTTTGGATCAGCTATACAACTGTAAAACCAAGAAGAAAAAAAACAATTTTGTGATACTTGTTTAGGTTAAAAGTTGGATATGATTCAACCAAGTCTCTCCAATGAGAAATTACATGAAAAAACTTAAGACACTGACATTAACTATTTTCTTTTCAACTATTATTCTTCTGTATCATGGTACTTCAGGAATAACTGTTCTGACTTATCCTCAGAGAACCAAGAGGAGGAAATCAGTAGTTTCATCACGGATTTAATATAATTTTTTAAATCCAATAATGATTAAAGGACTTTATTTATATAGCCATTTTAAGAACTATGCTAAAATGTGAAAGAACAAAAAAGAAAAAGAACTAGCCGCCTCTCTCATTATTCAGAGCCTAAGATTACCAATTTCGAAGAAATACAAGTTAAATTTTTTCAAGTAATTCCAAAATAACCAAAAGTCAAATCAACAGCTCCTCCTTATTAGAAAAATGATCAAAATATATGCCCACTTTTATAAATATCTTTTAAGCTGTTCTACTGGGGCAATAAGCTATATAAACTATTCTCAAAAGGAAATCCTCTAGATCCAATCCTTTAAAACACAAAAAGGGACAAATGTGAACTAAGATTAGGTATCACACACAACGCTGCCCTGAAATATGGAAATTTCTACATAACTGATAATGAGGGCTCCTTTCTTCCTTTTTTTCTCTTTCTCTCTCCTTCCTCTTCTTTCTTTCTCTCCCTCTCTATACATCTCTCTTTTCTTTCGTTTATAAAGGCTATAAAAGCTATGTGTGGTGAGGAAATATAGGTGAGAAAAAGGTATAAATGCTCACTGTTGAAGAAAAGCTAGTCTGTGCCAATACGCTGGAAAAACTGTTCAAGAACAGTTGACCCATGTGACCCCTGAAATGTTGCCAAGGTCATAGAGACCCTTAGTGATCTCTGACACACAATGAGTACCATTTGGGCATCTGTAAAAGAGAACTTGGTAGTGGGGTTATTTTTACATTATGCATGTCATTCCAAGCAAGTTGGGAAAAGAAAACACAGGTCGGTTGTTCTTTTACAGTATTTCATTTCACTATCCTTCTTATGGGGTTACTAAAATATTAGCAGTGCCCTGCTTATGAGATATATGTGATCCCTTTCAAGGTGGGAGTTAGCACTCACTGTTTTTAAGTGAAATATAAGAGCAACATTACAATTTCCAAATTCAATTTTAATAACTATATTAACATGACAAGGTTCTCAAGAACTGCCAAAGACAACAACAATGAACTGTTTACCTTGAGTAGCACATTTCACTGTGGGACTCAAATTTTGTACCTCGGCCCACTTTACGTTGCTATCCATTTCTGACTATGCCACAAGAACTGTCGGTTCTCTCCACCATCCTCTCCTTTCTTCAGATTAATGCCTTCTATTAACAGTTTGTCTTCTACTGGTGGTTTTTTGATGGTCATTTTATAGGAATAGAAAGGCACCAAGAAATCTTGCCTGAAGTCATGTGACTCCAACTATACAACAGTGAGTGAACCCAGTTCCCGAGCACTGAATAAAGAACGTTTCTTTCTTGCCAATTAGAGAAAGCCAATTTTGATTTCTGTTTATGTGAGAAAGATGCATCTGCTCTTTGTTAGCTTGGTACTTAAATGTATTTTCCAAATTTGCAAAATAAAAAACGAAGGAAAAGAGAAGGTATTTTCTCTAAGAACATGTGTATGTATTTCTTCTTGGGAAGCCCACACACAACATGGTGAAGAGTCCACTTCACATGAATGTGCTTTTCAAATATTTAAAAGGCATTGGGGTAAAGCCTCATTAAGAAGGAGTGAAATGACCCATTACTACAGACAGAGAGGGCCTGTCCCAGGATTGACTATAAATACCAAAGGCAGAGTCTCAAGCAAAAGCAGAATATTAAAAGTTAGCAAGTTTCCTCTTTGAGAAGGTAAAAGCATTTTTTCAGTTTTTGAACATTATGACTCATTATTTCTCATTTTTAACCTTTACATGTCTTAGATAATAAAGGAATATTTTTATTATTTATTTATTATAGAGGAATATTTTTATCTTAAACATATGTCACACTGTTTTACTTTTCTTTTTCTAATAAAAATTAGCAACATTACAGCAAGAAAAAAATAAATTGTTCTTAGAATCATTAAAAATAGTAACAATTTATTGCACTCCATAAATTCTTTGCACCTGTAATCTTCATTAAAACCTCGCAGAACTGATATTCCCACTGTACAGATGAAGAAACTGAGGCTCGGAATGTAAAATTCCTCTCACTGGACTCCAATGCTCATTATAGTACATTTCTTTAAGAAACAGTATACTCATCCCATTGACAGAATGCACCAAAATATAAGAACCTTGATTTAGGAGCCTGGTAATTTTTTAAAGGCTTTTGACAACCTATCTCTAGTAATTCACCTATTCAAAAGTTGACAGATAAATGGAATCTCCTCCTGAACAAATCCTTGCATATCTTTCAAGGTCCAGTTCAGATATCATGTCTCTAAAGTTTCCTTACCCTCCATAATGATTTTTTCTAATGATAAAATCCAATAAAACAATTACTTCTTTTCTGGGTTATAGAATTTATTTAACTATTAATTGTGGCTAAGTTATTATTTTCTGTCCTCAGCTCCCAGTACAGTACTTAGTAAGTACACGTTCAATAAATCTTTGTGTTCGATAAATGCTTGTTAAAAGAATACATGGCAAATAAAGCAGCTCAGCTATGAGGTCAGATAAAATCTCATCTCATATAATTATGAATACAAGTCAAACCTTGTATTAACAAAGTTTCCCAAACTTCGACGCCTACATGAATCATGTAAAACTCTTATTAAAATGTAGATTTAGATTCATGAGATCTGAGACTATATTTCTAGTAATCTCTCTCAAGTGATGGCATTGCTTCTTGTTCTCAGACCACCTTTGGGTAGCAAGGACTTAAACTACTGGGATAGCACATACCAGGCCTAGTGAATGGTTTGGAAAGCTATATGTTCCTCTTGAGTGTTAACTTCTCTTTAGACCTGGCACCAAACCTCAAGTGATTAAACTTAATAACTAACAGCAATTATGAGTTTATGTGTATTTCCCTAGATGAGACACAGCTTTTTTGAAAAGGATCATTTTTAACGATGTTTGTATATTCGGTCACAAGAGGCAGGGCAGCGCTGCATATGTAGGAGAGACTCAATTTAATATTAGTTAAGTAAATACAAAATTAAGTACTCAAGGGTAAATGCTATCATTGATTTGTCTATCTCTCTGTCACAGTGCTTGACGTGCTGCCTCAAACACAGGAGAACTGTAGTAAACCAAAGCTGAATAAATGAATGAACAAGTAAACAAACCACTTCTTCCCTGTAAATAACCAGGTTTTTAATCACCCAATCCCAATTTCTGGCACTTAATAAATATTCAAACTGATTTGATAAGCACTAGATAGTAATGAATTTACAATGTTATAGAGTTTATACAAATGATCTCTTTGCTGTTCTATTTTCAAATGTTATTTATTTTTTTCAAATGCTACAAACTTTCATTCCAACATTTCCTTTTTGTAGTGCCAGGATTGAAATTTGTGGCCACTAGTGTTTTGTTCTTAAGCTTGGGATTACTGCCACTTCAAAAAACACTAGAACCAAAAAGATCAGTGTTAACCATGTGAATGTGAATGTGGGTTAACCACCACAATCATCTCTCCGTTTTCTTTTTAAGTATTAGGATATTAGCTTTACATACTCACAAAAATTAATAATCTAGAAAGATATGAACAAAACTTTACATTTTTTTCCAAAATGTACCCTATTAACCAGCTTTTATTTCTTTTTGTTATGCAGAAAAATGTTCCTCATAATACAGAGAGAATGTGACCATTTCATTGAACCAAGTTTCACTGGTTTATCTCTGTGTATTTCAGTAAATTAAGATGTATGAAGTATGTATTGTGGGAAAATGCTAAAAGTGTTTTAAGTTTTAATGTACCAAACAAGTATTAAGCACCTATTACATACAATGCACACACCAGGGTGCTGTGAGGAATATAAATATCTCAATAAAACTTTGAGAAAATTCATATAGGTAAATTTCATGAAAACAACAGAAAGGGGTAAAAAAATTATTCAATTTATATTATTACTTTTAAACTAAATTTTTAAACAAAGAAAGTTTTAAGGACATTTACTAGGCTTAAAAAGATATATATTTCTCTTTTTCTACTCCCCCTCCCCCACTCATATATTCACATGTTGAGGCTCCAACCCTCAATGTTATGGTTTTGTAGATGGAGGCTTTGGGAGGTAATTAGGTTTACATGCGATTTGGCGGTGCGGGGGTGAGGGGTGGCAGCAGTTACGATGGGATTAGTGCTGTTAGATTCTAAGCCACCAGAGAGCCCTGCCAGAGAGCCCTCTTGCTCTCTTCTTCTCTCCTCTCCCTGTATTGATCTCCCCTGCTGCCCTCCACACCCCTACCCGTCCCACCCTCATCCCCAACTCCAAGTGAGAATACAGTGAAAACTCAGGATAAGCCAGCATGAACCCTCACCAGAACCACCATAGTGACACCCTGATCTCAGACTTCTAGCCTCTAGAACCATGAGTAAATAAATTTCTGTTGTTTAAGCCGCCAACTCTATGGTATTTTGTTATGGCAGCCTGAACTAATACAATTTTCCTGGTTGCTTCTTATACCTGTACATAAGAATTATTCTAGGTCATAATTCTGTAATTTAAACTGCCATGAATGTATTTTTTTATGATATAGTAAGTCTTAGAAGTTGGAGTTAATAAATATTCATTCTTCAATTGCCAATTGTTCGTAAATATGAGTGAGAGAAAGAGAGAACTAACTCCACATTTACTTTTAGCAAGTAACCCAGAAATACGCTTTGGGTGAGGGGTTACCTCATTAGCAATAAGTGCAGACATGCAGACATTCCCCTACACAAAACCTCTTTCAGCAGCATCAGAAAGAGAATGCTTTTTGCATGTGTCACTTCTCAGGTCCAAGCCTCTAGCACGCTTCTTGTTATATGCAATTAGCTCCATGCCAAGATTTAGTACATTTCATAATAAATCCCTTGACCGCATTAACTGTAGGCTTGGCAAAGATGGAAAGGCTCTATTCACGAAGGCAGAAAACAAGCCACAGGACTTACCCCACAGCAAAACTCACTTGCTGGATGCCAACACACTACAAATTTCAACAGCCTGCCATACTCTCCCTTCATCCCTCCCCCTCTATTTAGGGTGGAGGAGGGGACAAAAAAACACAACCTGCCATGTGACTGTAATTAAAGAGTATATAAGAGTGAAAAAGCTACAGACAAATTTGGTTTGTTTACTTCTTCCTCCTCCTCCTAAATCTTGTTACTAGCTTGTTCCTTTGACTAATGCTCTAAACCCACCCACCCCACAAAACCCTAAAATCACTTCACAGATGAGATCCAGAGTTTACTCTCATTTAAACAGTAACCATCTGTTGCTTACAGGAAGACCGTGGCTCCTTCTCAGGTTTCCCGTTTGGAACACGAAGGCTGTAGGACATTATGGTTATTCTGTATGAGAAAGCTCTCTGCAGGACAGCAGCATCGATGAAAAAATTGGGGGAGGCTCAGGACTCATAAGCACTTCCTCTGTTCATATCAGAACAAAGAATAAAATCTTTCATTTTTTTCAATGACCCCTTTTTGTATTGAAAGAACCAGAATTTTAGCATTGCCAACTAGGATATGAATGAGCTTTGCATCTGCACAGACCTAAATTTCAATACTAACATTCTTATTTTACTAATTTGAGCCTCAGTTTCTTCATCTGGGAAATGGAGATAATATAGTTGTCATAGTACTTAGATATGTTTGGCTCAGAAAACGCCTATTGCGTATAAGATATTTGATAAATCTAGTATATTATGACATTATTATTTTAAAAAAATTAACCACAAGCAAATTAAGACAAAAATACAAGCAAGGGATAAAATATCTTTACTAAAGTTCTACCAAGTTCCTTTTGGTAACATATTTGGAACATCATCTTTGTACTATTTACTCAAAAAAAATAAGTCATTAAGATGGAAGTCTCTGTTAGATCCCACATGAGACTTCCGGTACTGACATACGAAAAAAACTTCATTATAAATTTCTTTCTCATTCATTGAGTCTCCACTATACACTTAAAAGAAAAATAAGGCTCCTAAAAGTCTATATATATATATATATATATATATATATATATATATATTTTTAATTCTATTTCAATTCAGTATTGTGTACTATAAAATTTAGACTGTATTAATACTGGTAAAATGTCAGGTTTTCGGTGTAAGAAACAATGGAGTAAGTGGTTTCCTTAGAGATCTATCACTAATAGCTTTTCTAATGATAAAATTCAATAAAACAATTCAATCCCCTGTAAATAAACTTTTAACAAATTTGAAATTGGGACTAGCCTAGAAATTTTGGGTCATTTGAACCAACTTACTGCTTTATCTCTCTATGCTTTATTTTCTTTATCTGTAGTATGATTAATAATAGCACCTACCTCATACAGTTGTGAAAAATTAGATGTTTTCAACGTGCTTCAAACAGTCCATAGGAAGCACATAGTCTCATCATTACTATTGTATGATTCATGCTACTACATGATGAACAACATAGTCACAGTCAGTTGCATTCGTCAAACACAACCTACATTTCCCTACCCCTGTGCTTTTAGTAAGAGAATGTTAACTACCATGAATGTTAACTTCCCCATTTTGGCCTGTCAGAAATGCTTCCCTATTCTCTGAGACCCAAATCGGAAGTCACCATCTCCAAGGCCTTCCTCAATCCTACCACTTGTAATTTACCATTGTCCCTGGTACCACAATCACACTGTGTAAAAGAACAGTAGATACATACAATATTTTCAATTATACACATATAGGGGGTGCAAATGAAACAGAAGGAAGAAAGGAAGGAGCTAAGGAGGGATGCGAAGATGGGAGGGAGAGAAAGGACAAGAATATAGACCAAAGAATGAAAAGGGCTTACTTAGGTGACAGAATTAACAGAAATATTTATTTTCTTCTTTTTGTATTTCGTACTTTCTAATTGGTCTAAAATAAAGATCTCTAACTCATGTAATTAAAAAAAAATGAAGATTACTTTTTACAAATAAAAACACAGCATAACTGCCCATCTCACTGCTATCCCAAAATGAGTAAAAGAAGGGAGCATTGAGCAGGAAGCAGCTCAGAAAAGATCTGTTCAGATGAAGCTCCTCCTCACCTACCAAGTGGAGTAACAATCGCTTCTTTTACTTAAAAGAATGTGATAAAGTATAAATCATAAAATGATATGAAAGTACTTGTAAACTGCAAAAGCGAGATAAATAAAAAATCATTACTTGAGTTTTAATTGTACTAAATACCTACTATATGTGAAATAGGATTTACATTATCCAAGCCACAGGTACAGAAGAAAAACAGCACAGGGTTTGGAGGGCTTCTGCCTGACATGAAGACCCAGCTCCTCCACAAGCGGTAGAACTGTAGAAATATTAAATCGGATACTGAGAATTTTCTGGTAGTACTTGGTCAATTCTGCCACTGGAATAATGACTGTAATTAGCCATGTCTACTGGGAGTTTCTCCAAGGCTAAGAAGAGGTTTTGTTTGTTTGTTTTTTATCTCAGCACACACTAGGAAAAATGGAAAGTTTGCTGAATTAAGCATTAGAACTGATAAATTGAATTTTCAATTCTAATATGATAGTTTTGGTTTGGTTTTTTTTTTGAACCCAAAAGCACTGTAACCTTGATGGCAGTGAAGATTCATTCCCCTACTGTTGTACAAACAGTGCATCTGCTCTTGGTCTTCTCTCTGTAAACTTATCATTTCTGTTCCCTTCAACACTCCTTATATGTTTCGTTTGGGTTAGGAAATTTTGCTTTTAATGCATAGTCATCAGAGAATGCTATTTTCCATATTTCTACTTTGTGAAAGCGACTGGTGTTTTTTGTGTGTGTGTGTGACCGATATGTGATCAATTCTTGTGAATGTGCAGTAGGCATTTAAGAAAAATGTGCAATGTCTACTGTCAGGGGACAGGGTTTATGTATAGCTCCATAAAATCCACCCTACTGATTATGTTGTTAGATATTCTATCTCCCTATTCATCTTTTGTCCACTTGATCTGTCCTGTGCTGAGTGTCATGTGTTGAAGTCACCTATTATTAGTGGGTTTCAGTCTTCTTGCTTCTCCTGTAGTTTTTGTTTCATAAAAGTTGTTACCAAGTTATATGGAACATACATATTCATATGTATTATAGCTTCAATGTAGATTGTAGCTTTTAACATTAAAAGTGTCCTTCTTCGTAACCCTTAATGCTTTGAGGCTTGAATCTACTTTGATATCGGACCCTTGCCCTCTTTCTGTGTCCTTTTGCTTGATATATACTTTAATATATCTCTTTATTTTTGGCCTTTTTGAATCACCTTTTTTAGGTGTGTCTGTAATAGAATAGTATATAGTTGGGTTTTGTTGTGAGCGCCAAAATGATAATCTCTGGAGAGCAGGTTGTAAATTGACAAGATCCTTGCAATCCGTGAGGCCACTCAGTGGTTGCCTCACCTCCACAAATCCTCCTAAGAATGGGAAATAGGAATTGATTGGAGAACAATGCGGCTGTTGAAATGTAAATGATTTTAGCAGGCTGTGTAGGGTGGGGATTACCTTATGGAAATGCAAATGATTATAGTAGGACGTGGAGGTTGGGTGGGGATTATCTCATTTTAGCCAGCAAATGGTATGCTCTTGTATAAAAGCAATTTGCAAAAATAAAGTTGCTCTCTATTCCATCATCAGTGGATGCTGGGCCTCCCAATTCCAGCTTTCTGTCTTCTTTTCTCAATCTCCCACCGTTCCCACTCAGGATTCTTTTCCAGGGCCGTGCTGGATGTGGCAGGAGTTACCACTTGCTGGACGCAGCAATAATCTTTTTAACTAGGTGAATTAAGCCCCTTCATATTTGTTACGGCTAATATATTTGGTCTGAACTGTACCGTAATCTTGTGTAATTATGTATATTTTATTACATTTGCTGTTTGCTCTTTTAAAAGATGTGGGGTAGTACTTAGGAAGAACTAAACTTTTCTTTGTCACTGTGTTTAATAATAATAATAACAATAATAATAATAAAATCTGTTCTATTGTTTTCTTTGTATGTTGGTGTTGAAAAGTCTGATACTAGTCTAATTATTCTGCCTTTTTAGATTACTTGTCCTTTTTGCCCACTAGCCTTGAGGATTTTATCTTTATCTTTGAAACAGGCTAAATCTCAGAAGTGATTTTGGGGGGTTAAATTTTCCTTGTAAGTATTTTCAGTGTGCAAACATTCAGCTTTTCTTCTATTTCTAAAAATGTTCTTATATTTTATTTTTAAATATTATGTTATTCTACACATTTTGTTTTACTTCTTCAGATATTCAAATAATGCAAATATTATTCCTTTATTGCCTATCATCCATTTCCATGACTTTCTCTCTGATCTGTTTTGATGTTTTATGTCATTCGTATTCTCTTGGTAGTTAGTAGTCTTCTGATCTTTCTTTGATACCTTTTATTAATTTTCATGAGTCTATTCCCCTTGGGTGTTTTTAAATTTATTTTTATTTTTGATATAATTTTTCCTTTGCTTCTATTTATTTCCTGAGTTCAATACTTAATACTATTTTTCATTTTTCCTTGCTTTCTCATTTTTTAGTTTTTAAAAATCTGATTAAAGGTGAGTTATCATAAACTTAAATGTTTGTTTGTTGAATATATTGAATTGTTTAGAGTGTAGACATAGTTTTTGTTTGTTTGTTTTTGGTTTTTTTTTCTAGTTCTTGGCTGTTTTTCAGGGCCGAGGAGGTATTTTCCTCTACCTGATTGTGTTGTCGATTTGTGTGAAATTCATTTCCTGATTTTCTCCAACAGATCTATATAGATTGTATTTTCCTTTTGTTTATTTTGTGATATTGGAATATTTTGGGTGCTTTCTTCTGTCAGTCTGACAAAGTCCAGGTAGTTTAGCTCGTTTATTTGGTTCACTTGCCTGTTTATTTGATTTGATAGTAGAGCGGAAAGGGTTGTGAGTCCTCCAAGACTAGTTTCCTTTTGCTTTTTAGAATCCACAATCTAGTCCCTTTCCCGTTTTTCCACTACCATCTAATTGCAAAAGAATCCTTCTTCCTTCCTTTTTACCTTTTTTCCCTTCCCTGAGAAGCTATACATTTGTAAAACTGACCCACAAAATTGTTGATCTGGTCCTTTAAATTACACATACTTTAAAATCCATTTCCTGAATTCTTGCTCTGATTTGCCCAGTTTCTTTTCCAGTGTTTTCAAATGTTAGTTGTAATCTCTGTGGTAGTCTCCCAGTTTTCCTCTGTCTGCGTTTGTATACAGTAAAGCTCTGCCCCATGAGGAACAGGAGTGTGAAAGTCTGCAGGGCCTGTAGTTGTTTTTAAATCTCCATATCCTGTCTTCAAGAAACATAGTAGTTATGAATTTATCTCACATCATTTAGAGAGGAGATTTGGGGAAGCTACCTACTACTCTACTCTCCAATGTCTTCCTCTACCTGAAAAGTCTATGATCACTTTTTAAAATGTTTCTCATGAATTTGAAAAAAATAAGTACTCAACAACTTTGTAGTGTAGTATACAACACAAATATTATATCAAATATATGCTTTTGTGGCTCCACTCTCCTATATGCTTACCGATTTGGGACTTGCTTGCCTGGTCAATTAATAACAAAGAACATTACATTCAAATATCCTACTGAAAAGGTCCATTTATGAACTTCTACTTGTACCTCAATTACTTTTAGCTTTATAAAAATAAAGTTAAGCCACACTTTTAGATACACACAAGAATATTGTATCTTTCGGGATATTTGAATCTCGTCCCAAAATTTAGTGACCTTGTTTCATCTGTCGTAATACTTTTTCATGTGTTATTTCTTCTTATGTTTTATCTAACCAAGCTTATTTTTATTATGATTTGACTAATACACCTTGTATTTTCAACCATTTTTTAACTTATATTTTGGGCATGATACTTGTAAATAGAGTATAGCTGGGTGATTTGTTCAACGTTGTGAGACTGTATCTTTGAACTAAAAAGTACAGTACATTTACATTTATTGTGATTGCTGTTATATTTAGACTTATTTCTATTATCATATTTTCCCCACTTTTACTAAGCTTTCTTGGTACAAGTACATCCTGTCACTGAAAATGCCACATTTACAGAATTGGGTCACCTGGGCTGTCAAATCCAGAGCTCTCTTATTTTTCTGGACTCATGTTTTCTTATTTTTGGCCTCTGAAGATTTTCCTTAGTATCTGGCCAGCTAGCAATACATTTAAAATTATATTTAACATCATACTGCACTTCTTATTACATATTTTAAAAGCCTTAAAAGATTTCTTAAAAATATTTATTCAGCCATAATGTCAAAAACGGAAGTCAAGTGTTCTTTTTCTATACAAATTTAACATTTTGTTTAAAAAGCACGGGACAGTCAAGACTTTTGGCAAAATGTCTTTTACACAAGTATCTTCTCTGGTAGTAAATGTATTAGCTACAATGGCATCAGTGGGAAAAAAAAGATACTTTGTGTTCCCCTCTTGTGATTTTTAAAATCAGAATAGCAAAATATTCACATTCCACCATTCTATAAAAATTCTTAAGAACAGACAGATGTACTTGTCGGATCTTATTAAACATAAATAATGATTTTCTAAATAAAGATGCTATATTTTCAATTAGTCCCTTTTTTTTCATCAGTGACTGGATGAAAAAG
The DNA here is from genome assembly GCF_902729225.1 of Pteropus medius. Taxonomy (NCBI): domain Eukaryota; kingdom Metazoa; phylum Chordata; class Mammalia; order Chiroptera; family Pteropodidae; genus Pteropus; species Pteropus medius. Next base: position 38,656,291 of record NW_024351730.1, on the reverse strand, counting down.
GCACTACTATCTGTGTATCTACTATTAGCTACTGCTACAAAAATAATCTACCCTAAAACTCAGTAGCTCCAAACATTAATTCCTGCTCATGAGTCTATGAGTAAGCTGGAAGGTTCTTCAGGTCTCAACTGGGCTCATTCAAGCATGTGTGGTCAGGTGCAGGTGGAGTAGGTGGCTCTGCTCATCTCACTTAGGATCTCTTACATGTTTCAGAGTCAGCTGGCTGGTGGCTAGTCTAGGTGGCTAGCCTCGAATTCAACAACTTGGCTATGATCCACATAACTGGTTACCTTCCACCAAGCTAGCCTGTCCTTGTTCTTACAGCAGTGACAGGATTCTAAAAGAGAACAGAACAAGCAAGGGCTCTTGAGGCTTAGGGTGGGAATTAGCATACCTTTACTTCTGCCACTTTCTATTGGCAAAAGAAAATAGACCAGATTCAAGACGTAGAGAGATAGACTCTATTTCTTAATAGAAAGAACTGGGAAGGCACATTGCAGAGGCTATAGATACAAGTAAAAGGGAAAAACTAGGATCATTTTTACAACCAATAAACCACAATCTGTAAACATGAAATTAAGTTAGAAGTTGATATTTCATGAGATGTTATCCTATTAGTGTCTAAAAATTCTATAGCCAAATAAGGTTATGTAAATATTCTAATACTTCCCTGGAGTGGTCATAACTTTCACCTGATTTGAGGGGATCCTCCGTTTAGTGGATTTGAGGTCAATTTTTCATACGAGGCTAGAAGAGTGGGCAGCTAGTTAAGGTTCTAGGGCACTAGAAATCTATTAAAGGCTTTTAAATGAGGGAGTTATATCCTTAGTTTTAAATCCTTAAAGGATTACTTTACCTTCAGTGTGGAAAGTTGATCAACATGGACCAGGTTAGAATCAGAAAAAAATCTTATAGTAGGTTATACATTACAGCAGTTGTTTAGGCAAAAGACAGTACCCTAGATCAAGGTATTGACAGTAGAGATGCAGAAGATTAGGCAGACTTGGGAGAGTAATTACGGAGTAGAACAGACTATACTGCTAAATGTTTTCAACACACCTACTATGTCCCAAATACTCTAGTAAATTCTGGGGATCCAATACTCCTGGAATTTTTGGCTTAATGAAGAAGAGAGACATGAATCAAAAAATCAGATGCTTCTCAAAGTATGACTGAAAAATCATTTGCTTTATCCTATGTAGTTTAATTGCAAATATATCCAATTTATTGACTTATCTTTAGTCCCACAAAAGGAGTAAAACAGGGGTCACAGACATCTGCTCTTGCCCATGTTTGTTAAGCTATTAATGTTTTTCCTACAATGTGAATGTAAATGCTTTAGTGATGAAATTATTTTCTATTTTGTTATTGTTCCTACTACACTCTACTGTTCTGTTCCCAATCCACTCTACTCCCATCAACCTCAAGGCATAGAAGTTTTGACCTCTGGATAAAAAAAGTAGTGTAATTAAAATTTGGAAAAATCATGACAATGAAGCAAAAATGATTCATAAAGAGAAAAAGTTAGGCTAAACAAGCATCCTATATTCTGTACCTTAAAATTTCTATATTTTATATATATCAACCAAAGAGCAATAAAGAATTCTCCATCTAGAAACCATCTTTTAAGTAAGTAATCATATGAAATACTTAGGAAATGTATTAAAGAATATATTGTGTAATATGCAATATTACATTATAAAATGTATTCCCCTTTGATAAAAATCAACTTATTAATAAGTTATTTGATGTTTCACATGAACAATCTCAAATACTTTATGAAAATAGAAGAAAGGTGTAAACAACAAATGTGGATTAGTAATGAACAAAAGAGCCTTGGGGAATGAGCTATCACAGTAATATTTGATTAGTAGCAGAGATAGAAAGTATCAGATAAGGCCATCTAGAATGTCAACAGGATGGAATGCAAAAACTCTCTGTTCTATCTTGTTTTTTGAACACAGACTCCTGAGAGACTCTGATGAAGATATGGACCAAAAAGTGTACATACGAACAAATTTGGCATGTAGTAACAGAGTTAACAGACACTCTGTCCCAAAAAGCTACCTCAGATTCACAATCACCTTATAAAAGAAAGAGCTCTGGACTGGAATCCAGCCAACACAGTTGCCTTCTCAATGGAGGAAGAAAGTTCTTATCAAAAGACCTCTATTACTTTTCCAGGTCTCGTTTTCAATGTTTCAATGGGATGCTTCTAGGAAAGGCAATCAGCAGAAAGAACCTGCACTAAGAACTGGGTAGTGTCAAAAAATCCAAGGTAACTTGGAGAAGGAGAAGGAGGAGAATGAAAAGAAGAGCCCACCATGTCTCATAATTTTTCCTGGTGCCAATTCTGATTCTACATTTAAGGCGAGGAGCTTTCCATTTAATTTGCATTGCCAACCAATCAGAGCAGTGATAACTTTTTAAACTTACTAATTCCTACATTTATAATTATGCTACCTGATAAATGCTCTTTGCAAAAAAAAAAAAAAAATTATTTTACCTCTATCTCTTGATCTTTGAGGAGATCTGAAGAATCCTATTTGAAAACCACACACACTCTCTATTTTAGAAGTACTGAGTCAGACTGACCTAAACTCAAATCTTCACTCTACTGATTCTATCCAGGTTTTATAAAGTCTCTACTTCTGATTTTCTTCATCTGTAAAAAGAATAGGTTATAATATTCCCTCTCCTTTAAAGAAGTCTTTGACAAGATGAAATGAAATAATGTACACTGAGGGCTTAGCACATAGTACCTGACAAACAGAAGGCAATTTTAACAAACAACAATAATGAAGGGGAAAGGCCAAATGGCAAATCTCCAGCTAAATCTTTATGTATCTCCACTCCTATTTGCCACTCTCAAGCTAAACTCTGATGAGGAGAATATTTTTGTTTCCAAGATACAGCAAAGCTATATGTGTTCCATATGAAAACATTTATCTGGTGATAGAATCGTTCTTGCTTCCTGGAACAGAAAAGACACAAAAGCCTATCACACTTCTTTTTGCATGCTATTAAGAAAATATCCTCTGAAAAGGAAGACAGAAATAAAAAAATTAAACAATCTGCAGAATGATATCCTCCTCCCCAGTCCTTCGAAGGAGAAATAGTAAGAGATAGCAATATATGAGCCTTTTTCATACCAGTAATTCCAAACTTTGCTATCAATTAGGTTCCCAAGACAGTTTTTAAAAACTAAAGTCCTGAGTCTGGAAGCCAGAATGTGGAATCACAATCTTTTAGAGAAGAGAATAAGCATATTTCAAAGCCTCACAAATTTGGCCAGGCGCACAGCTGGGGTTGGGACGCTGTCTTACACTTAAGAGTCTTTCATTTCACTATAAATACTACTCCAGTATATCTAAGCCTATTTTACAAAGATTATTTTTAGATCTTGAAGGCATCATAACCCTCTGCTGAGGTGAAATCAATGACTTTATTTTACCATTGAAGAAAAGAAGGCCTAGAGAGGTGAAAACATTTGCCTAAACCTAAAATTTGCACCTACCTCCTTTCACTGCCAAGTTCTTGTGTTACATCTTTATCACCCACAAGCCTTTGAAAGAAAAAGAAAGATGTTTTTTATCTTTAAAAGCTGATGAAAATATCTTTTTAATTCCTTGTATTGAGGGCAAATTAGCGGTTCTGCCTTGAATTTATAGAGACAACACTGATTTAGAAAGTACTTGAAATTCTGCCAGCTCTTGAATGAGAACCACTCAAAGATGCTCAGTCTTCGGCTGCTTTAAAAAAGGGCTTTCCTGCTAGGAAAACTTAGTAAATGACAAACATACACATATTTCAACAGTACTAACATGTTTTTTTAAAAAAGAAAACAACACTAATAAATAGAAGGGATTTTTGTATTGTTGTTTTGCCATATTATACAACAAGATGTTCTATAAAAAAAAATCCTTTTGGGTGAAAGCCACAAACAAATCTATAATTATTCAAATTTAATCTAGGGAATCTAAATAATCTGTATGGTTAGTTTAACTACAGTATTTTTATTGTGCAAAGTCTTTAAACAAATAAAACTTTGTATTAAAAACTAATTATTTATTGTATAATTAAGTATTGTCATACACACACTGATTTGATGACTCTGACATACATACAAGCTATGGTTAGAAAAAATATTTTCCTAAGATATTGCTCTAATTCTATAATAATAGAAAATTTTTAAAGAATCCTCTGGAACATCAAGACAAAAAGAAATCACTGGATATTAGGAAAATGAGAATCAAATATTTCATAAATCAAGTGTCTTCCATGATGCTTTCAATTAATACCTTAATCATTTTAGGAGTACCTTTGTCTGCTCTGTTCTACTAAGAAGTATGGGGTAGTGGTGAAGAGCATGGGATCTGAAGTTATATGACCAGTTCAAATGCCAGTTCTACCACTTAGTGGGTAATCTCAGACAGGTAACTGAATCACTCTCTGTCTTCTGTCATCTGCAAAACAAGCTGTAATAGTAATTACTTCCTAAGAGTGTTATGAAGAGTGAATAATAGAACAGGTACATGTATGTACAGAAATACAGTACATGCCCCACCTATTAACTTTTACTTCAAGCAAAATGGTAATTTTATTTTGGCATTCTAAATCTGGAAACTAGCAGAATACAAAGAAAAATTCATTAGACCTGAATATACAATGTAAAACCTCTATAATACAATAAATTCACTGAAATTAAAGATAAGCAACAACCCAAAAAAAAATTTGACGTGATAGTCAAAGAACCAATAATCTTAATTAAATTGCATAAGGATCTCAAATAAATTAGTAATAAACTAAAACTGCAAAAGATAAATTGGATAAAAATAAAGGAAACTCACAGAAAGCAAAGTACAAATGTCTATTAGAATAAGTATATCAGAAGTTAAAAAAAAAAGTAGAACCTCAGAAGGAATCAAAGTATATTAGAACAATGAAATACAAATCTCCCCCATCTAATTATCAAAGTTTTTAATAATAGTAATACCCAGTGAAACCAGTCCCCTTATATACTCTTGAAATAATACAAATCATAAAGCATTCCAGAAAGTAATATTGCAATATGTTTCAAGAGCCTTAAAAAATGTTCCCAATTTTTGATCTAGTTATTCCACTTTATCTACAATATATATCCACAGGAATATACTGTACAGATCTGAAACAATACAATAGAAACAATCTGAAACAATACAATACAGTACAGCTATTAGAATTGTGTTTTAGACCATTCAACAAACGCAGTGTGATTCCGATTTATTACTATTAAAAATTATTGCGGTGACATCGACCAACAAAATCCATTAAGTTTCAACTGCACAATTTAATAGTATGTCGTATATACATTACATTGTGTGTTCACCACCCATAGTTAAATTTCCTTCCATCGTCACATATTTAACCCTTTTTACCCCTAGCTACCTTCTCCCCTTCCCCGCTTCCCTCTGGTAACCACTAGTCCACTGAACATATCCATGAGTCTCTGTTTGTTATGTTTGCTTGTTGCTTTTAGATTTATATCCCACATATAAGTGATATCATGTGATTTTAAACTTTTTCTGTCTGACATATTTCACTTAGCATGATTATTTTAAGATCTATCCATGTTGTCACAAACAGCAGTATTTCACCTCCTCTTATGGCTAAGTAATATTCCATTGGATACATGTACCGCATCTTCTTTATCCAATCATCTATTGTAGGACACTTTGGTTGCTTCCATGTCCTGGCCACTGTGAATAATGCTGCTATGAACATCGGGGTGCAGATGTCTTTTCAGATCATTATTTTCAGGATTTTTGGGTAAATACCTAGAAGAGGGATTGCTGGATTATACGGTATTTTCATTTTTTGAGAAACCTCCATACTGTTTTCCACAGTAGTTGTACTAATTTGTAGTCCCGCCAGCAGTGTATAGGGGTTTCTTTTTCTCCAATTTAAATACAGAAAGAGATTGAGAGATAGAGATGGGAGGAGAATATATAAATGCTAGCATTGAGGTGATAAAATTCCTTTTACCTCTGCTTTCTCGACAATAAACATGGATTTGTTTCAGTAATAAAAATATTTTAATTAAATATTATATGTCTAGACAATACATACATGAAATGAAAATTCAACATCTCTGGATAAAATATATATACATTTCAGTTTTTACCTTCCTTGCTATCATTGTTTTATAAAAATAGTTAAAAGTTTAACTTACAAGCTGACTAACTCCCATTATTCTAGAATATCTTCACAAGGCAAGACACTGTGTTAGAAGCCTTACATACTGGGGACAGGGTCGAGACCATCAATCCCCAATCTTATTCCTAGGGAAAGAAGTCTGCAGGCACCCTTTCTCCCAGCAGAATTATGAGGGCCTAGTTCACAGGCTGAGGTTTTCCCTGCTTTTCCAATTTATTCTAGTTCACTGACTGGCAGAAAATCCCAACTCTGAAGCCAAACCATCTGATGAGCTTTCTGACCCCATCTCAAGTCCTGGTGAAAAACCACTCTCCTTTGGGGTTGAATGCTAATCCCATCAACAGCTTTGAGCGTGACTCATAAAATGCATGAAACCTTTCCAAACTCCTCATCCTGGTACTTCAGCCCTGCCCCAAGCCTCAGGTGTTAGTCTGTGGGAAAAGACAGTAGCCAGATCAAGACCTATTGTTTCTGGCTTGCTCTCTCATCATCTCTCCCCATGGGGAAAATTCCACGATTTTGATACCCAAGTCAATGTCAGTTTTTCAGTATAATAGCATAATGTAGTGGCTCTGGACTTGTATCATGTTGAAATTTTAACTTCAAAACACTTAACCCAGAGGGAAAAATTAAGTTGTATTGATAGCCCAAAAAGCAGTAATAATACTTCTAAATTGCATTATTTCTTCATTCCTAGTTAAAATTATGCTTTCATCTTTTCAAGCAGAGATTTTAAAGCAAGCAATGGAATCTTTTATAAATATGGAATGAGTAACTTTCTGAAGACTTCATCGAATATATTTCATAATAATTTAAAATACAAAAAATTTTGTTAAGTTCACTGTAGTAAATTAAAGTCAAACACATTAAGTATAACTTTTATTATTCTTACTGCTCATATGTTATTAGAAAAGATGTAAGAAAAATAAAGCACATCTTCCCATCATTATTATGAACCAGCTCACCCTGCAATGTTCGCACAGAACAAGTGTCAATGAAGTATTTCAAGATCTCATCTTTTCTTATTTTCTTCTTATAAAAAATGAACTGGCTCAATCTCATTGAAGTACCTGGTGAAAAATTTTTACTCTTTTTTCAGGTTGCATTAAGATTTTACTTGTTCTCCAATCACCAAGAGCAAATCAGGAACCTCTCTAAATTGAATTATAAATTCTCTGACATCCAGATCCTTAAGAGCTATTAATAAACATTCATTATTCTTTTTCTTCACCTAACACTTTCTGTCACACGTTGAAGAGTGTTTGTTCATCTTAGGTGTACTTGGTTGTCAATCAAGAGATTCGGGTTTAGAAGCTTTTAGAGCCTTCTTAATTTCTTCCCTATATTATGTCTATAATTCAGGTAGCTACCAGCAGGTGGATGCCTCTAACTTTTATTACAGAAAAAGCAGGAAAAAAGAGTGCATGGTTTTAGTAGTTTGGGGTTTCCTTTTTAGAAAACTATAAAAATAGAGCAATTGAACAATTACTGGCATCCACAATCTATTTAAAGAAATATAATGCAGAACACGTCTGAAAATGACACAGCCCTTGTATACAGGTTTTCCAAGCTCCTTGGTCTCCCATACTCTCTCTACACAGATTTTCTGACCAACATTTCCTGTGTCTATAACCAGTCATGTTGAGAAAGTGAACATTTTCATTCCAACAAGTATTTAATTTATGTTTCTAAATATTTCATTTTCAAATAAATATGCAGTGATTTCCTCTAAGAATTTGCTATTAATCTTATAATATTGAGCAAATATTCCAGAAAACATGAAAAAAAGTGAAGCAAATATTTTTCAGGACAATTTTTTAAAAGAAAACTAGAAAATATGATGAATTACTAATTAAAAGGTAAAAATTATATTCTCTTTTATTGAATATTGTTCTCACCTTTCATTACAACAATTTAAATCTTTAAAAACAATGACTGTGGAGATTAAATTATAGGAGAGTTACTACATTGGTATTCCCACGGAAATAATTTTTATACATTTGTTTTTGATGAAAACGAAGGTAGGATTTGGCCAAAATGAGTTTGTAGCTGAAGCTGTCAGTGATGTATATAATTGAGGGTCTGCTATAGGGTAACTCTTCAAATAGCGTTACAGGTTTTCAGTATAGTATTAGTAGTAAAGATCATGAGGTTGTGATTTAATCCCAGCTCTATCACTTACTAGCCAGGTAATCTTGGGCAGGCTTCTTAACTTCCTTGAAGCTTAGGCTTATCATCTATAAAATGTGAATGAATATTAACAGATAGTCCCTACAGAGTTGTTGTAAAGAATAAATTGAATATATATGAAGTATTTGTAACATTGCCTGAATATTACATAGCACACTGTGAAAAGTAGCTACACACAGGAACAAACTGGTTAAATCACCAAGGTCCATGGCAACCTCTTGAGGGCTGGGACCTCTGAAGCCCACACCACCGGTTCCACATTCGCCCTCTCACACGAGTGCAGCCAGCTAGAACTAAGGGCCCAAATGTATGATGGATCGGATTTACTGGAAAACAGCATAATTTTGCAATCTAGTTTGTATTAACCTGAAAAATGTTATGATGATGATATCAGTAATATTTGGGGAAAGGTTAATACCAAATGCGTAAATGTTTGATGAGTAGACTAAGTGTGTAAGCCAACATTTCAAATGAAAGACACAGTTACTTTCTCATTATATAATATATCCACATTCACTTTGTCATGTTGATTTACACCAGTTTCCTTATCTTATGTGTTTTTACTGATAGTAAAGGAACAATTTTACGTTGCACTCACTGTATAAAATGTATTATCTTTCTGTTGACTTCAGCATACCACAAAGTCGAAATGTCAAAAAGCAAAAATGATGCCTAACAAATATCCTAAACTCTTTAATAATTACTATGACCTTACTTTTATCAACAAAACATGAAATGACCTTCCCTTCCTTTCACATCTAGGAAAGAGAAAGCTGAATTCAACCCTGTCAACAAAGGCGAAAAAAACTTAGTTGCTATTAGCTTTAATCTATTGGCTTGAGAAAAGTGTGGGTAATCTTTTACCAATTCAAATGCAGAGCCAATGTAATAAATAATTAATTTTTAAATAGTATATCTGTACTATAGCACCTCAAGGCTCTAACTTTTGAGCCCCTAGCTTGTAAACATGAAAAAATATAGTATATTACAGACAGCATATAAAGTTTGTCTGACATTTTTCCAAAAGTCAATAAATATTAGGTCTAAGTAGGCCTGTAGTTTGAGGATGTCATTGAAATATTTTATTTAAAAGGATATCTACAAAATTTGAGAGTAAATATATAAACTAGATTTTTATCTATAACATTTTTCTAACCAAATTTATTTACTAAAACACAGAAAGCAAGAAAAATAATCAAAATTTCATAGTCCTTTGTTAGTATTCATATCACCAATACCCCACTCTAGTAAAATGTATATAAACTACATATAGCATTGATAAATGGCACAATCAATGTAAATCACATCACTCTACAAAGAGCATCAAATTGAAATGCTTACATAGAGTAGTCATTCTTGCCTGAAATGCCTACATGAGACCAATTCACTTAGTAATATAGTCTTGGTACATAGTGAATATTTCATAAGTAACTAGGAATTGATGAATTGGTAAACATGTCGCGTCCTCACCTTAAATGAGTTACTAAACTTCCTCTGGGTTTCAATCCCCTTATCACTAAAAAGCCATGGTGTTCTGAAAATGCCTAACACTCAATGATAAATGTTAGCTTCAGTATAATTAATGAACTGGATTACATAATTTTCAAGATCTAGTTTACATTAAAATTTTATTTGTTCACTGAACAAATAAATACTGAGTGCCTACTATATGACAGGAATTTTGACTCTGAGTGGATAACTCAATATTACAGCTTTTAAAAAGTAAAATATTTACTATTTTTTTCTTTTCCATCTTCCCATAATAATCTCTTTTTCTGAAGGGTGGGCCACTCATGACTATCAAAGAACATAAACAGTATATAATAATTTGTGAAAGCCTTAAATCAAGCACAAATATCTAAATCACACGATGTTTTTTGCTCCTCCCCCATAAAAGAATCCAGAAAAAAATGAATTTGACTGTGGGAAACTAGCAACCTTCTCTAAAATTGAGAAGAGTAAGAGAACATGGGTTAGATCTGGTCTCTCAATCTCTTCCAGACATTTTCCTATAAACTCATGAAAGCATAGAAGTGAAAATTTAGTGTCTATCAATAAAATCAAAAGGAAGTGGTGCTGATAAAATGAAACTGTTAGACTGAGGGCTGCCAGCTTGATCTTGGAAATCTTTTTAAGGTAGACAATCTGCTGGAGTGACAGTTCTCACTGTAAGCATTGAGTGTCCAGAGAAACTCATTGCCTTACTCCCAAATGATAATTTGCCTGGATTCTGGGAACAGAATGCTCAAGCCCCAATGACTGGCACTGGGGCCAAAAAAAAAAAAAAGTCTCCAGAGAATTTCTATAGAAATTTCTATGACCATATCATAAGAGAATATATTTAACAGAAAGCAATGTTGATTCAGTTTCAGGAATTTTAAACCACTTTACACCACTGATAACCTGGTTTCACATTAGCTAATGAGACTATCGGTACCCAATGTAAAGAAAAGTAAACATCAGCTGTTCATTCATTAGCTTATCTGTTTATGTTGAAATATTTTAAAATATGAAAGAATTTCCTTACTTTTGGGACTGATATCACAGACAGCAAAAAGCGATGAAATATTCATATATCCTTTCATTCATCAAGTCTTTAATAAATGTTGAAAACACATGCTTTATGGAGGGAGGCTTTTGAATGTACTATGTTCTTACTTTTTAAGAATCTAGATCTTCATTGATTTTTTAAAAAAATTCACCAAAGCTTGTTTGGAATAGGTTAATAATCTTAATTCATACCATATCAGAATAATTTTTATCCTCTTATTTCAAGGAGTCTTGATTTATATTCTCAGAGAAAATTTCTAAGAATTATATATTTTCTTATTATGACAAGTATTTGGGTATAGTTTCTTTCACTTGCTTATTCTGTAGTGAAAATTCCTCAAGTTCACTCTTTTCATTCCAGCACAGATAGAATATGGATTGTGTATGATTCAACTACCTTGGAAGATCATCAACACCTTAATAATGAGTTCTTGGCCCTTCACCAAAGAATCCAACTCACACAAATTCAGTGCAAAAGGGGCTTATAGCAGTAATTCAACTAGTATTTTCTAAATAACAATGGTGTACCAGATATTGCAACAAGTCTAGGAGACACAAACATGAATAAGCTACAGATGATATTAGCTTTTAAAGGCAATACCCTGAATGGCCAAAACAATCCTGAAAAAGAAAAAAACAGCAGTCTCACACTTTCTGATTTCAAGACATTGTACAAAGCTACAGTAATTAAAAAAAAAGAGTGAGGCATAGGCATATAGACTAATAGAACATAGTAGAGAGCTTAGAAATAAACCTTCGCATATGTGGTCAAATGATCTCTGACAAAGGTTCCAAGACCACTCGATGGGGAAAGGACAATCTCTTCAGCAAATGGTGCCAGGAAAACTAGATCTCCTCATGTGAAAGACACTAGATAAAGTTGGACCCTTCCCTTATACAAAAATTAACTCAACATAGATTGAAAACCTAAATTTAAGACTTAAACTAAAATTCTTGGAAGAAAACATAAAGGGAAAGCTTCATGATACTGAATTTGGCAATCTTAGATATGACACCAAAAACACAAACAACGAAAGCAGACACAGACAAATGGGAGTACATCAAACTTAAAAATCTTCCACACAATAAAGGACATACAATCCACAGACTGAAAGGGCAAACTATGGAATGGGAGAAAATATCTGCAGATTATTTAGCTGTTAAGGATTTAATATCCAGAATATATAAAGAACATATGAACAAGAGAAATGCAAATCAAAACCACAAGAAGGTATCACCTCATACCCATTAAAATGGCTATTATTAAAAAAAAGTAATAAGTGTTAGAGAGAATATAGAGAAATTGAAACACTTGTACGCTGTTGGTGGGAATATAAAATGGTATAGCCACTATAGAAAACAGTATAGCAGTTCTTCGAGAATTAAAAGAACTACCATACAATCCAGCAATCCCACTTCTGAGTATATATCCTAAAGAACTGAAAGCAGGATCTCAAAGAAATATTTGTATACCCGTTTTTACAGCAGCATTATTCACAACAGCCAAGAGGTGAAAGCAACCCAAATGGCCACACATGTATAAATGGATAAACGAAATGTGCTATATATATTAAGAATAGAATATTATTCAGCCTTTAAAAATAAGGAAATACTGTCACATTCTACAATGTGGATGAACTTTGAAGACATAATACAAAGTGATATAAGCCAGTCAAAAAAGACAAATCCTGCATGATTATACATATATGAGATATCTAAACTAGTTAAACTTATGGAAACAGAAAGCAGAATAGTGGCTGCCAGAGGCTGGAGGAAGGAAGAATGGGGAGTTGTTAAATGAGCACAGAGTTTTAGTTTTGCAAAATAAAAAGTGGTGACAATCTATTGCACAATGTAAATATATTTAATACATTTAGACTACACGCTTAAAAATGGTTAAGATGGTAAATTGTATGTTGTTTTCTATCACAATTTTTTTTAAGCAGTAAGGCATATGTAATGAGTAATATGCAGGAGGTTACAAAGTCAGAATTCATTGACTTGAAATATGATGAGATAAAGCAGAAGAAGGAGTGGAAAGATGAGGTAGATGATCCAACCTAAACAAAGGTATTTGAAGGAGAAAAGCAAAAATTTAGGCAAACTGGCAAAGAGAGAATGGCCCAGATAAAACTAGAAAAGTAGACTGGACATCATTTGGTAAGGTAGTCAGTACTCAAGAGGGTCTAAGGTGACAGAACAAATAAAGCTCTGGCTAGACAGATCAGAGAGGTGAAAGAATGTCATCAGGGACACCTGTTACAAGATTACTCAATGCTAACCCACAAAATCTGGCTTATGGTGAATAAAATTCAGATAGAATATTTCTAGATTTAGTCTAGGTATATGTGAGGTAGACCTGGGGGAATTATAAGCAACTAAATCAATTGGGTTTCCCATAAATGAAGACATCCTACAAAACATTTTAAAGCCAATGTGGATTTACCTAACTTTTGAATTGTATCAAATTGAAATTTGTTCATTCCAAACTTCTCAGAAGCAGAGATGATCTCTTATATTCTTCATCCAAAGTTCAATTTTATCCTCACAGAAAACATTTATATGTAAGTGTTTGGGCAACCAATGATCACCTTCCAATGCTGAATATTTACATGGGGCTATGCTAAACACTCAAAATCGTTATAAAATATAAATCTTAAATATATCAAAAATCAGTAGATTCATCAATTAATACTCTTTATGAAAGACAAAGAAGAGATTTCTATATTTCCCATCTAAAAGAGGTTAATAATTTCATGTACTTCTACTTCAATAAAAATATAGAATTTCAAAATTTTTATTTCAAACAAATACTTGTAACAATCATTAAATATGTAATACTGATACTCTTTTATACCATATTGCTTCTAGGTTTAAAAAATAATTTTGAAAAAAAATTATACTTTTAGAGAGTATTTAAACTATAGTTTAGACTTGAGGGCTTTGTCTACAAGTAATTACATTTACTTTTACTTAAATTGCTATTTTTGAATTCCCAAACCGTATTCTAGAACTTTGCCTTTAAAGCTACCAGAGGTTAAAAGATTTTTTAAAACATCCTTGTGAGGTCACAGAGGCTGCCAAGAGGCCAGTAAGAGAAAGCAGACCTCACCGCCTGATGTCAACTGCCCAGCCCCTAGGCACTAAACTCACAGAGTGCCACAGCTTAAAATCATTATAAAGATAGCATTAAGACAATTAAACAAATTACTTGGAATCAAGAGTACTTAAAATCTATTTCCTAACCTGAAAAAAAAAAAAAAGATACCAGAGGATAACCTCAGAAATTGAGGGAAATTACAGAAAAGTGTTACAACATGAGTAGGCATTCATTTGTTTGCCTCTTCCAATTTAAAATTTTCACGCATTCTAGAATCAAATCCTAGGGTATTTCAGCAATGCATACTAACTAAACAAGCCCTAAAGTATTTCAGAAACACACAACACTCAAAATAGCTTGGGTATACAGGTAGTAAACTAAGCTGTTTAAAATTTTTTGGCTACTCAGTATCCTTACCAAAGCAATTAATTCTTTTTTATGTGTGTTTGTATTATATTTTTAAGCGACAGAGTGTTAAAGATCCTATTCCCTAGCATAAAATTATAAGTAAATAAGAAAACAAATTATTGAATTCTGAAATCCAGAAAACCCTAAAGATAGGTATGAAGTAAAACTATTGTTTGTTTTTTTTGTTTTGCTTTTTTTCCAGAACAAAAATTCATGGAATTCTGGGGTTTGGGGGTGGATCACAGATTTCTTTCCCTCTTAGTGAAAGTTTTAAAAATAATACATGAGTAGTTCATAAATCAAAAAATATGACACCAACAAAATATTAACAATCCTGAAGGTGTAAAATATTTACATATAAAATTATGAAGTAAATGTAAAGCCTTAAAATAGCAGAAGGGATTAAAGACAGTTCCAAGTTCCAAATACGTCTATATTTTACTACATCAAGACTAATAGCTTACTTTGTAAAGGATGTACACATTAGCCTATTTAACCTTCACAATAAGCACATGGGTACTTGGCAAGGAACAGAATGCAGAGCAGTGAAGAGCCAGCTCTATATTTATTGGCTGTGTGATCAATCTTGGGCAAACTGCTCAACTTCCCTAAACCTTGGTTTCCTCATCTGTAAAATGGGGATAAAAATGTCTAGCTAACATTTACTACAAGAATTAAATAAAATAATGCTAATGCATTATTCAACATAATACCTCTCACCAAAAAATAAAAATAAAAATCACTATTTACAGACGGATGTCTGAAATTCATAGTAGTGCTCACTTCTGCAGCACATATACTGAAATTCATAGTAAACAAGAGTCTACTTAAGAACTCAGATTATTCAGCTGTTTGTCTAAGGCTATTTCCAAAACTGCTCCACAACTACTCTTCAAGAGCATACCACAAATCACCTTCCAGCATTAACATCCCAAACTCTAGGGCATGTTTACCATCTTTGTATCATCTCAGTTTTAGAGAAGCCTCTCGAGTAAAGTCAGATTCCAATGCAAAACTTCCAATAATGTTGAAGCAATTATCAATCACTGTACTAATATATAATAATTTTTGCAGGAAGAATATCAAATCCACGGATAATGCAAAAGCCTTATTGTAACAAAAATAAATAACAATTTACTCACATCCTAAAAAAAAGACTGAATTAAATGATGAAACACTAAATCATGTCTTTTTCTTCCTAACTCTTCATTCTCTGAGGTATAATGGAACAGTCGCAACGACTGAGGAGAAATAAAAGCTAAGAATGCTATTAATCAAAAACATGCACTGATAACTTAAAGCTGACAGTTTCTATTATAGCAGTAATTCCATAATCATCACATAGCAAATAGCATAACCAAGTAAAGATGTTCTCTAGCACAAGTGGTAAAACTGTACTCTTTTTTTGGTTGAAACATTTCAAAAAACCTT
The DNA here is from genome assembly GCF_902729225.1 of Pteropus medius. Classification (NCBI taxonomy): domain Eukaryota; kingdom Metazoa; phylum Chordata; class Mammalia; order Chiroptera; family Pteropodidae; genus Pteropus; species Pteropus medius. Next base: position 38,640,417 of record NW_024351730.1, on the reverse strand, counting down.
GACTATATATAGAGAAGGGGAAGTCAATTCACTGAGAGCTACATCAGCAAGACACTCCACAGATACAGTCATTAAGAACTAGAGTGTGACTATGGTGTCCCATGAGAGCGAAAAACCTATTCTTCAGTACTGCAATCTAAGTTTAGTGGAGGAAAATCACAAAAACAAGCCCAAATATGGCATTAAGTTCACACTGCAGGAACCCATGAAACATGAATTTTTAGCCAAAGGCTTAAAAGCAAAATTTAGTTAAGACTGTTCAGAATATATAAAAATAAAATTTAAAGGACTGTTTGTTTAGGAAACAAGATTTATTTCTTTTCCTCAAAATCTAAATTTCTCTATAACTTCTTCCATAAGTAATGTAACTTTTTAAAAATATAGACCACATTTATTTTCAATTCTATTACCCATAGGGTTTGCTAAATATCACCTTGAAAGTACTACTACCAACTTATTTAATCTGAAAGATATTTGCCATACTTTACACAAATATTGACCAGACCTCAAAGGGGAAAGTGGTGCCACTGTTCTTTTTAACCATTCGTCTTCACGCCTTTATAAAAAAAATAAAGGCCAAGCACATATAAAACACGAACCATTTTATGAAAACTAAATTTTTAAAAGAAATGCTTACACGATCTCAAGGAAAATATATACTTAAAAGTCTACAAATGATCATTTAAGAAGGGCCTCAAAGCAAAAGATACTTCAACATGTGATCTGGAAGAAATTTTAGCATCACAGGAAAAATTTATCTTTCTTCTATGCTTAGTAATATAAACGAAAGAGGTTTGGGGAAAAGTGTAAAATTGTTTTCACACAATATACGAATACTGATTCTAGACTTTCAAAGAAAAGCTGTGGAGGTTTTATCTTCTACATGACAGAGAGAGTAAAATGAAATTTTCAAGTTTCTAGCACACAGCAATACCAATTATTATTCCTCCTTTATGAGCGTGTGTGTGTGTAAGACAGTAAGAATTTAGACAAATTACAGCTTTCTTTTTTTTAAAAAAAAAACTAAGTTTTGAAGAAATTTAAGATAGTCTTTGGTTTTTAGCCCTGAGTGCTCTAACATTTAACTCTTACATAATGACTCTGTGAGGACTCATCCCACTACATAAGCAAGAAGTGCTAACAAGAAATTAGGAGTTAAGAAAGAAATCAAAGTGCAACATTCAGTCCTTTATGTCTAGTCAACCAAATCAGGAATCTGAGATGAAATATTTGTCTAAATAAATTAAAGGAACTAGCTAAGCGTAAATGCTCTTCTTATGCAACACTTTTGATTAATAAGTCAAATGTATTTGCATAAATTCAAACATTTATTTTCATGCTATAAGAATATTTTCACCCTGCTTCTTTTTATGCCACTAAGCTTTGGCTTTTGTCTTCTCTCTGCCTACAATGGCCTTGCCCTCAGATACAACAACCCTGGAAATAGAGGCCACTTTTCAGCCCCTCCCAAGGAAATGCAATCCCATTAGTCTCCCCATGCCCTCAGCCACTGACAGTGGGTAGCCTTCTTTTCTACTGAATAAGAAAGTAAATTACTATCTTAATATGCAGCTAAACCTGATGTTTAAAAATACAATAATTATATTTAAGCCATAATCACTGAGCAATGTGTCAATAGCCTTTTGAAGGTCCTGAAAAATTCTGTTTTCCCAAAGGTTCACAAAAAGTATTTTCAATTTGCTGTAGGAAAAAAATCATGTATCCCAGTAAAACTCTAAAAAGTTTTCTTCAGGTTAAAAAATTTTTTTAAGTAACAAAACATAGATAACCAAAGCTAGTGAGGCAGGCAAGGAGACTAAGGCCATTCGAGGTAAATTGACATGGCATTCAACCAAGGGACTAAGATAGAGGAATAAAGAGAAGAGGAAGACTCAAAATTAAGATACTAGAGGCAGCAAGAATTAGAGAGTTGTTCCTAGATTTCTGGCTTCAGTGTTTGCATATCTGGTGATGTCACTTAAATAACATTAAAAAAACCTTACACTTAATGGGATCGATCATAAGTTCAAAATTGGACATATTGAGTTTGAGTTACCTATGGAATGTACAAAAAGATGGAAGCCTTTTACTGAGGGTCAGCACTTAAGGTGAGAGACATGCTATATGTATGCAGGCATGTTTGTCAATATGATGGAGTCTATCTAGAGAAAAGTTAATCATGCTAGAGTAAGAGACAAAGTAGTCTCTTAGAACCTAGAAAACAGATATGTAAGAGCCCTTACAAGAGGCTAGAGAAGGGAAACTCGTATAAATAAGATGAAGAGAAGTAAGACAACATAAGTGAAAATGTCATTCATTTAACTATTTACTGTGTGCTCAATATGCAGCATCACTGGATACAGGGGACATGCTGGGGCCTGAAACAAGTGTCTACGGGATTTGGCAAATCAATAGTGACAAATCAATGGCAACTCATTAGTGGCATTATGAAAGCAATTCCAGCTACAGACAGGGAAATAAACAACAAATGGGTGGTTGGGAACACAGACAACTTCTTTCCAGAGGGAGAAGTTATTAGAGGCTGACATTGGGCCAGAGAAGGGTTTTGCTAAAGGAAAAAGAGTTTGTAAAGAATGAATCAGCAGAGAATAAAAAGAGAGGGAGAGGGAGAAGGAGACGGTATAGAGAGAATATAACTGAATAAGAATATTGTTTCAGAGGGGGCGAATCCTTATACTTACAAAGAGGGAGGGCAGTACGAGTATGTGGGAATATAGGTGGATGCTGATGTGAGGCAGAAAGCTGGCAGACATCTCTCATGACCTGTATTTTCTTGATTAGAGAAAATAAATGGTCATTCTCCAAAAAGCTACATGGATATGCTAATGTAGAGAGCCTAAGAAAATGGATGATGATATACCCCTACTAGGAATGGGAGAAGGGGCCAACTGGGGACAAACAAAAGCTTTGTAAATGAATAACTGAAAAAAGATGAGGCTTCCATGATAGAAATGTTGAACTTCATCCTGAAGGCCATGGGAACTGTTCAAAGATTTTAAGTAGGAAACAGTATAAACAGATTTGTGTTATGAACTCTGTTCTATATTATATTAGTTTTAACAAAAAGTAACTAAATCTACATTTATTTTTCTGAATGAGTCTAGACTACATCCTGAAACCTGAAAATGCTTAAAATTCTATAAATTATTGTGTTGAAGTATATCATTTGTAAAATATAAAACAAACCTCCATATACTACTAAGCTATTAAAAAGTCTTATATGTAATATAAAATATAGCTTTAAATAAAAAATAAGTTCACAATTTCTTGAATATTGACATTATTCACAATTTTAAATGTAACAAATAAATTTGATTAAAAGGCAATCAAGAAAGTTTGATTTTTATTGACTTTTAACTTCTACTCCTAGTATTTCCAAAACATAAAAAAAAAAACCTTGATCTATATTCCTTCATCAAATGCAAAGACCTAATAGAACTAAGTTTCTAATCTACAATCACAAAATGTTAAGAAATGATCAACTTCAATATAATTTAAGTCTTTTAACAAGTCTTTGACTCTTATTAAATGATCCATTTGTAAAAGAAATACAAAACAAAACTACGTGGCTCAAAAATAGTAGCTAACAAAAGTTTCCTTGCCTGGAATTCAGGTCACCCTAATACTCAAAGTGACTTCCAAATTCTCTACTTCTACTCCTCCCTCCAACATCTAAACAGCACCTTGATGTTGATTTTTCAATAACTGGAAATTTTTTTAAATCCTGATTTTTATCCTGACATCCTTCCACCTGCCACCATTATTTCCCACCTGCCATGAGGAGATGCAAAATGGGAGAGAAGTTGAGACCCACTTTAAGACTGTATCCCAGATAGAAGGTCTGCCAGAGACTAGATTCCAGTCATAACAATGGTGGGCACTTGAGCCACAGACCACTTTCTTCACATTATTGCTATTGCAACACATATTCCTTGAATTTTGCCCAGTAAAAATGTTGATACCTGAGAATATAACCTGATTACTGTCTTTTTTACTTTTCTTATTGGTATTTGTAAATACCAATATGATACTGACTAAAATCTATATTAAAGAAACAATTTAAATATACAACTCCTCATGTATATTTGAATCTATATTATATTACCTTTAACCTCATTACCATATATGACCTACCCATGTACTGACTCTTATTCTGCCTAACAAACACACATTATTGTATAGTCATTTAATTAAATATAACATCCCATAGACAAGTATAAAATATCTGCCAACATTAGTAAGATGTTGTATGATTATTTAGATATGGTTTCAGGAATGCACTACAGAGTAACTCTGAAATGTGTAGACGAATCAAAAATATCTGCCTCTTTCATTTGTATAATTAACACTATTTCTGAAATAAGTTTGAGTCTGGTTCTCATCACAGATGATTCAAGTAAATAAAACACAGCCACATTGTCGCCCAGAACTTGAGAAAAATCATATCATAAAATGTTTATCCACAAGAAAAGTCTGTTTTAAAATATATTATGTCAAAATGAAACATTAAAGGAAAATACACAACCCAAATTAGAAACCAAACAGCAATTGCAAAATAAATACAGAGTGCTACTAATTTCTTCACCTTTCACTTTGAATAGCCTGAAGATCTTGGAGAGATTTGTAGTGGAAAAGAAAATCTCGGTACTGATCTTCACCACTCCATAACACCAAGGACAGAATTACCACTGTCCCAATTTCCTTCTTGTGTTAAGCTATCTAGAAGCATTATTTCTATTACATACAAAACTCTCTAAACTAAAATCTTTCATTTTAATAAAAAAGTTTCCAAAATTTATAATTAAATTTAGAATCTTCCAAGTCATCTTTTTTTTAAAAGGCTTTTCCATCAAGATTAGGTGTTGGTAGACAAATATTACATGGCACATAGTAAGCACTATATAAAGTTAGCTACTACTATTATTTCCACCAAAATGTATGCCTTCCTCACGAACTATCATTTAATAAGCGGTAAATACAAACTAGTCACCTACTTAGATGAAATTCAGCCTTCAGATTGTCCTATTTTACTCAAAAAAAAAAAAAAAA